>NC_136808.1:45834519-46434519 GCF_951216825.1 Electrona antarctica | reverse complement strand
GTGACAACATTTCAGCCAATCAGGAGAGAGTAGCTATGTATGAGCTTAATCTTTATAGTGTTCCAGTTCCAATTTTGTCTGTTCATTTCTTTGTGTCATCACTTACAATTCCACTTGTTTAATCTGTATCCTGACTCCTGACTCTATCCTGATTGGATAAATTGGTAACCTAGTTTCAGTTTCTGAAAATGCATTTTCTGTTTAATAAAAAGCTGGAGAGACATGGAGACTCCTGTTACTGAACAAACTCTATAGCAATGAGTACTATCACAATACAGAGCTGTTTAACAAAATTTAACATTTTTTTTTAATCAAAGAAAATCCCTTACACTACCTTTAAAAGGAACACAAGTCTTTCCATTATTTGAATCACATCTCCACACTGACATGGGAACACCTCGGAATCTCACAGGAAGAAGTTTGCAAACGCTCTCACCAGAACATGATTTACTATTCTGTCCTTATCGGGTCGCAACTCAAACAGCCCTGAGTCGGCTAAGTGAACTTCGCCGACCATGTATCCGGAGTCAGGGCACAGAGGTAACGGTTCCATCAAGAGAATCCCAGACTTCACTTTCCCGAGGCACCGTAGCTACTTCCAATTGGAGGACCCTAGTGTTATGGAGATACTCCCCAGCTCGTCCTGTGGTCTCCTTCCAGATGAATATGCGCTGAACACCTCACTAGGGAGGCGCCCAGGAGGCACCCATACTACATACATTCCCAAACCACCTCTACTGGCTCCTTTCCACGTAAAGGAGCAGCGGCTCTTGACCCGAGCTTGATGGTCATGACTCACCTTTCATGATAATAGTTGAGAGTAGGAATGAAGATTGACCTTTGCCTTCTGGTACAACGAACACAGCACCACTCCTGCTGCTACAATTTTCTGGCTGATCTCCCGTTCGGTTGTGAATAAGTAAGCATTTTTTCCACAGAGCCCACAGCACAATGACACAGTGGAACTGTAGTGGGACAGGAGGTATAGAGCAGCTGTCTGGAAGCTGGAATATTCCCCCATTTGATCCCCAGTGTCATCAAGACACTGAACCTTGAACTGCTCCCGATGAGTTAACTCCGCTGTTGGTGTGTGAATGGCTGAATGTAAAGAGCATGTTGAAAAGCGCTTTGGCCAACAGATGCCATAGAAGTAAATGCAGACACAAAACACAAAAGACAGGCAGGGGTCGAGGTCTTACAATGGCTTAGTGATGATTCTGTTCCATTTATCTTTGAACACAGGCGGTACTGTCTAGGTGCGTGCATTCATTCCTTAGGGATCGTTCAAGCATCTATCTATCTGAAAATTGGCTGTACAGTAAGTTAAACTAGAGAGGTGTGCTCAGTAGAACACAAACCTCCACCAGGAGACACAGCCTACGCCTACGTATGTCCCTGTTTGTCTGGGGCATGTGATGACATTGTTTTGTGGTTGTGCACGTGTATGAAAAGGCACAGGGCAATAGGGGGAAGGGCAATTGTAAACAGTGCTGATAGTTCATTCCTTGTGTCGATTATGTTTGTACAGGGGCGGACAGTGAACACAAATCACCCTGTGAATTTCGATCACAATGGCCCCATATCTGTCCAAATTGAAATCAAGCAATAAAGTAGGTAGAGGAAGGGATTTTGATGAATTGAACAAGGTGGACCCTCATGTAAACAAGTGTAATGCTTTATTGGGTCGTCCACTCACAGTTAACAGTTTTTGTATTGAGTTGTGCTTGAAATGTACTGTAATTCTGTTAACTGTTAATAAATACATCAATCAATCAATCTATGATAAATAATGCTGATTGTAAATTCCTTGAGTCAGTTATGTTTGTAGAAGGGCGGACTGGGCACACAAATAAGCAGTGCAGTAGCACATACATTTAAATGACAGCGGCCTCCATATCTGTCCAAATTCAAATTCAAATTATAAAGTATTTAAACTAGAGCATGCAGAAAGAACCACTCAGTCGAGTGGGCGGGGTCTATGGGCTGGAAACCAAGCTAGCATGCAGCCAAAGCACACCAACCAGCTAATCAGTCAGTCTAGGAAAGCAATACAATGCAATGCAATGCAATGCAAGGCAATGCAAGGCAAGGCAAGGCAAGACAAGACAAGACAAGACAAGGCAATGCAATACAATACAATACAATACAATACAATACAATACAATACAATACAATACAATACAATACAATACAATACAAATACAGGTTACTGTGGGCCAGCAATGTTTGATGCATAGAGGCGAGTGGAATCTGTAGAAGTTGAGGGATTAATGTTGATTAATTGCACACAAATTATGTTGATTTGTGGAAGTGTAGTTTTGTGTTTGAGTTATTGTTAATTGTATTGTTAATTTGTTATTAATGTGAAGTGGCTTTTTATATAGTGTTATAGTCAGACAATTATGGGGGGAGGTTATAGGCCAATGCAAAAAGGTGCCATTTCTTCCTCGGCCTAGTGGGAACTGGGAATGTGCTTGCAAAGTTTGTTCAAAACGAGCCACTCCTGCAAACTTTAGATGCCAATCTTAGCCAATCAGATACGTCTTGATCGCATTATTAATAATTCCAGTGGAATTTGAACCTGGACAATATACAACGAACCAACATGAACCTGGACAAGAACTTTCCTGATACTGTTGCCATGTTGTGAAACATGGACATGCGGGGCCACCGCCACATGCACATGCTTTGAGTTCCGTAAGACCTGGCAACATTTGAAACAACAGCTCTCGAATATCTTCTTACACATTTAATGCCAACCTAAATGTGGGTGACACAACAAATTCAAAACAATTTTCCGAATGAAAACAGGCTCATGAAGGGGTGACTCTGTCTGTCTGTCTGTCTGTCTGTCTGTCTGTCTGTCTGTCTGTCTGTCTGTCTGTCTGTCTGTCTGTATCCAGCTCGCTCACCTGCTTGATGTGATTGTCATAATATTTATCCACTAATAAAAAACGATTTCACTAACAATATTGAAATGTGTACATTGCAAATTGCATACATTATAAATAATGCAGGAACAGTTGTACACCTGCAGCAATAGATTGGCTAGTATCCCATACATTGTATAGGATTTGAAGTTACCCCATAATTCACATAAAAGGAGACAGTCTTTGTCTACCAATTTGAAAAATATTCAGGAATGGAGTTCATTGGCCTGTTGGCAGTGTGCATAAGATAAATGCCACTGTAGGTAGGAGTTTGTGAGATTAGCTGTACACGCACACACGCACGCACGCACGCACGCACGCACGCACGCACACACACACACACACACACACACACACAGAGACAGAGAGAGAGAGAGAGAGAGAGAGAGATTCAAAAGTAATACTGTTCCCTCCTGGTGGAGATAATAAGGAAAAGCATTTAACAAACCTATGCCCTTGGTACACATGTATGCAGGAAATAACATGTTCAGTCTCAGTTGAGTGATGATGCATTTGTTGTGCAATTACCGTTTTTCAGGGTGTTCTCTAATAAATGTATAGCATCTAGAATGTGTATCATGAATGTATTAACATACAGAAGCAAGGGAGTCATGGGAGACGGAGAGGCAGAGAAAGAACACAAAGTAAAAGGTGAGGATATTCTTCTTTGTGATGAAAGCATTTCATGATTACAGCATGTGTATTTTTACACATCATTTATAATGCACATTTTATAACAGTATACAGTATGTGACCAATGTAAGTGTGAATTCACATAAATTGCAAGTTCATAATGCTTAGTCAATCAACTGAGAGTGCATACTGACTGCTCTGAGTGAAACGTCATGTTGACTGCATGAACGTTTGTGACAACGACTACCAACAAACTCGCCTCAAGACACAGTCTCACACCCTGGGCGAGATGGGTGTACAGACACAGTCTCACACCCTGGGCGAGATGGGTGTACAGACACAGTCTCACACCCTGGGCGAGATGGGTGTACAGCCGGCGGACACAGTCTCACACCCTGGGCGAGATGGGTGTACAGCCGGCGGACACAGTCTCACACCCTGGGCGAGATGGGTGTACAGCCGGCGGACACAGTCTCACACCCTGGGTGAGACGGGTCTACAGCCGGCGGACACAGTCTCACACCCTGGGTGAGACGGGTCTACAGCCGGCGGACACAGTCTCACACCCTGGGCGAGATGGGTGTACAGCCGGCGGACACAGTCTCACACCCTGGGCGAGATGGGTGTACAGCCGGCGGACACAGTCTCACACCCTGGGCGAGATGGGTGTACAGCCGGCGGACACAGTCTCACACCCTGGGCGAGATGGGTGTACAGCCGGTGGACACAGTCTCACACCCTGGGCGAGATGGGTGTACAGCCGGCAGACACAGTCTCACACACTGGGCGAGATGGGTGTACAGCCGGCGGACACAGTCTCACACCCTGGGTGAGACGGGTCTACAGCCGGCGGACACAGTCTCACACCCTGGGTGAGACGGGTCTACAGCCGGCGGACACAGTCTCACACCCTGGGCGAGATGGGTGTACAGACACAGTCACACACCCTGGGCGAGATGGGTGTACAGCCGGCGGACACAGTCACACACCCTGGGCGAGATGGGTGTACAGCCGGCGGACACAGTCTCACACCCTGGGTGAGATGGGTGTACAGCCGGGCGAGATGGGTGTACAGCCGGCGGACACAGTCACACACCCTGGGCGAGATGGGTGTACAGCCGGGCGAGATGGGTGTACACCCTGGGCGAGATGGGTGTACAGCCGGCGGACACAGTCACACACCCTGGGCGAGGTGGGTGTACAGCCGGGCGAGATGGGTGTACACCCTGGGCGAGATGGGTGTACAGCCGGCGGACACAGTCACACACCCTGGGCGAGATGGGTGTACAGCCGGGCGAGATGGGTGTACAGCCGGCGGACACAGTCTCACACCCTGGGTGAGATGGGTGTACAGCCGGGCGAGATGGGTGTACAGCCGGCGGACACAGTCACACACCCTGGGCGAGATGGGTGTACAGCCGGGCGAGATGGGTGTACACCCTGGGCGAGATGGGTGTACAGCCGGCGGACACAGTCACACACCCTGGGCGAGGTGGGTGTACAGCCGGGCGAGATGGGTGTACACCCTGGGCGAGATGGGTGTACAGCCGGCGGACACAGTCACACACCCTGGGCGAGATGGGTGTACAGCCGGGCGAGATGGGTGTACAGCCGGCGGACACAGTCTCACACCCTGGGCGAGATGGGTGTACAGCCGGGCGAGATGGGTGTACAGACGGCGGAACTTCTCAGGCTGGTATTCCTAAACGTAAACTAAGTAAACTATATGCTGCCTTAAACGGTTAAACCTAACCTTATTCTTGACCTTAACCTCAGAAAAACAGTGCCAAAAGCTGACCCTATTTCTAAACTTAACCCCAGTAAAACTATGCCTAACCCTAAACTTATTTCTAACCTTATTGTCTCCACCAGGCCGCAAATCGTTACACACTATCTCTATAGTCATGTGTTCAAGATGGATCTGTTCAATATTTCATATTCCATCCTAATTGGCTAACATTGGCTTTCAAAGTTTGCAGAATTGGCCCGTTTTGAACAAAAAGCCTCAAATCATGAACGCAGCGTGCAATTTACGTGAAATCTTTCACAGACTTTCCTACTAGGCTGAGGAATATATCCCACCCTTTTCACATTGGCCTGTTATAGCGCCACCAATAGGTGGAATTTTGCAAAACACATTTTTTGAACAAAATGCCTCAAATCATACAATTGCCATCCAAGGTGTAAGAAGAAATGGCACCCTTTTCACATTGGCCTATTATAGCACCACCAAGAGGCCACAGCCTGACCTGCCCTGGTGGAGACCTGTGCCCCGAGGGGCACTTTATCTATAGTTCTCAGTAAAACAGAATACAGAGAACCGCCCCACTGAGCGGTCGGCATGAGGTAGGCAGGAAAAAAATGAGGGTTTTAAGGTTTTAAGCATTCCAGATACCATGACAACAATGGCAGAGAAAGTCGTTGCAAATTGTGATTGCTCTTTGAAAGCAGTGGTTCCCACTGTGTGGCATGAGAAAAGTCCATATTAATGAATAGTACAGTACAGAGTATTACAGTATTCTAGTACAGAGTAGCACAGTACAGTACATCTGTTGAGCTTCACACTGAGCACTATGCAGTACAGAGTACAGTACATAGCAGTATAGTACACAGTACAGTGCAGTACATTAGAGTACAGTACAGTCTACTCTAAAGTACAGTACAGAGTACAGTACAGAGTACAGAACAGTCCAGAGTACAGTACAGTACAGTACAGTACAGTACAGTACAGTACAGTACAGTACAGTACAGTACAGTACAGTACAGTACAGAGCACTGTACGGTACAGTACAGAGTACATAGTACAAACAAGGGACTAAATTATTTTCGCTCCTATGCCACCAAAATGTGGAACGCCCTACCAACAGTCATTAAGACAAGTTAATCCCTTGACTGATTTGAAACTGGCCCCCGTAAAAATCTGAATCCCCCACCGCCCCCCCTTTTTTTCCCCTCACTGTATATGTCTCTTTCCCTTTTTACCTCTATGATGAATTCCTGTTCTGTTCTTTGACTATATAGAAGTGTCTATTTGATTTGAAATGTTTTGATTAATTGAACATGGTGGACCCTCTTGTAAACAAGTGTAATGCTTAATTGGGTCGTCCACTCACAGTTAACAGTCTTTGTATTGAGTTTGTGCTTGAAATGTACTGTAATTCTGCAAACTGTTAATACATATTTCAATCAATCAATCAATCAAACAGTACAGTAAATATCACAATAGACGTACAATTGCACCGCTCAGTTCACACAGTGTTTGATTCTTTTCAACGATTTTGGGCATGTCATTAAATGAACCAAAATCGACAAACAAAATAGCAAAAATGGCCATTCTACAAGCTCAGTGCATTGCTGAGGTGTGCTGTGAGATTTTGACTTGCTCATTGGTGTGTAGTTTGAAAACTACTGTTCTACATACATGAATCTACAATCGTGTTTATACATGGGATGACCGTTAACGTTAATTTGAATTAATTTCAAAATACGAAAATGGCAATGTTAATTAATGACTACTAATTCTGATCTACTCTGATCAGAATGACGATCTACTCTGATCAGAGTGCTCTATGAAATCAAAACCAGAGCACTCTAAATAAACTTGAACCTTGAACTCTGAAATTGGAGCAGATTCTGAGAGTGTGTTTAAGAACGCAACACACCGTATAATTCTGGGGTCGGGTGAGGGCAGGGAACAGGGTTGCTACACTAATTACAATCTGATTACAAGTACTAATATCACACACAGTACTAATATCACACACATTTCATTTGTGTAGAATTACCATTAATGTCAAATGAGACATTTCCAAGAACCTCTAAAGACTGATTTATATTAGCTGAAATAGCCAATCTATAATTGGACAGCATTGTATGACAAAGTATATGGGTATGTCACACCAGTGACTAAAGGGAAGGCGAACACAAGGTGAGGTGAACGCACCAAAGTTCAACAAAGTTGAACTCATGCATGGGACGCAACAATGCTTCACAATCGTAAACTCCACCCCATTACTCACTTACAATGGAAATGTACGGGGCCACGACTGTTTCAGTTGCGCATGCGTGACTGTACCCTTAATCAGGCTTAACGTGCAGCGTTCCAGCTGCCTCTTCAAAGCAAACACTAGCGACCTGGCCCTGCCATTCTTGGATGGCAGAGGTGGAAAAAATGGACTTCTCCCTCACCATTACTGCCAAGCCGAGGATCTGCCAAACCTGTGTATTGCAAGGCTTTTGTCATCGGTCAACCTCAGGAGGGACAGAACTGCCATGCTTCTTACATTTGTTGTGTGAATATGCCCTTAGCCAGCAGGGCTGACACTGTCATTCTGAAGGCTACATGGTCTCGATGTGCTTGTGCATGACAGGTTACAAGCAGACACCGTCACACCACTCATCACATTTTGATTGTGCCCTTTTCCTAGTAAAATATATAGAACATATATTTTTTTAAGTTGAACATTATGTTGAATCAAAAAAATAAATCAGTCCAAAAAAATCAGTTCAGAAGGTTCTCATATTATTTTAAAGTTGTAATGTACTGTTTTTGTAATTTGTATTAATAATTAATCAATATAATTATGTGAATGAGTTATTGTTTTGCACAATGCAATTTGTCAAGCTTTTGCACAATGCTGCTTGAATTTGGACTAGTGCAGCATGACTGCACACTAAAATTATTATTAAGTGTTTTACTTCGATGACATAGCAGTTGTTTCAAACAAAATATTGCATACTGCAATGCTAGCCTGAAATCTCCCTTTTTTCTGGTCTGTCACACATTTTGTACTCCACTGTGAATCACAGCTTATAACTGAGTAACACAGACGAAAAACAGTCCAAATTTCATTCTGACCCCTCCACGAAAAGGCCTCGTTGTCCTGACCCCTTATCTACTGTATAATTTATACATTATGGATCAATAGTGTGGACTTGGACTGTTTTCGTCTGTGGCATTAAATTATTTGGAAAGACTTGTATAAATTAATGTCCATGCATTTATGAATGTCCAGTGCAGCACACGGACAATGCAGTGACATCAGTTGCAAAGGCACTATCAGAGCTCTGTCCAAGCTATCAAACCTTTATAACCGCTCCAAATTAAGGAGCATCTGTAATGACCTACAGGGACCCAGGCTGTGCTCCTGTCTCTGCCACTGGTTATCTTACACCAAAGGTCCCACCAATGACAATTTATTATTGCTCTCCCTCTCTTTCTCTCACTCTCTGTGACATTGCTATCCTTCTTGTGAGAGTGCCAGCGAACTGTGGCTGCAGGGCCTAAAAATATCCATCCCTTGACAATGTTCTGTGACGTGTCTTCCTGCCAGCTACCTGATCCATTTGAGTCTACTTTTCTGGCTCATCTTCTCCCAGACCCAATTTTTTCTCCTTCAGCCAGGTTACTAGCACTTGGGATGTGCCAAGACCTAATGTGATACTTTCACCCATGGCTCACTACTCAAAGTCATCCCTTAGGACGCATGGTCAACATGGGTTACTCTGTGTTGCATACTTGTGTGTGTTGCATGTGGGTCTTGCACTCAGCGGTGAAAGAACTACTAGATTTGTTTATGCTTAATTATAATTAGCAAAGTGCAACGTAGATATACCTTGTTACAAATACAAATCCTTTAATATGAAGATTTTCCATTTTTGTATTCAAAATGTTACTAAAAACATCAGAGCATTTCTTAAAACTAGATAGATAGATATATAGATAGATATATAGATAGATAGATAGATAGATAGATAGATAGATAGATAGATAGATAGATAGATAGATAGATAGATAGAAATGTGCAAAATATCCCATTTTACAATCATTAAAAATTTCAGATAAACAATCAAAATATTCTTCTGTGATTGTATTGGAGTAGAACAAAAAACATTTGCATGGATGCACCTGGGACGTATCCTCAGTGATGTATCCCAAGGTCATCGGGATTTTGGGTCTCGCAACATCATACCCTTCACTCAGGTGACCCAGCCGGGGTGATCAAGTCCCGACTTACGTCCCAGTAGCTACCCACAATCAGTCCCATTAGGGAAAGACCAGGGCCACACAATCGCCGCTCCCAAACTACTCTTCCGGGACTGGGAGGTCTGGCGTGTGGAAGTACTACTAGGCTCTGTGGGTTGACTCCTGTCCTGGTCCCTCCTACGTCTCACCACCAGGGACACTCCTGCTCTCACCAGGTCCAGGACCTAGCGTTGCACCAGACTCCCAGCACCAGACACTTCATTCAAGAGTGGCGGATGCTTGAGTCGCAATGGTTCTGCAGGCTCCACCTGCAGGGCAACGGTGATGCGAATATGATGCGAACGGTGAGGAATATAAAAAGTAGAAATACTCAAGTAAAGTAGGCCCTACTCCTACTCAAGTACAGTACTAATTTCTTTCCACCACTGCCTGCAGTAAGGATTATTGCATGTGGCACACACAACTGCGTCGTTACAGTCATCTTCTGTATCAATCTAATGTTTGAATGAGCAAACCCAAAGTGTCTCTGAAAAGCAGATACTTTCCTGTTGAGCAAATGCCATTGGCAGGGCATTTCTTTCTTGTTACGGTCTCGGATTTCAAGACACAAGTAATTTCCTGGATCGACAAATAGCATTGATTTGACTTGCATTGAAGTTACCATTCAATTGCATTCCTTGCAGAATGCAATCAGGCATCCCTGGCAGTATTGATTTAGGGAAAAAAATGCTAGTTTGGATGGGAAAATCTTTGTAATCTTGTTTGTGAACCCTATGTGTATTTGTTGAGATTCCTTCAGTTTATTGCAGAATATTAAATCTATGAAGCCTGTAAGAATGCCATAGAATCACACAATAATACAGATAATGACTTCAGCCTCTTAAATTAATGCAGCTATAATGTGAGACACTGCAGATGCACATCAGTTGGTGTATCTTCAAAGTGATTGTACAGTATACATTAGAATATAATTACAAACAATGTACTGTTATTTATTTCTACAGTATACATTAGAATATAATTACAAACAATGTACCGTATTATTTATTTCTACAGTATTTAATTTTTTTCCCCTTTTTCACAGAAAAAAGGTTTGTCTAAGGTTAAAAGTACATGCATTTTGCAGATGTACATTATGTTCTATTAATTGCACTATATAATTAATTATAATCCCCGAATCCTCTTTGGTTTTAAAATAATTAGCCAATGCAGGGAGTAGAGACTAGGGAGTATCATGTACAGACCATTAGTACAGATTAATTTATCCAGTATCATTAAAGATTCAATGGAAAGCTACAGTTCAGTTAAAATTAAATCAGTTCAGTTAAAATAAAATATGGCTATTCAGTCGTGTCTGATGCACCAAAAATCCATTTATCTTCCAATCCCTATTATAGAATGTGTTGGATGCAATTCAAGGCAAAATGTTTTGAATGTGCCTGAACATTAATGTAAAATGTGTATGACTGTAGTATAAACAACATCATCACTTTCATATTTGGATAAAAGTTTGAATTCTCTCATTGAAATTTGAATGAATTGCCATTTCAGTTTCACACAAGTATAACTATAACTTCTGGTACAACTATGGTTGTATTTGTGTGTTTGGTGGCAGCAGTGATGAGGATGACGGGGTGTGTGTGTGTGTGTGGGGGGGGGGGGGGGGTGGGGAGAGAGAGAGAGAGAGAGAGAGAGAGAGAGAGAGAGAGAGAGAGTGCGTGTGTGGTTAGGGGGGGCGGGGGGCATAGTGGTCTTCAGAGGACTTCTTAATGAGCCAAGGCAATCAATGCCAAAGGAGATGGCTTTGATGGATGCCTTTGAGGAAACAATATGTCGCGGTGACCTCTGCCGAAAGGAACCACAGAGCGAAGACACCAAAGAGGAAAACTGACCTTCAGCAGGTTAAAGCTTGCAGCGCGGTCGATTGCTTTGGAGGTGGGGGGTGGTGTCCCTTTATATCACTATTTGTGTACCCAAATGTTGATTTAGGCTAATAACCTTGGTGGTGATGAGATAGAAAGACTGCAAGAATGGATAGATAGGTACAAGATTGATGGAGATTGCAGTTTGTCTTCCATGTTCAGACACACCTCCCCCATTAACCTTCAGTAACATAATGACACTTAGCACAAGGGCAAAGGGAGCTTAGTATAAAGAACAGTTTAACAGTTGAAACTAAATGTTGCTGAGACTTCAGGCTGTGTCCATCCATGCATTGCCCGAACTAATCAGCTGTTTCCACTAATACATGATATTGATTATGTTCCCGCTGCCTGCTGTGTGATTGACATTTACAAAAACAAAAAAAGCAGAAATTACACATGCTTTGTGTGTGGTTCTCAAACATTTTAATGTCAAGGACCCTTAAATTGAATTTTGTGCCCAGGGACCCCCCATAGGAGACGATTTGTCAACGTTTGAAAATAGCCGATCTAGCTCACAACAACGCATCGCATCATGACACGTGCTAACGAAATAGATACGGCTTGGCCTGTATAGCTCTGCTGAACCTTACCTACCATTGTTCCCTCTCAAATGCATCCCTTTCACTATAACCTCCATCCATCAGTAATGCTCATCTGAATATCCCCACATCTCCCTCTATCTCTCATTACGTGTGTGAATATAATGTAGCCTATAGTTCATGAGTTATGGCTTTATGAACATTGCTAGCCTGATTGTCAGACTGACAAATGTACAAGCATTCAGAATGATTTAAGAGTCAACCTGCTTTAGTTTTTTAATGTATACTATAGTCAATGCACAATTTTCATGTGCTACCTAGTGCATTCTTCTCTAATTTTATAAATACTGTACTAATTAAAATATATAAATTAAATATATAATCCAAGAGAAACTATTCAAAGGCACTATTACGTTTCAAAACTCAACATGCATCATGACTACAATTCCATGCACACTTACTGCATATTGCCTCAAACTAATCCCTCATGACCAGATAGGGCAATAGGGCATTCTGTTGGTTGAAATTAGTGGTTAACATCTATTTACACATACTGTGTATTGTGATACACAAACACATTTTAAACTATACCGACTAATTCAACCATGCTTGACTCCTTAGGCAAAATATGACAGAAGACTGCTCCAGAAAAGGCCATTGTCAGGTTGATATAATAATTTTCATATTATGCAGATTTGATGTTGTGGATAGCTCTACTAGCTTTCAGCAGATGCCTGAAGGTCATTGACCAAAACGTCGCTTAATAAAAGAGTTCATATTGCAAGTGCAGACGATGTGTGGGTCTTTGTGCACTTTTTTGTGCATTTCTTTGAAAACATATGCCGATAAAATGTATTAAATAAAATATAAAAAGACAAGGGATTCACATATGAGAAATGTGACCATGTAGTGGAACCCGCCTGTTTATCTGAACCACGTGTATCTGAACCAGTCAGCCGACCCAGCTTTTCGCCATTTGTTACCAGCTATGGTGTGGGTGCATCTTTGGTTTGACACGCAATAGTCCGACACCCTACCCCAAACACTAACCTAACCCTAATCGCACACGGAAGCCACGGTGAGTCTTAACCGGCCACGTATGTTGGAGCCATGTCAGACTATTGGTATGTCGGACTAACGTATGGGGTGTTGCATAATGCAAATTCACAATTGAGACCAAACCTGCAGACACAATGAAAGCTGCAAACTGAGATTTATTTAAATGAATACAATGAGGTAGAAGTTTGTTCTTCTATGTAGGAGGCTGGGTATAGCACATTAAACATAGGGACTGCAGCTTTACACGACACAGTCAGAGAGGGGACTGAGGAGATGTTTGTTTCTTTTGCATTTTATATGCTCTAGTAAACCTCTATGATGTGGCCTTCCTTCCTGTCCAATTTAGTAGTCCAGTAAGGTACTGCAGCATGTGTGCAGTTTGTGAATGAAGCCGCACAAATCAATGTGGTGTTCAGTGGTAAATCCGGATTATACAGCCTGGCTGCATGCGTGTATGCCCTGGTGACAGACAGTCTATGCTTCATTTGTTTGGCCAAATGGAAATAGCAATCTCTATAGTTCAGTCATGGACTATGTTTAAGATTTGGTTTGTATTGCAACACCTATGCAGCTTCTGATTTTGGGGATGCATCCCCAGTGAATTGGAACATGCAAGGGATTCAGCTGGGAGTACTACCCCAGCATGATAAACATGAAACCATAGCATATACAATACAGTGTACAGATAACAGATGGAGGAGGTTGGGGACGGGTGGTAGTGGGAGTTTACAGGGACAATGGCAGGTTGGGGTGGTAGTGGGAGTTTACAGGGACAATGGCAAGCCACAGAGGAACCAGTGTGACCCCCCCCCCCCCCCCCCCCCCCAGTGATGATGAGTCCCTGATGCATACTTTTCTTCTCTATCCATTCATGTTCTCCCAAATGTCAGAGAGTCCCTACTGGTCACAAAAATAAACATACGCAGCCGATTTTACTTGCGTGCTCTGCTTGCGCAAGTAATTAAAAAGGGGCGCTCCGCTCAGATTTCTGCCAAGCGCTGGGCTGTCTAAGTTGTGTGTTGCAGCTGTCAGTACTTGAGGAAGCATGTGGGGGGAAATATCAGACAGTTCAGCCCTCTATGGGCACAATGAAAGCACTTTTGGAGCAATTCCAATTTGTGGTTGATTGGATGTTGCATTCATGATACTGTACATGGCTTATTTATTTATAAATAAATACTCTTCTCCCGCTCATTTTGGAAGCCATAACAGGCAAATTGTATGGAATATATGGAAAAAAAGATGTTTGATGCAAACAGTGACATTTGTTGCATTGGTGATACCTCCCATGTGTGATTGAAGGTTGGAACTGTGTTGAGTGCTAGATGAGATTTTGGGCACATAAAAAAAAAAAGACGCAAAAAACCTTTTCACAAATAAACATGAGAAATTGCATCTGAGCCAGTCTTGCATCTTTTATTTTTGGAGTGCCGCTTTTTCCATTTAGTTATTTTCAAAGCTGAGCACCCACTGCCTCAACCAAGGGCAGTTTCCAGAGGAAGCGCACCTGTATTTCTTTCTTTAACCCTTCCAACAAACCTTAGAAGCCAATTACAGCCAACCTAATTATTTTAATAGTGATTTGTATAGTAGTAGTAGTTTTGGACAAAATCTTGAGGAGTAAGAGCAAAAAGTGTGTTTTGAAGTAAATGCTAAATGTCTGGGCTGTAATGGATGTGGCCTATATAGTTAGTTATGTCATGATCCAAATAAAATAATCTCAATTCCATGACATTCAAGAGTTAAATAAATGGTAAATGTTGCATTTATATAGCACTTTTATCTAAAGCGCTTTACATAGATTGTGCATTACATTCACCCATTCATACACCAATGGCGAGGAAACCATGCAAGGCATCAACGTACACATTGGGAGCAATTGGGGGTTCAGAGTCTTGCTGAAGAACACCTTGAAACTAACTTTGGTGGAGCCCGGGATCGAACTGGGAACCTTGCGGTTCCCATCCAGGCTGATCTACTGGCCCTGAGTCACTGCCGCCCCTCAAATGTAAAGAGGATATAGAGCCACCATGAGGCTGGTTTAAAAGTGTAGTCCTTGGCCAATGGCAGCGTGCACAAAAGGTTTGACACGGACAGACAGACAGACAGACAGACAGACAGACAGACAGACAGACAGACAGACAGACAGACAGACAGACAGACAGACACACACAGTAGCTCCGGCATTTCATGGATGCATGGCCCCCAAAATATGCTGAATCATAAAACTATAATGCATTCAAATGTGTCATGATAATTTCCCCTTCGTTTTATACATTTGATGCTTAAATGGAAAAGCAGCTCAAATGATTTTCCACATTTTCCCGTAACAATGGATATGTATGTGCTTGTATGTATTATGCATGCATTTTACATCCAGCTCATCTGAATTTGGACTTATGAGTCTTATTGTCAGACATTTCATGCATGGTAGCTCTGGCTGATCTGTGGTCACACAGCACTGACAGACCGGCATTTCTGCCTCTAATAATACATGACACAAAGTAATTCCAAATTTGGCACTGTGGAGAAGCAATTACATTACAAAGCTTGTCATGCTACCCATCTCACTTTTATGCAAGTTTAATAGCCAACTTGCCACAAGGTAATGGACTGCATGCTGCTTTAGAGCGATTACTTTTCAGTGAAAGATGTATGCACAATACAGTGCATTTGACAAAATGTTTAGCTGTGAAACAGGAAAATAATCAAATGAATCTAGTCTGATGTCAGTGCTGTATATATGATGTACTTTACATGCTGTTCATACACTCAATTCCACATGCCACATTTATACACAATCATAAATGTGAGATCATTTGAGTATTGAAAAGACATACTGTAACATATTTTAACAGTACATGCTAGGTTTGATTAGCTTCTAAGTCACTGAAATGTTATTCTACTTTATATGCTCCTTTATTCACAATCATGTTTTTCCAATTAACATCTAATAGCTTGCTCTAATATCAGGCCCTGTATGGCCCGAACCTTTTATTCTTTTCACTGCTGAAAAATAATTTAGTATTGAGATGGTCTCTTCGGTTGAATATCAATTGCCAGACCAACACAATAGGGAAATGTGTAGCTTAAGGACTAGGTTTCTGCGCTTAGTGGTCTTGTAGGGATCTTCATGGATTATGCTGTATGATGGATTATTTTGATTCTGGGCTGCAGGATGAGTGCTGCCCACATGGTGAATGCATAATGACATAATTGTCTTAACCAGGCCAAAGGCTTGGGGAGAGAGTAGGTTTTGCACCCTGTCCGTCCTTTTATAGCTAATCTCCGGCACTGTTGGCCCGGTCGCTACAGAACTGTGCACACGCAATCCCTGGATGCCAAAACCGAACCTCTGCCTCAAATTTCCAGATAGGCCTGTTATAGCGCCACCATGAGGCCACTTTTTGCAAATCACTATTTTTTAGATTTTAGATATTATCCATACATGACGCAAATCGGTACACTATCTCTATAGTCATGTGATCAACATAGATTTGATAATTTTCCATCCTGGATAGCCATACATGGAGAAGACTGGATCATCACCTAGATCTGCATAATGAGCCGGCCAGCAACTCTACATCTGACCTCAAACCCCAAGCCATATATGGAGCTGACCTGTGCTGACGTTCCATCTGTTGATCCTTCCCCACCCGTCCTTCCTCTTTGATGTCTCTCTTTTGACTGATTCCTGTCCATTCAAACTCTAGACGGGCCCGCCGCAAAGTTATTAGTGCAGCCGCGCCCGGCAGCCGGCGAAAACGAGAGTTCTCAACAACCCCAAAAATTAAAGGCCCGGCCCTGCCTGGGCCCTCATCAAACCCTGTACACTCAAGACACTGCCTCCGCTGCCCCCCATTAGATCTCCATATATGGAGTACAGAATTCATTCCATATGTTGATCTGACCCCCCATGCCAAAGCGTCAGCATTCGCCCAGCCAGCAGTCTTCCGTCACCCAGGCAGATGCGTGCATGCGACCTTGCCCTAATCTTTCAAATGTCCCTTTTAGAGCGCCACCAGGAGGCCGACTTATGTGAAAGAATTTATTTTTAAATATATTAGTCCTTGAGATTTTGTCCAAATATCACGCAAATTGGTACACATGATCTTTATAGTCACGCGGATATGTGTTAATATGTTTTTATATTCTATTGCACACACATTTCCACTATATTGAGGACAAATGTACATTGCCTTATAGCGCCACCAGGAGGACAATATGGTTTACCGGTATGTGGTTAAAAATGTGCTTTATCATCAAGTAAAAAAAAAAAGTAAAAAAGTAAGAAGGCCTTTACTTGTACCATTTTCTCTCTGAAGGAAGCAGAATAATGTGTGACCTGAAAATAGATGCAGATGGATGCTCTCATATGAAGTGTAGGCAGCTGTTGATTGCCTTCATAGTGAAAGTCTGCTATCTCTTTTTGGTTTCTTTGAAATGTTCACTTTATTCTTCTTTTGGTGGGTTTAAAACAGTTTAAAATAACATTGCTCCCATGCTGCCCACCATAAATCACGTTTGTTCGACAGCCACAGAGTGATGGATGCATGGCTTTCCCAACATGTTTGATCAAAGGACAAAAGTTAAACCGGTGACAAGGCAGAGATAAATGTTTCAGCCTTAGATTATCATTCCAAGGTCATTGCACCTGGACATTTCAATTAGGGATGTCTTTCTGAGGGGTGATTTAGGTGGAAGGACGAAATAAAAAATCTGGGTGAGTACTTCCCAACTGAAATGTATCATTTAATGAGACTGTCATTCTTGATTAGGCTTTAAAAGGGGTTCAGGCCAACTTGCAATCTTGTAAAGAAACTGCATTTACATATGGTCTGTGCAGTCTCATGACCTTTTACCGAGACTCTTTATTGAAGTACAGGCCTATAAAGATGATTATGATAGAGGATTTTACTCATTTTGAGTCATTGCCCTTTTGTTACATCATTCAGTATTATGCAACTTTAAAATAATGCTGTGAGACGTGAGAACACATAATTAACAGTTATAGAATCTGCCACAACTGTATCTTAGTCCACCTAACAATTTCAAAATGTAAAAACAGGTTGAGCATTCATGTGCAAAACCTGAAGCCAGTCACCCGAAATGTTGCAATTATGCATTTTGCCCATGGTAATGCTCAAGGAGGCTCTGAAATAGCATCTATAGTGAATTGAAAATGTGTCAACCACCAACAACTGTTGACTTTAATGCTGGCATTAGAAATCATGTGACAACAAATGCATGGGAAAATCATCATTGGCTAAGTAGTAAATATACTGACAAAGTGTTTTCTGAAAATGTATGTTTTGTGCATGCTGTGATTGACCTTAGGCAGAGTGATTATACGATGGAGTGTGACTGACATGTGACTCACATATTGAACCTCAACTCACAGCTCGTCAAACGTCTCGCATTAATGTCCTGTGTAAAGATGAGACATCATTTGTCCTGAATCACACCAACATTTAACCCATTCAGGCCTGACGTCGAAATTTAAAAAAAATCTTCTAAATCCTCCAGTTTTCTGAAATAAATATTTTCACGATTTTTCAAAAATAGCAGACCGCTATGAGCTTGTAGATCTGCTATTTTTCAATAGCTAAATTACAACATAATGTTTAAAACACCAAAAGGGGTTCCCGCCCAAAATGGGTTAAAGTAAATTTCATTACCATATCAATCACATTATATGCTTGTAACTGTCACACATTTCCTACACAGTGTTACAACTCAGCTGACTTCACAGCATAGCCATTGATCTCCGGGGAATGATGAATTGTCGAGCTGAAGTCAATCTTTACCGTCTCAGTTTGGAGAGTTTAGCTTCAAGTTGCTTGTGCCACATGCCAACACATCAGTCCATCTCTCTTCTATACGGGCTATACCCCTTCTGATTGTCAGGCAACCTGGGTGGCATAAAACACAAAAGTTAAGCATGTTTGATGGATGGGTGGCAGGAGGTAGACATTGTACAGTCTACAGGAAGTACAGAAGGGAAGAGCACAAAGTGTTGTGCCTGAGCTCACAGCGACGGGATCAGACAGCTATGGGTTCCAGCCATTCAGACTTGCCTCTATCTGTCAGAAGGCACAATATCCACTGACAGGTTGAGGGGGTGATGTTCAGTTGGAGGAGTTTGTTGTGGAGCCGTGCTACGGGTGATGTTGAATATGGATGTTGAGTGAAATCCTGAAAACCTGGGGTGTTTTCTGGAATTCTAAGACAATATTATGTCAAAGTTGACTGTTTGAATTGTAGTCAAACAGCAGGGAGTTTTGACACATTTGACAGGGTCATCAAATATCCATGCATAGGGCATTCACCACAAACAATCAGATCTTAAAATATCCTTTTCTCCATTCTGAGCTACAATTTACAATTACAATTTAGGCTTGTAGCGTGACATAATCTCTGGCCAACAAGTGTCAGGTAAATAATACATTAATTACTGTGTAGACTACTGGTACTGTAAATGTAAAACCTAGCATTTGTATTTAAATAGCATCTTGTGTATAGTCAAACAATGTCTAAATAAATATACGGTAAATAAGCAAATAACACATAAAACGCTGTAGGTGTGTAGAGAGAGGAGATGCAAATTATTCTAAGCAAATGTGCAATATGTTGGTTACTTGTTCACATATTTTATTATAGTAATAATAATTTGCAATTTTTGTTAAAGCATCCTGTTCAAGTTGTTATACCTCCTAATACTATGCACTGTAGTGTAAACTGGCTTTTATAAGTAAACAGACTGTGTGCCAGCGGTGCCTGCATGGTAGCAGTTCAACTTCAACTTTATTTACATCAAGCTACCCACATTGTGCAGTTTCAAAAATAGTCACATGAATAGAGAATATAAATCCCCTCGCGGCACAGGTCTCCACCAGGGCAGGTAATGTTGTGGCCTCCAGGTGGCGCTATAATAGGCCAATGTGAAAAGGGTGCCATTTATTCTTAAGCCTTGGATGGCAATTGGATGATTTGAGGCATTTATTTTCCAAAAATGTGTTTTGCAAAAATCCACCTGTTGGTGGCGCTATAACGGGCCAATGTGAAAAGGGTGGGATATATTCCTCAGCCTAGTAGGAAAGTCTGTGAGAGATTTCACATAATTGCACGCTGCGTTCATGATTTGAGGGTTTTTGTTAAAAACAGGCCAATCCTGCAAACTTTGAAAGCCAATGTTAGCCCATTCGGATAGAATATGAAATATCGGACAGATCCGTCTTGAAAACATAATCTGGATGAGTAATATCCAAAAATGTGTTTTTCAAAAGTCGGCCTCCTGGTGCTATAACAGGACGTTCTGGAAAATGTGGTTCATCGTTGGCATCCAGGGAGTGTGTGTGCAAAATTTGGCATTGACCGGGTTAACAGTGCCGGAGATTAGCTGGTAACAGACGGACGCACACACACACACACACACACACACACACACACACACACACACACACACACACACACACACACACACACACACACACACACACACACACACACACACACACACGGACGGACGGACGGACGGACGGACGGACTCACACACACACACACACACGGACGGAGTGCAAAACATACTCTCTCCCCATGCCGTCGGCCTGGTGGAGACAATAACAGGACATAATGTCAAATTATTCAAATAAGGTGCACGGTCAAAATAGACATAAAACATACAATGGCCGTCTCTTCTTTAAGCAAATATTTATAGTAATAGATCAGATTAATCACAGTCTCTTGTACAAGTGGGTGCTAGAGTAATGAAGCTGATAAAAAACCTTGTGGTCAAAATTTCTGAAATCTCAAAGGGATTAAATGGTTTTAAAATGGATTTCTACTGTGAAGTCTATGGCCTCCTTTAAGTAAATGAATGCATTTTTATTTCCCCCAATACTATTGATGAGTAGTTTGTCTAAGCCGATTAGCTTGCCGTCAGATGTCCAGA
Organism: Electrona antarctica; assembly: GCF_951216825.1. Classification (NCBI taxonomy): domain Eukaryota; kingdom Metazoa; phylum Chordata; class Actinopteri; order Myctophiformes; family Myctophidae; genus Electrona; species Electrona antarctica. The sequence continues at coordinate 46,413,496 of NC_136808.1, read as the reverse complement.
GGTCTATCTTGGCTGAAGCCGTCATTTTGACAGACAGGGTCAAGCTAAAAGGATCATATAGACATGTTTGATGGGCATATGGTTACATTTGCACAATCTGAGTTTAATTTATCTGAGAGTTTGTTTGACTGTTCATTTGTCACAAACTGAAACAACTGCCCAAATCCTAATTATTTTCCCACAATCCTTGCTTTCTGAATTCTGGGGATGAATTTCTTTTCCATTTAAATGTCAAATGTTCATGAATCGCCGATAATCATGGTGTACTTCTTCAGTGTGTAGGATATCATGTCAAAAATGATTATAGAATTGAACTAATTACATAAGTAACTAAGTTATACAGTATTTTTTTTTCTCTCCCTCACTCAATGCAATGAATGGAGCCATTGTTACACCCAGATAAATTGTATCTGGAAGGAATGGAAATGGCTACCCCTTTTTACCCAGTTCTATTTCACATTTTAAGCTGGAACTTTTGCCATTGTGTGTCAGAAGTGTGGTCTTGACATGTCCTTTTAACCCATACTGTAGGTGTGTGGCCAGATTATACTTGCACCATGGGTATTTCTAAACAGATATACAGTACAACCTCATTCATGGCTTTACTCCAGCCATTAGTAGTAGGCTTAGCTTTGATATGCATGACTCTAAGGGGAACTAGGGTTATTCATGATCAGAAAGGAGCAGAGTTTGTCACACTCCAGTCCTCTGTGGAAATCTCTCTCAAAATGCACATTTCTTTAGTGTTTTTTTATGTGTAATCGAGGCTTTTCAGGCACCCTACACTCTGGGCCCCTAGTAAAGTGTGTCCCACTTTTCCCCCCAGTCCGACCCCCCTGACTACTGAATTTTCTCCCAGCATATACATGCTCCTCTTGCTACAGTATATGGTCTCTTGGCCCAAAGCTCTTGAGCTGCCAAATAAGCCAATTTCCCTGGTTCATCCCTTTTCATAGACCCACTGGGCTGCAATATTCTTGGAGTCTATAGTGTATGGCTCAGATGCTGAGAAGAAGCCACAAGAGATGGCATAATGGTCAGTGTGATCTGAGTGGTGTAAGGTATTATATAGCCTGATCAGCTCTGACGTAATGAAATCAGCTCTGACGTAATGAAATCACACCCGGATGAACTGGGTGACTGTAGCAACCATGCTCATTTTTTGAGCACAAACAAAGCCAGTTGTAGGAGTGGTTTACACCACTCAAAAATAGATGCCCCATTGGCTGCTGCAGTTCGTTGGAGCCATGTGTGTTGACGGGAGGGCGGAAGAATTTACACTGGTACGCCGGAAGAGTGGACGGCACACTACGTCACGCTGCCACTCAAGTGATTACTGGCCAATCACAGCGCATCTTTTCCGGGACTTATCAGACCCGAACATATGCGCTCATGAATTTTTTGCCCTCCCTTGAGCACATACGCTCCAGAGCCGAAAGGGGCGTCTACCTTTATATGTCTATGCCTGTACCTGTGTGTTCATTCATGTGTTTGGAATATAAAGTTGAGAGACTCCCTATACTCCGTCTGCGTGTCTCATTTATTCACTTCCACAGTGGTGGCCTTTATGACACGTCTCTGCCTCAGTCGCAAAGCATGGAGTGGAGCATTATATTCCAACCATGGGGCCGCCGGTTTACGCACAAGCGCACCGCCTGGATGCGGCTAAGCTGCCAATAGCCAAGGAGGAGTTCGCCACGATGGAGCAGCTCGGCATTGTGTGCCGATCCAACAGTCCGTGGGCGTCCCCTCTGCACATGGTCCCCAAAGCGGACGGGAAGTGCCAGGGCGTCCGTGTGGTTGATTTTCGGCGCCTGAATAAGATTACCACGCATGACCGGTACCCAATTCCCCATATCCAGGATTTCTCTGCCCACCTGGCGGGGGCCACCATATTTTCTAAGATAGATTTGGTGCGTGGTTATCACCAGGTGCCGGTCCATCCGCTGGACGTGCCCAAAACTGCTGTGATCACCCCATTTGGACTGTTCGAGTTCCTGCGGATGCCATTCGGCCTTAAAGGGGCAGCACATACATTCCAGCGGCTGATGGATTCTGTGTTGCGGGGCCTGTCATTCCTTTTTTTTTCTTCTTGATGACATTCTGGTGGCCAGCGGATTGGCAGAGGAGCATCGGAGACACCTCCAGCAGCTGTTCGAGCGGCTCAATGAGCACGGACTGATTATAAATCCAGCTAAGTGTCAGTTCGGGCTGCCCGCCATTGTTTTCCTGGGCCACCATGTCTCCCCAGAGGGCGCCGTGCCACTACCCACCAAGGTGGAGGCCATCACTGTTTTCCCCCGCCCCCTTACCGTCAAGTCCCTACAGGAATTTCTAGGCATGATTCGTTTCTACAATCGATTTATAGCACATGCTGCTCATATCATGCACCCCTTGTACGAGGCATTGTACGTTGTGGTGTATTGTCCAACTCAAGCTGCACATGTACTGTAGATTCCCCTTGCAGCAGCATGAGCACTTTACTGTAGGTTACAGTACATTTAGTCATTTACTGTAGATTCCCCTTGCAGCATGAGCAGCATGAGCACTTGTGCGTGGTTGTTTGTATTGCACATCATTGAGTTTGACTGCAGTGTAAACTAGAAAAAGTGCCCTTCTGGGCACAGGTCTCCACCAGGAGGATAGGACTGTGAGATGTTTGGCAAAATGTTTAGGATTAATATAAACATGTTTTTGAGGCATTTTGTTCCAAAAATGTGTTTAGCAAAAATCAACCTGTTGGTGGCGCTATAACAGGCCAATGTGAAAAGGGTGGGATATATTCCTCAGCCTAGTAAGAAAATGTGTGAAAGATTTCACGTAAATTGCATGCTGCGTTCATGATTTGAGGCTTTTGTTCAAAACGGGGCAATCTTGCAAACTGTGAAAGCCAATTATAGCCAATTAGGATGGAATATGAAATATCGGACAGATCCGACTTGAGCACATGACCATAGAGATACTGTGTAACGATTTGTGAGATTTTTGGACAGAATCTGGAGGAGTAATATCAAAAAATGTGTTTTACAAAAGTCGGCCTCCTGGTGGCGCTATAAAAGGCAGATGCGGAAAATGCAGGTCAACGGTTTGTCCTTGGCCTCTAGGGAGTGTGCATGCAACGTTTCACGCAGATCGGTGCAGTTTTAGGTACAAAATGTGAAAAGCTGCCTCATGGTGGCGCTATAACAGGCCGTTCTGGAAAATGTGGGGCAGAGGTTCATCGTTGGCATCCAGGGAGTGTGTGTGCAAAGTTTGGCATCGACCAGGTTAACGGTGCCGGAGATTAGCTGGTAACGGACGGACGGAAGGACGGACGGACGGACGGACACACACACGGACGGACGGACGGACACACACACGGACGGAGTGCAAAACATACTCTCTCCCCATGCCTTCGGCCTGGTGGAGACAATAATACACCCGTGTGAAGTGAGGGGCGCTCTTATCATCGTACATCATCATACATCATCTCATTAGGGGCAATCAGAATTTGCTCACCTTCGTCTTCAATGTTTGTGTTGCGCAATGTTTGTGTTTACACAAACACTCAAAATTGTCCATTCATTGTCAAAGGCATTTAATGTTTGTGTAGGACAAAGTTTGTGTTTGCACACACACTAAAAGCTGGACATAGGAGGGGCTATCACCCCTCAAAAATCCATATCCATAATCCATAGCTGACCCTTCAGACAATTCAACAGTTGACCCTACCAGCTGACTCTCTCAATCAAACACATTTCTAACAAGTCATGGCGGTGGTCTATTCAAGCTGATGGCTCACATTCAAGCCACTTATGTTTTCTCAGGTCGCTGCAAATTCCCCCAACATTCCTAACCTCCTGCTGATGTTATTTGTGCACGGATGCCTTGCGGGCTATTCTGAATTATGTCTGCATGGTTTTGTGCTATGGTTTCATATTTATAGAATGTGTCTTGGGTTTTATTGTGCTCCCTGCTGAATCTCTTGCATCATGCTGCTTGGATTCATTTAGGGAACATTGCCTAGAACTGAGCCTTTCGCCAAATACTGTATAGTAGCTGTAATGGTTCTAAATTATTTGACGTGATACGTATCGTGCAACAGTGTCACTTGCCGTTAACACAGCCATTTACAAGCTATTTTTGTAAAGCAACGTTGTCACTACAAAAGACAAATGGAGCTTCAGTGTCTGACTGAAATCAAGATTTATTTCTTGAAAGCTTGGTTGGATGTCATGTCTCCCATCTCATGACAGCATAGAATCACCTAGAATGTAACCCTAGAATGTAAGCTTAGTGCCAACAAAAAGATCATTAGATTCTATTCACCCAGCAGATAAACATCTGCATTTCAGTCATTATGTCATTATGTCACATAGTAACAACATGGAAAAAGAGGTTCTATGGATTTTGTTTTTCCATTTAATTTGTATGCATTTATTATATTAAAGTCCTATTGTTTGCCATCCATTTTAGTAATATTTTACCTCTGTTAACTCCATTGTCTGTTAGACCTGCGGTTCCCAGACTTTTGGTTTCCCAGGCTGCAGGGTTCTGCAGGGTTCTGCAGGGTTCTGCAGGGTTCAGGGTTCTGCAGGGTCAGTGTTCTGCAGGGTTCAGGGTTCTAGCAGGGTTATGCAGGGTTCAGGGTTCTGCAGGGTTCTGCAGGGTTCAGGGTTCTGCAGGGTTCTGCAGGGTTCTGCAGGGTTCTGCAGGGTTCTGCAGGGTTCAGGGTTCTGCAGGGTCAGTGTTCTGCAGGGTTCAGGGTTCTGCAGGGTTCTGCAGGGTTCAGGGTTCTGCAGGGTTATGCAGGGTTCTGCAGGGTCAGTGTTCTGCAGGGTTCAGGGTTCTAGCAGGGTTATGCAGGGTTCTGCAGGGTTCAGGGTTCTAGCAGGGTTCTGCAGGGTTCTGCATGGTTCAGGGTTCTAGCAGGGTTATGCAGGGTTCTGCAGGGTTCAGGTTTCTAGCAGGGTTATGCAGGGTTCTGCAGGGTTCAGGGTTCTAGCAGGGTTCAGGGTTCTAGCAGGGTTATGCAGGGTTCTGCAGGGTTCAGGGTTCTAGCAGGGTTATGCAGGGTTCAGGGTTCTAGCAGGGTTATGCAGGGTTATGCAGGGTCCAGGGTTCTAGCAGGGTTATGCAGGGTTCTGCAGGGTTCAGGGTTCTAGCAGGGTTATGCAGGGTTCTGGGTTCTAGCAGGGTTCTGCAGGGTTCTGCAGGGTTCAGGGTTCTAGCAGGGTTATGCAGCGTTCAGGGTTCTAGCAGGGTTCTGCAGGGTTCTGCAGGGTTCTAGCAGGGTTATGCAGGGTTCTGGGTTCTAGCAAGGTTCTGCAGGGTTCTGCAGGGTTCAGGGTTATACAGGGTTATGCAGCGTTCAGGGTTCTAGCAGAGTTCTGCAGGGTTCTGCAGGGTTCAGGGTTCTAGCAGGGTTATGCAGGGTTCTGGGTTCTAGCAGGGTTCTGCAGGGTTCTGCAGGGTTCAGGGTTATACAGGGTTATGCAGCGTTCAGGGTTCTAGCAGGGTTAACTCAGGGTTCTGCAGGGTTCTAGCAGGGTTATGCAGGGTTCTGCAGGGTTCAGGGTTATACAGGGTTATACAGGGTTATGCAGGGTTCTGCAGGGTTCAGGGTTATGCAGGGTTCAGGGTTCTAGCAGGGTTAACTCAGGGTTCTGCAGGGTTCTAGCAGGGTTATGCAGGGTTCTGCAGGGTTCAGGGTTCTAGCAGGGTTAACTCAGGGTTCTGCAGGGTTCTAGCAGGGTTATGCAGGGTTCTGCAGGGTTCAGGGTTCTAGCAGGGTTATACAGGGTTATGCAGGGTTCTGCAGGGTTCAGGGTTCTGGCAGGGTTATGCAGGGTTCTGCATGGTTCAGGGTTCTAGCAGGGTTATGCAGGGTTCAGGGTTCTAGCAGGGTTATGCAGGGTTCTGCAGGGTTCAGGGTTCTAGCAGGGTTATGCAGGGTTCAGGGTTCTAGCAGGGTTATGCAGGGTTATGCAGGGTCCAGGGTTCTAGCAGGGTTATGCAGGGTTCTGCAGGGTTCAGGGTTCTAGCAGGGTTATGCAGGGTTCTGGGTTCTAGCAGGGTTCTGCAGGGTTCTGCAGGGTTCAGGGTTCTAGCAGGGTTATGCAGCGTTCAGGGTTCTAGCAGGGTTCTGCAGGGTTCTGCAGGGTTCAGGGTTCTAGCAGGGTTATGCAGGGTTCTGGGTTCTAGCAGGGTTCTGCAGGGTTCTGCAGGGTTCAGGGTTATACAGGGTTATGCAGCGTTCAGGGTTCTAGCAGGGTTCTGCAGGGTTCTGCAGGGTTCAGGGTTCTAGCAGGGTTATGCAGGGTTCTGGGTTCTAGCAGGGTTCTGCAGGGTTCTGCAGGGTTCAGGGTTATACAGGGTTATGCAGCGTTCAGGGTTCTAGCAGGGTTAACTCAGGGTTCTGCAGGGTTCTAGCAGGGTTATGCAGGGTTCTGCAGGGTTCAGGGTTCTAGCAGGGTTATACAGGGTTATGCAGGGTTCTGCAGGGTTCAGGGTTCTGGCAGGGTTATGCAGGGTTCTGCATGGTTCAGGGTTCTAGCAGGGTTCTAGCAGGGTTATGCAGGGTTCTGCAGGGTTCTAGCAGGGTTATGCAGGGTTCTGCAGGGTTCAGGGTTCTAGCAGGGTTCTGCAGGGTCCAGGGTTCTCCAGGGTTCTGCAGGGTTCAAGCAGGGTTCTGCAGGGTTCAGGGTTCTAGCAGGGTTATGCAGGGTTCTGCAGGGTACAGGGTTCTAGCAGGGTTCTGCAGGGTTCAGGGTTCTAGCAGGGTTAACTCAGGGTTCTGCAGGGTTCTAGCAGGGTTATGCAGGGTTCTGCAGGGTCCAGGGTTCTAGCAGGGTTATGCAGGGTTCTGCAGGGTTCAGGGTTCTAGCAGGGTTCTGCAGGGTTCTAGCAGGGTTATGCAGGGTTCTGCAGGGTCCAGGGTTCTAGCAGGGTTATGCAGCGTTCAGGGTTCTAGCAGGGTTAACTCAGGGTTCTGCAGGGTTCTAGCAGGGTTATGCAGGGTTCTGCAGGGTTCAGGGTTCTAGCAGGGTTATACAGGGTTATGCAGGGTTCTGCAGGGTTCAGGGTTCTGGCAGGGTTATGCAGGGTTCTGCATGGTTCAGGGTTCTAGCAGGGTTATGCAGGGTTCAGGGTTCTAGCAGGGTTATGCAGGGTTCTGCAGGGTTCTAGCAGGGTTATGCAGGGTTCTGCAGGGTTCAGGGTTCTAGCAGGGTTCTGCAGGGTCCAGGGTTCTCCAGGGTTCTGCAGGGTTCAGGGTTCTAGCAGGGTTCTGCAGGGTTCAGGGTTCTAGCAGGGTTATGCAGGGTTCTGCAGGGTCCAGGGTTCTAGCAGGGTTCTGCAGGGTTCAGGGTTCTAGCAGGGTTCTGCAGGGTTCAGGGTTCTAGCAGGGTTCTGCAGGGTCCAGGGTTCTCCAGGGTTCTGCAGGGTTCTAGCAGCAAGGTTGTTTTGGAAAGCAGCATGTTCAGAAACGTTTTTTGTTTTGCATCGTGACTACGAGCTGTGCGACCTCATTTTCCAGACACGGTATATTAAAGGTGTGGTGCAATGAAAAATACGCATTTTATTTTGACGTTTCACCCTGAAAAGGCAAGCTCACATATTTTGAACCAATCAGAATGTCGCATCCCTCCAGGCTATGGGACGGAGCTCTGCTACTTGCGTGACGCGCGCACACACATGCAGATCTGTTTGTAAATTAAATTATTAAATTAAATTATTCTACCCTATAATGTTTTCAGATACATAATTTAGTGTGCTGCTGAAGTTTAAACCGAGTAATACACTGTCTGGATGTCATCTTGATGTGGTTAAAATCGGAGGATAGTAGCAGCTGTGTTTGGATGGACGCGCAGATATGGGAATCAAACAGGTGAATTTAATCAAGCTGTGTACACGTAATCACGCATTACATTTTTGTTCACAGGAAGTAATTCAAATTGGATTTTCGTGGGCTTTTGATGTGAAAATCCCACCCGTGTGAAGTAAGTGGTGCAACTCCATGTGGGGGTCCCCGGGGGGTACAGTTACCATGTGGGGGTTCCCAGGGGGTCACTGTACTGTACTGTACTGTACTGTACTGTACTGTACTGTACTGTACTGTACTGTACTGTACTGTACTGTACTGTACTGTATACAGTTAATATGTATGTGTGTGTTAGGCTGCACAACAGTGACACTTGGTTTTGAAAACCAACCAAATGCAATTTCCGTGCTCAGACACAGCCACCCACCCAGCCAGGCACACACAAAGCTACTTAAGGAAGTGGTTGCATCACTTAAAAATACACAAAAGTGAAAATGTCCCCATTGTTTTTGCATCCATGACCATTATGATATCCACGGATATGGTCTAAAAGTGTGAAAAACATATTTTTCACGGGTAAATCACACCCGTGTGAAGTGAGGGGCGCTCTCATCATATACATCATCTCATTCTACCACAATTTGCGCCCTCCCTTTTGTCTTCAATGTTTGTGTTATTACACTCTAGTTATTTTACACAAACACTCCAAATTAGTCATACAGTAGGTGGTGGTAGCAAAACAATGTTTGTGTTCACCCTCTAGTTTTTTGAGGGGCGCTATCCCCTCCTATGTGCACCTTTGAGGGTGTGTGTAAACACAAACATTATGCCATTGACAATGAATGGCCATTTTTGAGTGTGAAGTGAGATCTCCTATATTTGTAGGGAACCGTCAGAGGAGTCAACAACAAACATTACTAAACACAAACATTGAAGACAAAAGTGAATTGTGATTGGACGGAATGAGATGTGTGACGATAAGAGCGCCCCTCACTTCACACATGTGTGATCTTTACACTCAAAAATAGTCATAGGTGGTGGAATAGCAAAACAATGTTTGTGTTTACACAAACCCTCAAAGCTGGAGATTTCGAGGGCAATTCCGCCCTCGATTCCGCATTGAACAAATACGTCACGGAGGCCACCATGGATTGATTAGTTTCTCGCCCATGTTTGACACAGAAGCACGGCATTGCTATAAATGGAAATGTCCATTAATGGTGGTGGGGAACACTCCCATATTGCAAGTGAATACATTATCCCATTAAGGCCATTCCAGACCAATGCAACAAGACGTGACAAAACCGTTGTAGAGACCATTGGAAGCGTTCTGAATTACACAACCTGATTATGTCTAATATTTGTATGTATGCAGCATGGTTAGCCTCCCTTTGTAGGGTCACCTGCTGCTGTTTTGCTACAGCCATTTTGTTCCTTATTGTTCTGTTGCCTGTAGCCTATTGTCAAACCATTGATTCTTACTACTTTCCTTTCTTTAAGTGAAGCAGAGTGTTATTGGAAGGCTGAGCATCCATGCTGAGGTGCCTACATTTTATGAATGTCAGTCAAAGTACTGGGACACAAATGTCGATTGCACCATTTTATTTATCTATTTTGCTGTGAGAATTTGGCTGTGTTGCACAGCAGGTAAGATTAGATTAGAAAATGTAATTTAGCATTATCTTTTGACAGTCTAAACACAAGTTGCCATGCTCTGAAATGCAATGAATCAAAGATACCCATGAAGGTGCAACTTCAAGACAGTGTTGTTGCATTGAACTTTATTTAAAGGTATATTCAGTGATTTCACTTAATTCAAATATCACTTTTGTTCCCTGTTTTTGTGATAATCCTCCCTACTCTAGAGTGTGCTGACCATATAATTAGTTCCTCCCTATCCCCAGTGAACCGCAGGGGTCAAAAAAGCCTATAGTTTCGGCTTTGGTGGTGGGTGAGAAAGCCTTCATCCAATCAGGATAGAGGGGGCCTTCCTCCAATCAGGATTGAGCAGGGCGGGCCTTGGTACGCGTGCTGTTGGCCTGCTGCGTGTACCCGCCACTGTAGAGCGTGTGCATGTGCATATCTTGTTACAGGGGCAGATGCCTGGTGGGTGGTGATCGACCTGAACTGAAGCCGCACCCACAGCTGTAGTTGTATGATAAAGGGGGAGGGGTTAGGGGAGGGGCTGATAGTAGATACAAAGGGAATACATAAAAAGGACTCCAGGGTGTCTAATGAAGTATGGTCACCTCATAGACACATGAAAAACTGGAAAAATACAAAAATTGTGGTACTCCATCTTTAAACTAGAATGAAATTTGGACTTAGACTGTTTTTCGTCTGTGGTACTCAATTATCTTAAAGTCATAGTACTTTTCATACATTTTAATCTTTTGTGGACAACTCCGTCTGTACTAAACAAGGCCAGACATCAATATAAACACACAATTAATTTATTCTATTACATGTATAAGGCTGCCAGTTGTTCTTTTCTTTTCTTTTCTTTTCTTTTCTTTTCCAGCAAGTTTCCTCAACACTTCTATTGGCAGAACATAAATCTTTTGACATATTGTGCATGTTCAGGCATGACATTTGGGTTGCACCATGGGGTCTCATTTACTTTCGCCTATAAGTCAACTTGCAATATGTATCACCTCCGCTGAGAAGACTCTTTGGTTGTTGAAAGAAACAAAAGAGTAGGATTTATTGCTATATTTTCTAAATGTAACGTGCCAAGCTCTTATAAGTTTTGGATCTTCAAGTTATGAGATACACAGGTGAATGTGTGTTGTAAGGTCCTCCAGGTAGGCCCCTGTCCTAACTGGAGGACAGGGCTGTCCTCCAGGTACCTGTGTGAAATCCTGGATAGACTGACAATGATTGTGACCATAGTTCGCAGTTTACTATAAAAATCACACCTGTGTGCAGTGAAGGGCGCTCTTATCATCGTACATCATCATACATCTCATTCCGGCCAATCAGAATTTGCGTCCTCACCTTCCTCTTCAATGTTTGTGTTTACGTAACGTTTGTGTTTGCACAAACACTCAAAACTGGCCATTCATTATCAATGGCTAGGCAATGTGTTAGGACAATGTTTGTGTTTACACACACCCTCAAAGCTGGACATAGGAGGGGCTAGCCCCTCAAAAACCTGCATCTCCCGTCAGTCAGTCCGTCAATCACGCCTCGTGACACGATCCATATGTTGATCTGACCTCATCGAACCCTCTCTGTTGGAGCCTCTAACAAATCTGTTATTTTTTTAATTTTAATTTTACTGTTATACATTTTGTTTCTTAGGTTTGTGTGTTTGTTCAGAAACATGGATCATGCTGTACTGCATTTTATGATTTGTATTGTGATGTCATTTTTGCCTGGACCCCAGGAAGAATAGTCTCCACTACGGTGTAGACTAATGGGGATCCTTAATAAACTAAACTAAACTAAACCACTGTTTAGGGTTCCAAGTAGGCATGTGCACATGCCTACTTGGAACACTGCAAATTGGAAATGCATGCCCTACCCAGATTTCTATTAGCCTCGCGTTGCGATACTAATATACCACTGCGCTGGGCTACCTCGGGGCATATGCATATGCAATAGGGGCGGGTGAAGTGTGGCTGCGCCAGGCTAGATTTCTATGTCCCTTTTAAGAGACATTTTTTTAATTAAAAAATGCAACAAAGCATTAGACATACAAATTGAACATCAGCTATGAGAATTGTTGATCTGATTGATAGCTAGATTACTGGCCAATTCTGTTGAGATCTCTTTTACAGATCAACAGAGGTCGTTGTGAGACAAAGCTGAGATGTATCTAAAAGGCTTAAATGAGATTTAAATGAGATAATGTTGAGAGCTCTCTCTGAGCTAAGTTTGAGACGCAACAAGTATGCTAAATTGAGCAACATTTGAGCCATTATTGAGATCTCCTGTATAGAGAGGTTCCATCTGAGACATGTTTCTCAGCAGAAAATGATGAGAAACAGGAGCCATAGCTGAGATCTCCTTTTTGTATCACATTGATCTCATTTATGGCTTGAGAAACCAACGAGAAATAGACGAGCTCTCAATCTTGGATTCTGCTTTCCTCTGGGAGCCCTAATAGTTTTACTCCTGCTTCTTAACTGTGCCATATTAAGAAGCTCTGTTGTTTCAGCGGCCTCAGGGCGTCTTACTGGTATATAGTGTGTGTGTGTGTCTGTCTGTCTGTCTGTCTGTCTGTCTGTCTGTCTGTCTGTGCGTGCGTGCGTGCGTGCGTGCGTGCGTGCGTGCGTGCGTGCGTGCGTGCGTGCGTGCGTGCGTGCGTGCGTGCGTGCGTGCGTGTCCTGGGCATGATGTTAAAACCACCTTTTCCCCCACTCTTTAATTTTTTGAGATACCGGTATTATATCGCTTTAGTGTGTCGATTCCCCCATTGTCAAATCTCTGCTGATTGGAACCAAAACACCTGCTACTAATTGATTGTATTGGATAGATGTTAGGCAGAACAGTTCCCGCAAGTGCATATCATTAGTGAAAAGCCCCCTTTTCCTCCTCGTTAACACAGAGCCAGGCAGCAGTGATTCCTTCCCTTTTCCTCCTCGTTAAGGGGGAGGCGTCCAAAGGCGTCCTGTGGCACTGAGTGAGTTAACACTACCGAGCAGGCAGCAGTGATTCCTTCCATCATCTAAATAATGACACATACAGTATGCTTACTGTATGTGCCATTATTTACTTAGCATGAAACTACAGTACACTATACAGTAGACATACTGTTGAACAACGGTCTTCAACATGGGGTCTGGGACCCGTATGGGTTCCTCAGAGTTATACAGGGGAGTCTCCAAATCTTTGTGTGATTGGAACTTATTTTTTCACATATAACCATGCACTTGAACCCTAGAATCCCTATTGTGGGGAGAACATTCGCCGGGAATAGCCGAAGCATTGTAGATTGGCTATTTTCCGAGAAAGAGGTTTGGTTTATAGACTCTAGACTACAGAGTACAGAGAATTACACATTAAAGGACCACTTCACCACTTTTGAACTTATCTTCATATAATTGGTTCTCACTAATGTTCATGATAAAATACCACAATTATTTCCTACTCGGTCTGTGTCTCATAGGAGGGCTGTGGGCAGTTCAGAAACCCGTCCACCAGTGACATCATTGTTAGGCAGATTATTTTTTAACCAATAATTGTTTTAAACATAATAGATTTTTATTATCGTGAGAACGATGGCTTCCATTATCGCATTGCAACTTTTCACGAATAGTAAGCCTGCAGTTTCTATTAGCTTGAATTCACCATTGATGATGTCACTGGTGGACGGGTTTCTGAACTTTGATTGATTGATTGATTGAAATATTTATTAACAGTTTGCAGAATTACAGTACATTTCAAGCACAAACTCAATACAAAGAATGTTAACTGTGAGTGGACGACCCAATTAAGCATTACACTTGTTTACAAGAGGGTTCACCACCATGTTCAATTCATCAAAACTGCCCACAGCCCTCCTTTGAGACACATTAGTGAGGACCAATTATATGAAAGCAGGTTGAAAAGTGGTGACGGTAAAAATAATGAATTGACTTAACCCTAATCTACAACCTAATTGTAGACAGCAGGTATAATGTATGCATCATCTCTCTCAGCTATACATGTAGTAGGTAGGTCCTTATTGGCCTGAAACACATTCAAGACCTCTGCTGACTGGAGAACCTTTTGAAAGAAACAATGACAAACCAACTGACCAAAGTTCATACTTGTAACAATGAATCAAGATGAACTGGACAGTCTGGAATGGATTTGGCATAGAGGGGCCAAGTATAGACCCCTGCATGTTGGATGCTGGTCAACAATATGGTTAGAATACTGCTTTACGAATCCCACACATAGATGGCACCTTAAACAGTGTTCCTGCTGCAAGCCTTCCTCTGTGAACTTGCAGCCTGACACATGCAGGTGTACTGTATGTGGGCATCTGGACATATTTAGTTTTTTTTCCCCCTACAAGCTGTTCCATGCTTATAGAGAAGCACAATCCATGCTTTTAAGTTCATGCACAGACAAACCTCTCATCGTGCCACCAGAAAGTTTCTACGGGTCAAAAACAGCACAGGTTGGGATGTGTGATCCATGACACATAGTTGACACATTAACAAGGAAAACTGTCCGGTGGCAATGAGTCAGACCTGCTCTCTCTGAGAATATTGTAACAAAGGCTGGCCACTACTGTATAGGCAGGGTATTGTGTCAGTTCAGTCCACGTGTTGTCATCCCATGCCATATCCTGTCACAGAGCAATCTTTGAATTACTAAACAAGCTGGAAGAACGCACGCACGCACGCACGCACGCACGCACGCACGCACGCACGCACGCACGCACGCAGGCAGACAGACAGACAGACAGACAGACAGACAGACAGACAGACAGACAGACAGACAGACGCACAGGTAATTTAGGTAAAACACCTGACCGGCCACACATCAACATGCGGCCTCCCTGGAGGGAAATACAATCACTGAAAACGCGGTTCTGACGGCTGGAGACGTCGATGGCAGTTAATTAATGAGCATAATATAGAAGGCCATGACAGCAAATACATAACGTAGGTGTGTACCCTGAATTTATAATTACTTTTTTTCTCTTATATCCCTATAAAGGTGGTAGTTAATGTATTGATGATAATTGTTCACTAATGAGCTTCTAGTCTGAGGCACAAACTTTTAGAAAACATGTGGAATTATGTTAAATTTCAAGCTAACCATAACGAATAAGAGTCCTTCGATTTACCTTGCTGTATACATCAAACAGTATGTACAGTATTGACCCCATTGAAATTATTTGGTTAAGGGAACAATGCTAATATACGATCTCTTCAAGGTTAAAATGATAATTTGTAAGATAATGAATACATATACATATATATTCTTTTTTTGTCTCCACCAGGCCGGGAGAGAGTATGTTTTGCACTCCGTCCGTGTGTGTGTGTCCGTCCGTCCGTCCGTCCGTCCGTCCGTCTGTGTACAGCTAATCTCCGGCACCGTTAATCGATGCCACATTTTGCACACACACTCTCTGGATGCCAACGATGAACCTCTGACCCAAACTTTCCAGAACGGCCTGTTATAGCACCACCAGGAGGCCGAATTTTGAAAAACATTTTTTTATATTACTCCTCCAGATTCTGTCCAAAAATCCCACAAATCGTTACACACTATCTCTATAGTCATGTCATGTGTTCAAGCCGGATCTGTCCGATATTTCATATTCCATCGCAATTGGCTAACATTGGCTTTCAAAGTTTGCAGGATTGGCCCGTTTTGAACAAAAAGCCTCAAATCATGAACGCAGCGTGCAATTTACGTGAAATCTTTCACAGACTTTCCTCCTAGGCTAAGTAATATATCCCACCCTTTTCACATTGACTGTTATAGCGCCACCAACAGGTGGATTTTTGCAAAACACATTTGGAACAAAATGCCTCAAATCATCCAATTGCCATCCAAGGCGTAAGAAGAAATGGCACCCTTTTCACATTTTGGCCTATTATAGCGCCACCAGGAGGTCACAATAACCTGACCTGCCCTGGTGGAGACCTGTGCCCTCAGGGCACAGGTCTCCTTCTTTTTAGTTTCTTTTTAAGTTACTGATTACAGTACCAGTAGTGTACCCTTCATAGTTTCAAGGTCACATGGCACTCTTTGATACTATAGCGTCAGCGTGGCAGTGGCTCAGGGGATAAAATGGCCACTTGGCCCAGTTTGATACCCAACTCCTCCTGGTTGAGTGTTAAAGTGTCCCGAATCAGACACTGGACCCCAAATGCTCCCTGGGGCCTGGGGCATGGGGCCTGGGGCCTGGGGCCTGGGCGCTGTTCAATAGTTGCCCATTGCTGCTAGTAGTGGGGATGGGTATTTGGGTATAATGGACGTAACAGGACACATTGGATAGATAACAAAATGCAACACACTTTTTACAAATTACTCTTTCATGCAAACACACACTGTGCACACATGTAAGCCTGTGGTTACTCATCCGATTGTGTGCCTATTTATTGCGGGACATGAGAGGACACACTGGATAGCATCGTTGCACATGTAAGCCTAGAAATAGTAAGAGGTAGTGTGTTGACTGTTAACTGTGCATGGCATGGATTTGTTTGTACAAAAAAGAAAATAGGGCTGCTCCTGTCCACTTGTTGCTGCTGGCATGCCTTGTTTGTTGTCAGCACAGCAGTGAAATGCTTATACGGTAGTCCTGCACCACACATTTGGGGTGCCTGCACAAAATGCTGTGGCTGTATGGGTTTGACACATGCACATTACATACGCATCTGCAGTGGGCCGCCCTCTACTGTGCAAAATCAAGGGCAAAATCGCAGTTTTAATCAAAGTTTCAAGGAAAATCTAAACGTTGAAAGCATGAAATCCTATTGGATTTCCCAAGGCGTGTATTATATTTGTGCAAAGTTTGGAGCCAATTGCACAGAGACGATAAACAGTGTACGCCTTGTTTATTCTAACTGTAGGATTATTGTTAGGGCCCGAGCACTGCACCAGTGTGAATCCCTACTGAAATTTGCACAAATGAAAAGAGCTTTTGAGGCGCTAAACATACTCAAATAGTGTGTTAACAACTTAAGTTGGCACACAAGTGGCGGAAAATAACATATTTTAATGGTCTCAAAAAGGGGTGTGGCCAAATGGCTCAATATAATATAATAGCTCCCCCTACACAATTTCAATGTTGATGCCCCACAATATGGTTTCACCCATACATAGACATATAGGCTAGATGACCCGCCCGCACTGCTGGCAAATGGAGAGCAACGTCACCACATGGAATCTTGCTATATGATGCCATGTCAGCTCACTCACTCATAACATTGTGTACTTTTTAAATAACCATAACTTGCTAAATGTTCAACCAATTTTCAAACGGTTTGGTTTGTTATATAAATGTCAGATGATACTGCATATTTATACTTTCATATAAAAAATAACATTAAGAAGATAAGCATCCTGAATCATAGCCACGTTGATAACGTTTGTAATAAACCAAAAGCGTTTGTAAATCCGGGGGGAATGCGTTAGTCCGACATACTAACAGTCCGACATACGTGCGTGGCCAGTTAGCGGACGGTTAAGACTCACATGTGGCTCCAACGTATACTCGACCGGTTAAGACTCATGCATGGACGGTTAAGACTAACACGTGGCTCCGACATGCGTGGCTGGTTAAGACTCACCTGTGGCTTCCGCATGTGGTTAGGTTTCTGGTTTAAGGACTTCAGTGTAAGTACAGAACAAAGAATGTTTGCTTTCGCCATCTTTATGGAAGAAGAGTCTGGGCAATTATGTTTTAGTCCTACTAGAATTAATAAAAGTTTCTAAATCTTTATTTAGAAAGGTTACTGAAGGGACTCAAATGCTTAAAGGGTGATTACCTTTGAGGGGATTAATCATGTTTACCTACACCCATTGGTGTCAAATCCATTAGTGTCAAATGCAAGATGGCCGCATTGCGCCTTGAGTTATACTGTGACACTCCGTCGGACTAAATCTGAGACGAAAACAACCACGAAAGTCTCATTTTACCGCTTTCCTTGCAACAACAAAGCTGCTGCTCTCCCAAATCTGGCTGTGACAGGCCGTCTGCCCCACACGGAATAATATCGCCATTTTATTTCATTGTGTCAACTAAATCCTCATTAATGCAAATGTAACCCTGTTATTATTTTGGGTTAATAAGAGTCATTGGAAATGTTTTGTTATTTGAATTATACAAGAAAAGACAATGTGAAGAGTTATTGTTTTCAGATGTTCATGTATTTGTTACATTTATAACGTGAAAAGAAATGTATCTGTGTATATAATTACTGTGTATCTTCGCCACAGTAATTATGATGTAAGTGGAACACACATTCTAAATATGCTCCCGAAATATTGTACTGAGCAAATGGACTGTTACCACCTTCAATAATAATGAATAATAATAGTCTTTATTGTCTCCACATCATATATTTTCTTTGTCATGGACACTTAAGACCCATTTTAACCCTCAATGGCTTCCTTTCTGAAAAATAACATCATTGTAAAAAGATTCATGCGTTTAGATATTCTATTTACAATGAGATGCGGACGGGAGCTGGTACCACTTGGACCCGGACGTAACGTACAGTAGCACTACAAAATGACGTCGGACTTAAATACTGATTGGCCTCGGTTTAGAGTCCTTGTTCTTCATTGGTGTTACTTAGCACCGCCCCCTTTTGACCTGCCTTTTCTGATTTTTGTATCGATATTTGGTTGTTCTTATTTTTGGCTATAGCTTTTGAACAGTTTGACGTACAGACTTAATGTATGCCTGTATGAATTTGTGTCCCTCATTAATCAAGTCAAGTCAATTTTATTTATATACAGTAGCACTAAATCTAAAAAACAACAGCAGATGTCCCAAAGTGCTTTCCAAAATATATAGACCTTAGTCTATTCACAGAGCAATAGTAAAAGCATATAACACAATAATACAAGCAAAACAAACTACACTAAACTAAATAGCAACAAAAGAACAACAACAACATACAATAACATCAAAAAGAAAGACTGAAAAGGTGGGCTTTCAGTTTGGATTTAAAGATCGCAAGGGTGGGGCTTATACCTTGATGTGGAATGGGAGATCATTCCATAGTGTAGGTGCAGCTACGGAGAAAGCCTGATCACCTTTGGTTTTGAGGTTTGTAGGGGGAACGGCAAGGAGTTTCAGAGTGGAAGATCTATAAGTAACCTATAGTGGCAACTAGGGGGCAAAGCTGTTTTGAGATCATAAATATATGGAGGGGCTAGCCGCTAGACCGTTGAGAGCTATGAACACAAAGAGCAAAGTTTTAAATTCAATTCAAAATGTTCCTGCAGGCCACTTCGGTTGTGCCAGTGCAGTGCAGGCGTCATATGTCATTATGTTCTCGTTTCTTTGTTAGAGTTACCGTACTTATCTCTGCTCCCTGCTCTGATTGATCGATGGTTAAAGGGGAATTCCGCAGTAGCCATTTTCTACTGAATGACAGAGTGACAACATTCTGTGGACTTATTTCCCACATCATCCACAACAGAAGTAAACAAAAATAATACATTTTCACACAATTTAAGAAGAGATTTACGTCCGTGTGGAGTGCTTGGCATGGATTTTTTTCCCTCCACTTCTTCCATTGATCAATGGATATATTGTCGTCATGTTACGGTAAGGAAATGGCTAGTCTGAAATTTGCCTGTAATGTGGACAAGGATGTGAGGGCTCAGGGCCCGATCATCGCTGCTTGCAGCGATATTATTATTATTATTATTATTATTATTATTATTATTATTATAACCTTAAATATAATCAGCTTCAAATTTGAAAACACCAAAACAATGAACAGTGCAGTCATATAGGCCTATCATTTAAAATAGATACAATTAACCAACATGTACCTCGCTCTGATGATTGTGGTCTGCTAGTCTTTAGGGACAAGGAAATCACAATTTGTTGGCAAGATGGACTGTCTGTCACATAGCAGTCTACTCAAAGCTGCTTTATGTACAAAACAGAAAGTGGCTGCACACAGTTCTCTACTTCTCTAGATTCTTCTTGGAAACCCGCAGGGCTATTCCATTTGCCACTGACACCTTTTAAAAATGAGATGTCTTGTTTGTCCCCAAGACAATAGTAATTGCAAAAAATGCCCTTTGTGTGCCCAGGGCTTGCTCCAAAGCTGCCACATTAGAGTTGCACAAAACAAATATCTATCCTAGTCTGTTAACCAGCCACTAGTCTCTGAAGAGAAGTTGATAGGTCTGCTGTTTCACCTGGCACAGAACAACAAGAATTAGTCCATGATTATCAATTTCCATTGTGCATCCAGCGTCCTTGCTCGTTTGAGAAAGACAAAAACAAAGCTACAAAGGTACTCGGGGCCCCTCCCTCTTCCATTTTGCTCCCCTTACAGGGCGATCCTATTTTCCATAATATTACCCACACTGCACTCTCCAGGCATCTCCATCCAATTTTCATTCCTGAGAGTCCCTGACACCATCAGCCGTGCGCGAAGGGTCATTAGCACAGACAGTCTTTAAATAAATGAAATCAATCCCAAAAAACAGCTGGCTCCTGGGGAGGGAGAGAGGGGATTTTGGGACTACACCAGGAGGGGCAGGCTGGCAATATTGATGCCATTGGTGCCTTGACGTGTGCGGTGGGTTGGTGAGCGAGCGCTTCCTATCATGAGCTTTAGATTGTTCCGCATCTTCGCCACAGTAATTATGATGTAAGTGGAACAACAGCGTGAGGTGTGTGTGTGGTAATTAACCCCAGGCAGCTGAGAAATGAGTGTAATGAGCAGAGCGGGACATTGTATCCGTTCAATCAATCCTTCCCCTCTCCTCTGGAGCATTTAAATGTATCCATGACCTTGTAATGGGCAAGTGCGACACACATTTGAACCCACTTAACATATCGCCATTTCTTCATTTATTTTTCTTTCCTGTTTTTCACATTATCAAAAGGAGCCAAGAACCCTTAACACTCTTAAACAATGCAGCAATGCAGTCATTCCTTTTTGCCCATCTAGTCTCTATGTCAAGTTAGCATGACAAAAACTATAATGAAAAATTAAAAAGTGTTGCGAGATTGGAAAATAATTAATGTGAGAACTGCTCATTTAGAAAAGGACAGGGTGAATAAAGTGAATCATAGATCAGAGGTGAAAGAATGAATACCACTACACACACACACACACACACACACACACACACACACACACACACACACACACACACACACACACACACACACACACACACACACACACACACACACTCCATTAGCAATTCCTAATTGTGTAGCAATGAACTGGTACACACACACACACACACACCATTAGCAATTCCTAATTGTGTAGCAATGAACTGGTACACACACACACACACACACACACACACACACACACACACACACACACACACACACACACACACACACACACACACACACACACACACACACACATACACACACACACACACACACACACCATTAGCAATTCCTAATTGTGTAGCAATGAACTGGTAGATTGCATTCTATGGACCAGTGAGTCAGTGACAACCTAGGTGTGAATGTCAAAAATATGTGTGAACTATAACTTCATAAAACATCTTGTCTCTCGTCTACTTACCTAATTGTCCTTAATTTTATATTTAACACTTCTATTGTATATTTCCCCATATTATCCACCCACTGAAATGCATGCTAACTATCAAAATAGGTTGATAATCCGACAATGCGGCACACCTCCAGCCGCAAATAAAGGAGTCTGCATAATGTATAGTGGGTAGCGTGTCTCACTGAATTCTAATAGGGTTCTAATAGGCTACAAGTAATCGTTTTGGTTACTACACTACACTGGCAGTGTCCATTTACTGGCATTTGAATAAGAATCTTTTCTCTACATAAAAACTCGACACCAGCTCCACAAACTTGTCAATGGTGGTCAAATATAGGGTTTGACAGTGTTGAGAATTGTTTTCATCCCTAGCTGAGATTTTAAATGGCATTCTAAAAACATCAACTGCAGTAAGAATTTGGATGTTTGGCTGACTCAAGTAGCTCCAAGTGGTTTCATCAGAATCTGAATTTGCTGTGGATCTCTTGACTCTGAGTCTCGATGAACTTGACTGGATTGAATCTACGTTGACAGAAAGAGGCTGAGTTGCCACTTCACCAATCTATGTCAAAGTCCGCCGAATAGGCAGCTATCTGCAGCCGAAGAAAGGTTCAGTTGGTATGTCGTACATTTGCCGGCTGATGTATCCTTACTTTTGGTTCCTGAAATTCCCTCGGCCACAGAAATGTAGAACTACATTCAATGTCAAGTCAAGTTACACATGAGCAGGGTTTTTTTTCCCCCACCCTCAAATTAATTTGTATGCTTGACAGACAGAAAATGGGAGAAACTACACTTACACTTCTGGGTACAGTAGCTGAGGGTGCACACCTTTTCTCAAGGGGTATGGAATGTTCCCCCTCTCTGCCTTTTCATTAAATAGCCTGGCAGACAATGCGATATGAGTCGTCCGTGGGGGAGGTGATTTCTTACAGATTTCTTACAGAGCCTCCAATATAGACTACTGTATATTGGAGGCTCCCATTAGATGTGCCCCCTTCAATGAGCATAGTGCCCATTCAGGGGCCCTATTTGAGGGGAAATGTGCACTGTGATAGCTGACATACCAGGGTCTAAAGATCTAAAATCATTTGCCAACAGTGCCAAGCTAAATATACCAGACCCTGGCGCACAGTAGTTGGATACTGACATGTTTTTCTTATTTTTTCATTCCAAGCATTGAGCATTGTTTTGTGAGATTCTTAGATCATACTAATCAATTCAAACACTTGAGACAAAGTTTCGCTCTTTTACAATTGAGCATTTGGCATGGTGCTTGATCTTAGCTAGGCTGACAAAGCAACCGGTTTGGACAGCCAGCAGTGGACTGATGAGGTGCATATCGCCTGTGGCAACTGTTTCAAGTTGTGTGAGTGTGGAGCAGCCCTAACTGTCAACCCCGATGATCCTCAGCCGCACAGGATGGCGACACCTTGATTTTCCCATCTTCACTGCTCCTTCATCTGTCAGCTCCACCCTCCGGGGCACACTGGTGGTGTCGCTGACAAATGTGAGGTCTTCCGTCTTGGGTAATTAGATGAAATTAGATCTGTTGTAAATGCTTGTGATATGTATAACAAGCTACTTGTTTTTGTTCTACATCTATGGAAAACCCAGTTGGATTCCATTGCTTCTCTTGGAGTAAGATTAAGCCCCCACCCTCCCCCAACCTCTAAGTCTAAAGGAACTATTTGTAATTTGGTTCCTACATGTGCATGTGCATGTGCATGTGCATGTGCATGTGCATGTGCATGTGCATGTGCATGTGCATGTGCATGTGCGCGTTTGCGTGTGTGTGTGCGTGTGCGTGTGTGCATGCGTGCATGTGTTGGGGGAAAAAAACGTTTATTTTTATATATATATATATATATATATATATATATACACACACACACACACACACACACACACACACACACACACACACACACACACACACACATATTTTAGTCATAGTGAGAAGACTATTCATTTTTTCGATGCTCAGAGTTCTCTTAATGCTACTAAAATGACACATTTTAAACAATATTTTTGAGCGGTGCTTCCGCTCCATTACACAGCTATGTGTGTCCCTATGTGTACGTGTATGTTTCCGAGCACGGAAAGCTGCAACACGGTAACTGTCATTTCTCAACCGTTTCCGATGTGGGAACTGGGCCGCCCCCCTGGGCGCGTTCCTGGGGGTCTGGATGTTCCAGGGGACCGTCACATGGTAACTCTGTCATTTCTCAAAGATTTCTTCCAAAAAAATTCACAGTACAGAGCACAGTACACTACAATACAGTACAGAGCACAGTACAGTAACTATATCAATACATGTATAGTTGCACCGCTCAGTTCACACAGGTGTGATTGTTTTCCTTTATTTTGGATTTAGAAGGACTGATGGAGTTGACATGTTATGGTTGGGACACATTTGATAGCAATATTATTTAATGCAAGCAGGGACATATTTTGCATCATCTTGCTCTATAGCCTTTGATTACCTATGAATACAATCATATTTGTTACACATAAGTATCACTATAGAGAAATGTTATTGTATTGCAAACCGTTCTTTATTTCCTATACAAAATGGATTAGTGTGTGGCGGTGGCTCAGGGGTAGAGTGGCTGGATGGAAACCGCAAGGTTGCCTGAACCTGGGCTCCCCCAGAGTTAGTGTCGAAGTGTCCTTGAGCAAGACACTGAACCCCTAATTGCTCCTGCTGTGCTGGTTGGTGCCTTGCATGGTTTCTGCCGCCATCGGTGTATGAATGTGTGTGAATGGGTGCCTTGGATAAAGGCGCTATATAAATACACCATTTACCATTACCTACTGTATGAATACAAGCATATTTGTTACACATAAGTATCACCATAAGTGCCATACATAGGTATCATTATAGAGAATGTTATTGTATTGCAAACCGTTCTTTATTTCCTATACAAAATGGATTAGTGTGTGGTTTGGAATGAATGCTGCACAGCGCAAATTATTGTCTCAAATAGACTCAAATCTTATATAAGCGTAAGGGATTATATCTTATATAAACAAAATTGACACAAGGGATTGACACTCACCTCTTATTATAAGAAAATCTGTATCACAGAGATTCATTGAAGAACGGGGTCGGCTCGTAATTCCGACCCCCCTTATTTCCGACCACGTGGCATATTGTGAGGCTAGGTCTCATCGGACTAATGCGCTGCCGGAACAATGACACCTCTGAATGTTGTGTGACCCTTGCGTATTGAATAGAGAGTGCCGGCCCTGAGCAATTTGGCGCCTTAGGCAGGATTTTTCGTGATGCCCCCTTGAAAAATGACCATGGCCCCCTTGTGTTCTAAAGCACTGTTTTTGGGTTTTTTTTGCTTGGTGGATGCCCCCCCCCTCCCCTCATGATGCCCTAGGCAACTGCCTGTTCTGCCTGATGGGAGGGCCGGCCCTGGGAAAAAACACTCACATGACCACATTAAGAAATAATTAATGAATTTGCAATGCCACATAGCGTCAGCTGCCTTGTGCGTAGATAACGGATAGCAGGTAGTGCCATGGGCATATAGCACGGCGTGCAATATAGGGCCAACATTGTCAAAATGTGTGTGTGTTTGCGTGCGTGCGTGGTGCGCACGCACGCATGCATGCACGCACGCACGCACGCACGCACGCACGCACGCACGCACGCACGCACGCACGCACGCACGCACGCACGCACGCACGCACGCGTGCAGTATGCCTGAGTGTGATCGAGGCACAGAGAGAAATCATGCCAGCGGCCGACACTGCAGCAAGTATAGCCTATGATGATGATCTATTTTAAAAAGTGTTCTCTGACTACTTCACCGGCTCAGGCAACTGACGCTCCTCCAGAGCTCTTCCAAATTCTCCGCCGTCAGGCCATTGATGGAGTGTTATTCCTACAACTGAAAACTACAGTTTATTATATTATACAACATTTCTACTACAATAAATTTGAATTGTTTCCATATCTAAATGTATACGACTCCTCATTCCACTACAGTAGCAGTTATCCTCCTCATGCTCCTAAACTACCTGAATTGAGCTAGGTCATTAGTACTGGAATCGCTCACATGACTTGCATGTATATTTTCAAATGTCAAAAAGAATTAAGCAAAGTTTTGAAATGATGCAAAAAAAAGGTCTGAAAACAAGCAAGCAAGCAAAATAGAAAGAATATATCAGTAATTAACTTCCTTCTGTGTCTCCATCCAAGTCCATACACACACATACTGTACACACATGTGCTCGTCGGTTCCCAATACTTTTCTCTCATTTGCTGTGTAATTTTGTCCACGATGACATTGATTGGCCTGCCGGTACTCATCTCTAACATAAATGCCACAATCCTCAATAATTTTCCTCAAGAGTGAAACAGTGCCCGGAACTATTAATTAAACAGGCATTTCCTGAGATCCTTTGAAGATGACATTTCCCCTCAGCAGTTTGTTGTTGCTTAGCAGTGCAGTGGATGTAACTGCTTCTCTATTATGAGTTTGTCATGCTGCACAAGACAAATTTCAGTGTGAAACTGACAATAAAGTAGTACTATATCGTATCATCATCTTCATCATCAATCAGGTTTATTGTCACATCACAGGTATACAGAGTAAAAAAGTGAGCATAGCAGCAGATGTAGTATACAGGACCATACAAATAAAAACACTGTATTTTATGGTAATATGTATTATATCTTGTATCTATACTGTAGATGGTGTTCTGGTCCAGGATTAGCAGCTCTGGATGCTGACTGCATGGGTTCAGTTGTTCCTGATCCTGATGGATACGTTTCTCATGGACATTGTCATGCAAACCAACGAGGCTGCATATGGTGGCTACAGTAGATAATCTATTATATTGTTTGAGTTATGTAGTTTCAGTATAGCTATAGGGTCTAAATGACTTTTCTGTCGGAGTGTGTGTGTGTTTTACAGATTTTTCTGCTGCATTGGTATTTGGTAATGATCAAGCTTTCAATTACTGACAAATGGTAAATGGGGTAAATGTAATTATTTTTTCTTATGAAAGCAGAGAGTCTGTTCTTTCATACGGTATATAGTATTTATATGTCGCTATAGGCCTAATTGTTATGGACCTGAACAACATATACATTATGCCTTCTCTCTCACCATGTTTGGTGGGCGCAAGCTGAATTAAAAATCCAATTACTGACGAACGGTAGATGGGATCAATGTGTACTTTTCCTCATGAAAGTAGACATTCAGGGCTTTCATTTGGTGTATAGTATGTATAGGATATTTCTTGTGTTCATTTTTATATCTGCCTGTCAATGTCTGTGACATAAAACGGTCCATATCTCAGATTTTTATTCAAAAACAGCACTTTCCTACAAAAGCAGGTGTTACATAAAGGTCAATCTCTCCAGAATGGAAAATCAAATTTATTTTTGAAATTGGAGTGGACAAATTAAGCTTTCTTTTGAGGTATGCGGTGTGATTCTCGCTACAACACAACATTTTCTGTGGGCCTTGGAAAAAGGTCCTCCTTTGACCGCTTTCCTTCAGCACCCTGTGTTTAGACCTTCCTGAACTGCCCAGCAACCAATGTGTTAATAACTATTTTTTGATTTGTATAGTCAGCTGTGCTGTGCCATTCACAGGAAGAACTCGGTCGACTCACTGCAGACATAATTGAATACATGCACCTAATCAAAGTATAGATTCTGCATTGGCAGACCAGGCCAGGTCAGGTTGTGGCCTCCTGGTGGTGCTATAATAGCCCAATGTGAAAAGGGTGCCATTTGTTCTTACACCATTGATGGCAATTGGATGATTTGAGGCCTTTTGTTCCAAAAATGTGTTTTGCAAACATCCACCTGTTGGTGGCGCTATAACAGGCCAATGTGAAAAGGGTGGGATATATTCCTCAGCCTAGTAGGAAAGTCTGTGAAAGATTTCACGTAAATTGCACGCTGCGTTCATGATTTGAGGCTTTTTGTTTCAAAAGGGCCAATCCTGCAAACTTTGAAAGCCATTGTTAGCCAATTAGGATGGAATATTAAATATCGGACAGATCCATCTTGAACACATGACTATAGAGATAGTGTGAAACGATTTGCGGGATTTTTGTATTATCAAAAAATGTGATTTTCAAAAGTCGGCCTCCTGGTGGCGCTATAACAGGCCGTTCTGGAAATTTTGGGGCAGAGGTTCATCGTTGGCATCTAGGCAGTGTGTGTGTGTAAAATGTGGCATCGACCGGGTTAACGGTGCCGGAGATTAGCTGTTCACAGACGGACGAACGGACGGACGGACAGACACACGGACGGAACGACACACGGACGGACGGAGTGCAACACATACTCTCTCCCCATGCCTTCGGCCTGGTGGAGACGATAAGACTTGATGAGATGAGGGGATCTGTGCATCTGTGCATGAGTCCATTTTATGCACAGATGCACACAGAGACGTACAGTCTCGGACACATTTAGGCTATAGACGAATCCATGGAGCGGTGCCCTATAGGCCAGGTGTAGGCAATCAATACTGAGGTGTCAAGCTGCGGTTAATGGTACACCTCAGCTTAATGGTATCTCTGTGGATTTGTCTATAGGCTGTGTGCATAACTGTAGTCACAGCAGGTTTTCCAGAAGGTGGCAAGGTGCCATACCAATTAAAGTTGCCTGCTGATTCATTTTCTGATACCTTCATTTGACTGGCTTGCAGCAGATTTGTATTGTTTGTATGTGCTTCTGGTTCAAATCAGACATTCAAACATGGCAAAAAGGAACTGGAACAGGAAACCACCTTCTGGGACACCCAAAACTACAATAATGCACAGAACCTGTTGAGATGATTAATGTAATTGTGTTATATATCGTCATGTATCGTATTGCCACAACCGTTACATTTCAGATTCTGGGGGAAAAATGTCGGTAGTTGTATTTTGGTCACCTGCTGCTGTTATTTTAATTGATGAAGACTTGAGCAGTTTCACCTAAAAAAATGAAATCACACCCGTGTGAAGTGAGGGGCGCTCTTATCATCATACATCATCCATCATACATCATCTCATTGCGGCCAATCACAATTTGCGTCCTCACCTTCGTGTTCATGTTTGTATGCCTGGACCGCTAAGCCGGCCCAGGGTTTTTGCCCGATAGCAAGGAATTTGTGTGCAAACAGTATAGCATGCGTCATATTTCAAGAAACCTAAAATGTTAACCCCCATTAAAAAGAAACAAAGTGAAAGGAAAAACATTCATTTACCTCCTACCAAAAAACCTAGAAGACAGATATTCATATTAGCGCTGCCAGAATTGGCCAAAAATGATATTCGAATATTCCTTTTAAAACACCACATGTATTCGAACAATTTTTGAATGATTTCGAATGTCGAATGTATATGATTTTAATATGAATATGATATGAATATTGCAGAATAATATGCTGTAAAACTTTCTCTTTCTTAATCTGTATGGTCCGGTCCTGTATGGGCCGCGGTTGGTGCTGAGAGGCACTCTCTTGAGTCTTGCAAGATCAAATGAATGATTCTATCTTAATAGCCTAATTGTTGTATAATGTTTTAGTTGACGTGGAACAGAGTCTCGTCAGAACTCACACAGCAATTTTATTGTTATTTTTTTAATTTGAATCTTAATTTAAAACATTTGATTATTCTTTTATTTTTTACATTTGAATATTCATTCGAATATGGAATATTTGTTGGCAGCACTAATTCATATTCAGTGCTTAAATGTTTCATGACATTCATTTTTTTTTTAAATTGTTCCATGGTACAATGATGGAGCTTAGAAATCTGATGATTTGTTCAATGACAGAGGTCCTCTTAATGTTCCATAGTTTCATTCCCAGGTCCAAACCCCAAATCCTCCCTTCCCTTTCCTCCACCTGCTCACATCGCCTTCTGCAATGTGATTTATTTTAAAGACCCATTTCTCACACCTGCACAGACGACAAAGACCAATAGCCTAGTACCATGGAATGCCACAGCGAAGCTATCACAAACGAGTGAATCTGCATCACTACAAATGAAAATGGGAACACATAGCCACATCACTAATTGTAATGAGACATGCGTGTGTTGAGTTCAGTCAATCATTCTTTTCCGCTTTGCAGGCATATAAAATGCTAGGCTGTTACATTTACACTCTCTGCCGCTCATGCTGCTCATTCTCTCGTCTGCTCTTTCCTTCAACAAAACAAATGTACAACTAGCTTTTTATGGAATCTGTGATTATTCCCATCGCCACCATGGAAGTGCATTCACTCATCATTATAAGGAGAGAGATGGCAACGCAAGCCGCCAAGTTCTGATAAACACATGAATACATGAATATATGAGTGGTTGCCGCTGCTGTTGTTGAGTGGAGAGGCTTGGGCCTGTGCTGTTTACGCTGAAGAATGCCATAACGGAGAGCTCCTCTGTTATGGTTTCTGTGGAAAAGTATGCGTCTAGAGGAAGAGTCTGTCTCAATGGATGTCATTACACCCCTCTTCCTCCAAAACCCTTTTTGTTTGAACACAATTCATGAAATAAAGATGGAGAGCTACTCATTGGCGGAGAAGGCAATCAATATGATAATATGTGTATTTTCCATTCACCTGTAACTACAGCAACACTGCATGGTGCTACTATGTTTATGTCCCACACAAGAGTCTCCACTGAGAATATTTCTCATCATTTCTCCATGCTGATTGGCATAAGACAAAATGGACATCCTTTCGTTATTGTGAATTGTATATCATTTTGATGTCTGGTGTATTCCAGACAGTGTGGGCTCCCCATTCTCCTCAGTCAGTCGGCTTCCACGCTCTAAAAAAATAAGTATTGTCTTTCCCCTGTAAAGCAAGCAAAAGAAACAACAACCATCATGATAATTTATATCCTCTTATAAATGCACAATAAACCAACAAGGTTACTCAAGGGTATTCAACTTCTCCAGCCTGGTGCTCGCAGACCCAGGCACATGCACGGCTTTTGCACGCACACAAGCATGCACACACGCAAGTGTGTACAGTCGTTGTTTGTCTATACGTGTGGGGCACATACAGTATACAGTATGTGTATCTTGCAACTTCAGAGGACATTTTCAGGATAAAGAGCCATGTGTAAAACAGAGAAACATGCTCTGGCCATATTTGCACGTCAACTCTGCAGCAGAACTGCCTCCTGGAGACTATGATGTATTGCATGTCACTGGAAGATATCCCCTTGGAATACTAATGCAAGCATCTGTGGAAAATTATGGCCATATTTGTCCTGGTGAATTTCTGTCAAGTTTCTTCCTTTTTCTTTTTTTCCCCTCTTTGCTTGTTTTTTTTTTTTTTTGGGGGGGGGGGGGGGGGGGGTTCGTACTGGTCCCACATACTGTACATGCATGAGCAGTTTAATTGGCTAGGCCATATTCATTTAACGACGATTGGGATTAAGTAAAATTACTCTGGGACCAAATCTGGGGTTTTGGGTTGCATGGATTTGAGCGATTGTGGCGGGCTATGAACTAATACATTTACAAAGACTGGGATTTGATGTTTAACATGAGCCTACTACTTCTGATCATGGTCTAATTTATTCCCCCTCGGCTGTGTCCAGCCTCAGAAGGACACTGCGATGATTTGTGGTGATGGGAGGTCTTAAACTCCATTTGACCCTCAAATAGAGTGTTGTGACATTGGATATGCATGCGGCGTATGTGTATGTATGTGTATGTACTGTATGTGCGTGCGTGCGTGTGTGCGTGCGTGCGTGCGTGCGTGCGTGTTGTAGGTGTAGTATCAGAATAGGAAGAGGTGGATGTACAGCACAGTGCAATAAAGGATAAGGCAGCTTTCAGACATGACAGTAAACTGATTTGCATTGCGGGTCAACTCACAGTAAGTATCTCAACAAGGCAGCTATTTATGGCTATTTATACTGTAAGTACGGTATGTTGCAAGTCATATTTGCAGCGGTTGAGATTCAGAAGCTGAAGTGGCAGTGTGGGAAATGGAAGGTTTCCAGTTCGATTCCCAGGCTGGCAGGCTCCTCTTGGCTTCACGTACAAGTGTCCATGAGTAAGACACTGTTTGTTGGTGTCAGCTGTGATCACTGAGCAGAGTGCTACTGGGTTTGTATCCATACTGAGCAGAGTGCTACTGGGGTTGTATCCATACTGAGCAGCAGAGTGCTACTGGGTTTGTATCCATACTGAGCAGAGTGCTACTGGGGTTGTATCCATAGTGAGCAGAGTGCTACTGGGGTTGTATCCATAGTGAGCAGAGTGCTACTGGGGTTGTATCCATACTGAGCAGCAGAGTGCTACTGGGTTTGTATCCATACTGAGCAGAGTGCTACTGGGGTTGTATCCATAGTGAGCAGAGTGCTACTGGGTTTGTATCCATACTGAGCAGAGTGCTACTGGGGTTGTATCCATAGTGAGCAGAGTGCTACTGGGGTTGTATCCATAGTGAGCAGAGTGCTACTGGGTTTGTATCCATACTGAGCAGCAGAGTGCTACTGGGTTTGTATCCATACTGAGCAGCAGAGTGCTACTGGGGTTGTATCCATACTGAGCAGCAGAGTGCTACTGGGTTTGTATCCATACTGAGCAGCAGAGTGCTACTGGGTTTGTATCCATACTGAGCAGCAGAGTGCTACTGGGTTTGTATCCATACTGAGCAGCAGAGTGCTACTGGGTTTGTATCCATACTGAGCAGCAGAGTGCTACTGGGTTTGTATCCATACTGAGCAGCAGAGTGCTACTGGGTTTGTATCCATACTGAGCAGCAGAGTGCTACTGGGGTTGTATCCATACTGAGCAGCAGAGTGCTACTGGGTTTGTATCCATACTGAGCAGAGTGCTACTGGGGTTGTATCCATAGTGAGCAGAGTGCTACTGGGTTTGTATCCATACTGAGCAGCAGAGTGCTACTGGGTTTGTATCCATACTGAGCAGAGTGCTACTGGGTTTGTATCCATACTGAGCAGAGTGCTACTGGGGTTGTATCCATAGTGAGCAGAGTGCTACTGGGTTTGTATCCATACTGAGCAGAGTGCTACTGGGTTTGTATCCATACTGAGCAGAGTGCTACTGGGTTTGTATCCATACTGAGCAGAGTGCTACTGGGTTTGTATCCATACTGAGCAGAGTGCTACTGGGTTTGTATCCATACTGAGCAGAGTGCTACTGGGTTTGTATCCATACTGAGCAGAGTGCTACTGGGTTTGTATCCATACTGAGCAGAGTGCTACTGGGTTTGTATCCATACTGAGCAGCAGAGTGCTACTGGGTTTGTATCCATACTGAGCAGAGTGCTACTGGGTTTGTATCCATACTGAGCAGAGTGCTACTGGGTTTGTATCCATACCGCAGCATGTATGTATGTATGTATGTATGTATTTGGTTAAAATGGGTAAGGTTTTAAAAAAGGCAAAAGCATGCTCTGTTGCACTGGCCTAAAAGTGGGTCCTCTAAAACTGCTTCAACTTCTGAGAATGTGTGTTTGGTTCATTAGCCACCAGATGGCATACCTTATAAGTATGTATGTATGTCTGTATGTCTGTATGTATTTAAAAGGGGGGGCTTTTTTGTAAAATCCCAGCCTACAATACCTTAATATATTTAAAATCCAAAGTAAGGTTACCAGTGAAGGGCAACCTGCCTATTCACTGGGGACTATGCAAGGCAGAGGCGTCCACCCCCCTGAGTCCAAGTTAGACTAGACCGCATACCTAAACCATGGTCCGAACCCATCCTCTAAAACACAATGGTAAAATGGATATACTTGGTAAAAAATGGACATTAATAAAACAACCTAAAAGAGTAAAAGTTCACAGCAAGGCCTGGATACAATTTATTTAATTGAACAGAAAGATGAACATAAAAATGAATGAGGTGTGAGTGTACTATGTGGGTGTTTGATAGTCAGCTTCTTTCATTTAGACCAGTGGGTGTTACTGTTTGCAATTTATTAATCCATCTATGCTCCATTAGTTTCCGCTGTCCACTGGTCCATCGGACTCCACATTCCAGACCTGAAACGATGAGGTTAGCAATGGGATGGGATTGAAAGTGTGTGTACAGGGTAGTGTGTAGGTCTGCTCGTTTGATGTGATATAGGTGTTGTTTGAGGCGTGTTTCTAATGTGTGACTGGTTTCTCCTATGTAATGTTTATGACATTGTGTGCAGGTGATGATATAAACTATATTGGGGGTGGTCAGAGACAGGGGATCCTGAATGGGGGAGGAAGTGTGACTATGGGGGTTGTTGATGAATTTGCGGGGCTTAAAATGGAGTGTATGTGGCTGTGGGGGCTTGGGAGGTAAAGTGGAGAATGTGGAATGCACAAGGAGGTCTCCCAGGTTCCTGTTCCTTCTGAGTGCAGAGATGACCTGATGTGTTTGTAATGGGGGGTAGGATTGTTGTGTAGTGGCGAAGTTCTGTTTGAATTTATGGTGTAGTGGTTGGAGAGTATGTGAGAATGTAGTTATTAATGGGACTAGTGTTGTAGTGGTAGAGGAGCCGGTGGACTGTATAGAGTGAGAAGAAGAGTTGGAGAAGGGAGGACATAGAGGAGAGGGTAATGCGTGGGCCCCGTCCAGGTCCGTCCCTGTCCCCGCGCCAGAGAGAGGCCTCTGCTCCTGTTGCATGCTCTGATGTTGCTGGGGAGGAAAGCTAGGGCTGAGGTTAGGGTTAGAATTAGGGGTGGGAGGGTTAGGGGTGGGCGGCAGAGTGTTTGTGGAGAGTGACTGGGTGGGGGAGAGAGAGGCCAGGGCATTGCTCCTGATTGTACGCAAGAACCTCTTGCTGTAGCCTCTCCTTCTGAGGACTGTGAAAAGTGTCTGTGTGGCTTGATTAAAATGTTCCCTATTGGATGAAATCCTGAAAAACCGAATGATTTGTGATTTGATGATTCCTGCAAAGGTGTGCTTTGGGTGGTAGCTGTGTTTATGGAGTAGTGCGTGTGTGTCTGTGTCCTTAAAATATATTTTTGTCAGTAGTCGTTTATGTGTATGATCTATTGTATGAAAAAATACGGTGGTGTCCAGGAAGTTAATCTCTGTTGGATGAATGATGTGTTTGATGGTTATGGAAGCATGGTGTGTGTTCAAAATCTGTAAAAATGCATCAAACTGTTGTAAGGTGTGTGGCCAGAGCCCTATGATGTCATCTAAAAATCTGAAATACATGGTGGGTTGTAGTGGACACTTTGCCAAGGCCTCTCTCTCCCACTCACTCATGTAGATGTTTGCATAAGCGGGTGCAAATTTCTTGCCCATAGCCGTGCCCTCCATCTGTAAGTAGTGTTTGTTATTAAAGGTGAAATCATTGCAATTGAGACTGAGTTCTAATAGTTGTAAAATGGCATTGTCTGGTCTAGTGTTGTCCGGGTGTGTCTGGAAAAGATTTCTAACTGCCTGTAAACCAGTGGCTGTATGTATGTTGGTGTAAAGGCTGTCAATGTCTATGGTGAAAATGTATGTGTGTGGTGGCACGGCTATGGGCTTGATTTTTTCTAGGAAATCATATGTGTCTCTTAAATAACTGGCGTGTATAGTGGAGAGGGGGTTGAGGAAGTGGTCTATGTATTGTGCTATGTGGTAGGATTCACTGCTGCAGTCTGACACTATAGGTCTGCCGGGAGGCACCTCGAAGGGAATAGTCCAAGTCTGGGGATCCTTGTGGATTTTGGGTAGTAAATAGAATATTCTAGGTCTGGGGTTATCCGGTCCATAGAGGAAGTCGCGTTGTTTGGATGTGATGTAGTTTTGGTGATAGAGTGTTGTAATGATTTGTCTGAATTTGACCTGAGTCTGTGGCTGTATGCTGGCTGCTATGTGAGTGTAGTATCTTGTGTTGGATAGTTGTCTGTTGGCTTCATATGTGTATTGGAAATTATCTAAAATTACTATTTTTGAGCCTTTGTCAGCTGGTTTAATAACTATTTGTGTGTTGTTCCGCAGTGTTGTGATGCTGTTCCGTTCGTCTGTGGTCAGGTTGTCAGGTCTGTCTGGTGATGGGTGGTACTGATTGAGTGTATGGTTATCTAGCTGTATGAGGCCTCGTATCCTGCCGTCCACCTGGGAGAGTTTTGGCTCCCAGGCGGAGGGCAGGACAAAAGGTGTATGTCCGTCTGTCTGTGTGTCTTTGAAAAAGTCTATTAATTTAAGTCTCCTATGGTATCTGTGGGTGTCCCTTCGAAGTGCCTCCCAGTCTGTCCTTGTAGGTCGAGGAATGTAGGCGAGGCCCCTCTCCAGCAACTGGGCCTGTGCGGCCGTGAGACGGACAGACCTGGACAGGTTCAACACATTGGAGTGGGGGTCAGGTGCTAGTCGGAGGGACTGAATGGCTGTTGGAGGTTGAGAGGAAGAGGAAGAGGGGGGAAGAATGGTGATGGGCGGTGTGGGAGAGGGGGGAGGGGGGAGGGGGGGAGATAGAGAGGGAGGAGGAGGAGGAGGGGAGCCTGTTGGGAACAAGGTAGGTACCAAAGGGAGAGGAGAGGTAGGACAGGAATCCAGGCTTCGGCTCCTGTTTAGGGAAAAT
Organism: Electrona antarctica; assembly: GCF_951216825.1. Classification (NCBI taxonomy): domain Eukaryota; kingdom Metazoa; phylum Chordata; class Actinopteri; order Myctophiformes; family Myctophidae; genus Electrona; species Electrona antarctica. The sequence continues at coordinate 46,377,995 of NC_136808.1, read as the reverse complement.
TTAACTGTGTGCACCAATGGTTAAAAATTGTGACTGCTGTGGTGTGTGTCCAGTGTATGTTATCGGGTTCTGTGTGAAACTGGCCGGGGTCAACTGGTGGAATGTATGGGAAATGTGTTGATATGTATTGGTTCATGAGTGTGATGTTCTTTTTCTGGTTGGGTGTTAGGAACTGGGAGAAGTTGATGAGGGGAATACGGATGGTTGCGTTCGGAAAAGTCCGTTGTGCCTCCTTGTGCATTCCATTCAGCTGCCTATAGGAGGTCTGGTCCGTATCATTGTCCTTGCAGTTGATGCCCACCGAGAGAATCACTTCTTCTACCCTGGGGTGAACCTCCGCCTTTTCAAAGACCTTGGTCATGTGGTTGAAGGTCGCCCCAGGGTAGCTGTCTATTTGCATAGTAGTGTGGTGTGATGGTGGGATTCTATTTAAATTGGAGTCCCCCAAGAGGGCCACCGGCTTTCGGACCAAAATGTTCCAGTCCTGCACCTTTCTCTTAGGCCTGGCCTTGTGATATGTAGGTATGCAGGGAAGTGCTGGGGCCGGAGGGGGTGGTGACGTGTGTGGCTGTGAGGCGCCAGTAGTGAGAGGCTGCGGGATCGGGTGGTTCTGACAGGGTTCAGAGGGGCCTGTTTGGTCACGGTTGTTGCCGTATAGTGGCCTACTCATCATTACCCGGGATAGGGTACCGATCCCGCGCTTCACACCGGCGCCTCCTGTGGGGGAAAGGGAAATGGAATTTAATTCAATGACTGATGTTGGGGTGTGCTGGGGAGTGGTGGGTGTGGTGGGAAGGACTAGTGAGGTGGGTTGGAGTGGGCTTGGGGCTGTGGACTCCTCACAGGTGGAGTACTCTATGGGTTGGAAACGGGGAGAGGTTCCAGTGGTCCTGTGGGTAGGCTTGGGTGTCGAGGAGGCAGAAGGGAGGGGATGGGGTGAGCTGCCCGCCACCTCCACCTCCCGAACCCTGTTAGGGGGTCCGGGTGCAGAAGAGGAAGGCAGTGTAGAGTCCTCCGGGACCGGGGGGAGGGGGGTTGTAGGGGTAAACCGGGAGCTGGTCCTATTGGGTTTTGCTCTCTGTGGCTGGGGGGGCGCCAGAGGAAAGGCCTCCGGACGTTTCCCCAGGGACAGCGAGCATATGGGTCTGGGTAGTGGGCGGGGGGCACTGGGGATGACAGGTCGCTTGTCTGTGGGGGTCCTGAGGAGGGGTGGAATGGCCGGCCGCCTGGTTGTAGGGATGGTGAGAAGGGGTGGGATGGAAGGCGTTGGGAGTAAGGCTGGCGGCGACGTGTTCCTGCCTAAAGGAGGGGGGAACACTTGGGCTGGGGTCCTAGGGTGTGGGAGAAGGCCAGGCCGAGCACTAGCAGAGCTACTGGGAGGTCTCGAGTGAGGTGGAGGGGGGGCGGTGTGTGTTGTTGAGAATGTGTTTGCTTGTGTATGTATGTTGTAACGGTTTGTGTGTGTGAAATGTTGCTGTGTATGGAGTTGTGTCGGTGCATGTTGTCTGTGTTGTGTGGTTGGTTGTCTATGTTGTGTGTGTTGTGTGGTTGGCTGTGTGTGTTGTGTGTGTTGTTGTGTGGTTGGCTGTCTGTGTTGTGTGTGTTGTGTGGTTGGTTGTGTGTGTTGTGTGGTTTGCTGTGTGTGTTGTGTGTGTTGTGTGGTTGGCTGTGTGTGTTGTGTGGTTTGCTGTGTGTGTTGTGTGTGTTGTGTGGTTGGCTGTGTGTGTTGTGTGGGTGTCTGTATCTGTAATATGTTGCTAACCCGGGTTAGGGTTGCATTTGTCAGTCTCTGGGTGTATCGTTTATGTGCCCATCCTATGGCTATGGTATAGGCCATAGGGTTATGTGGGTGTATGTCTGGTGTGAGTGTGTCTATGGTGTCTGTGTAGTGTGTTTGTAATATATGCATGTTTGTGTTCATCCAGTGGTGTGTGTTGTGGGCCACCTGCGTGGTGGTGGTCTCAGTGGGGCAGGCAGGCTTGATGAAGGTGGTGAGTTTATTCACCTGTCTCATCATCCCAACAGGGAAGGACCCTGTCCGGAGCGCCCTCTCAGCCACCTCTCCATGGTGTACAGCCTGAATTAATTTAAAATACAGTTTGGCTGTCTGCCTAGTGGCTTCATCGGGAGGGTGACCAAGGGGGGGCTGGCTGTTAGGTACAGGGTGATGGGGTCGTGTAGTAGGGGTATGTGAAGACAGGGGTATAGGGGGATATCTGTTGGTGAAGGGTGGTCTAGCTACTTGGGCATATGTGGGTCTACGGGGAAATCTGTGTGCTACTGTGTGCTACTGGGTTTGTATCCATACTGAGCAGCAGAGTGCTACTGGGTTTGTATCCATACTGAGCAGCAGAGTGCTACTGGGTTTGTATCCATACTGAGCAGCAGAGTGCTACTGGGTTTGTATCCATACTGAGCAGCAGAGTGCTACTGGGGTTGTATCCATACTGAGCAGCAGAGTGCTACTGGGTTTGTATCCATACTGAGCAGAGTGCTACTGGGGTTGTATCCATAGTGAGCAGAGTGCTACTGGGTTTGTATCCATACTGAGCAGCAGAGTGCTACTGGGTTTGTATCCATACTGAGCAGAGTGCTACTGGGTTTGTATCCATACTGAGCAGAGTGCTACTGGGGTTGTATCCATAGTGAGCAGAGTGCTACTGGGTTTGTATCCATACTGAGCAGAGTGCTACTGGGTTTGTATCCATACTGAGCAGAGTGCTACTGGGTTTGTATCCATACTGAGCAGAGTGCTACTGGGTTTGTATCCATACTGAGCAGAGTGCTACTGGGTTTGTATCCATACTGAGCAGAGTGCTACTGGGTTTGTATCCATACTGAGCAGAGTGCTACTGGGTTTGTATCCATACTGAGCAGAGTGCTACTGGGTTTGTATCCATACTGAGCAGAGTGCTACTGGGTTTGTATCCATACTGAGCAGCAGAGTGCTACTGGGTTTGTATCCATACTGAGCAGAGTGCTACTGGGTTTGTATCCATACTGAGCAGAGTGCTACTGGGTTTGTATCCATACCGCAGCATGTATGTATGTATGTATGTATGTATGTATGTATGTATGTATGTATGTATGTATGTATGTATGTATGTATGTATGTATGTATGTATCCAAAGTCGCTTTGGATAAAAGCGTCTGCTAAATGACTGTAATGTAATGTAATGTAATGTATGTATGTATGTATGTATGTATGTATGTATGTATGTATGTATGTATTTGGTTAAAATGGGTAAGGTTTTAAAAAAGGCAAAAGCATGCTCTGTTGCACTGGCCTAAAAGTGGGTCCTCTAAAACTGCTCCAACTTCTGAGAATGTGTGTTTGGTTCATTAGCCACCAGATGGCATACCTTGCAAGTATGTATGTATGTATGTATGTATGTATGTATGTATGTATGTATGTGTATGAAACGCTTCCTTTCCGTACACTCTTATTTTGAAAGTCATGGAAAATCACTGAGTTCAATAAAACAAGCCTAAAGGTCCCCACACACCGATTTGTTTTTTCGAAAAACGCGTCCAGTGTGCAACCACCTTTAATCCGACGAATGGAAAGAATCAGTGAAGCTTTTCATACGGAAGGCTTTAGGAAGCTTGGCTACATTAAGGACATTTCAGACGACACCTAGTAAATGAATTAATGAATTCATGTCAGTATATGCCGATATATCGCAATACCTTTGCCTTTTTTGCGATACTGATATTGCACATGTTCATACCTCGATAACGATACAATAATGAATCGACGATATATTGTGCAGCCTTAGTAGGCATGTAGGACTAGGACATTGCATGGTCTGATAAGGAACATATTGGTTGATAACATCCGAAGCGGGTGCAGGAAAGCAGGGCTGACGGCTAACTAGGGCTGTTAACATTCCTCAGAAATTAAATTAAATTAAATTAGAATATTGGTCTTAAAAAAAATCCTGAATATCGAATATATTCAATTATTATTATTAATATTATACATATTATACATTGTTTTCCCCATAGAAAATTACTTGTTTCTGCTCTGATGCAAAAGAAATATATATATTTTTTTACATTGGAATATATATTTGTTCCCTATATTCGAGGAATATTCAAATGCTAGCGCTCCTGTGTGTGTGTGTGTGTGTGTGTGTGTGTGTGTGTGCGTGCGTGCGTGCGTGCGTGCGTGCGTGCGTGTGTGTGTGTGCAGTGTAGTGTATAGTGTATGGATCTGTATACTTCACTAGCTTCAAAACTGCTGGCACCTTTCTTGACAAATAACAAATTCTTGTATGCTCACCCCAAAAATGTAGGGGGCATAACTTCACATAAAAAAGACTAGCGGTATATCGACAATACAAATTCATTTGACGCACATAAGACCACAGATGAAAGGAACCTGCCGACATGGTAATGGCTGTATTTCCAAACAATACACGGGAGCAGCATGACTACAGATGAGACTGTGCTGACATCGCGTAGTTTCTGCTCCACTGCCAGTAAAAGCTCAGACTGAGCTGTAGTAACCTATTTTCCAAACTGCTGCCTCCTTGAATTCACAATCTCACCTAAGTTAACCTGCCTCTTAAGAACCTCATGACTGAGGACAAGTCCAGGGCTTTTTCTGTCCTTTCTTTCTTTTTGTGGGTGTGTTTTGCTATAACTATAATCTGTAATTATGTTGGTAAAAAAAACAAGTTATTATTATATTATTATTTTAAGTTATGCCTGACTGGTATATTACAAAGAAATAATTCTGGCCACTACTTCTCAAATGCAATAATGAAATTACATTTAATTTCCACATGTTTGAAGCTAGGTTTTATGATATTCCAACCACTTCAGCAACACACAGTTAAACTGTAGCCACACCTTCGCCAGCATAGGTGCACATGAGTGCTGTGTACATGCTGCAACGTTTGGATGTGGGATTTCTGGAGGAATGATCTATAATTCTAATACATGATTACAGAAAATACAACTTTTGTTTTGCTTTAAAGATGGAGTGCCATGATTTCTTTCCACCCTAAAACATGATCATCAGGTCTTATTGTTATATAAGGAGGAAGACATTTTTCATGTTGTGTGATGACTGTCAAGGTTTCCGCCTCCAGGAAGAAACCCTACATACAAAAAGAAGACATCATTGTACATAACAACCACACCAAGGGGTCTAATGAAGTACTGTCACCTCTTAAACACGTGAAAAATTGGACAAAAATCACTGCACTCCATCTTTAAATAAATAATGTGACTAAAAAAGGCCGTTCATGAGAACATTTCCTGCGGAATGGTAGAGAATGGCTACACGCGGTCCTATCTGCAATGTAAGATTGTTGTTGGTTACCACGGTAACCAAAGCAGATATGTTGACGCAGGGCGGCTTTGGGTTGAGTTGTTAAAATCAGATCTGGTCACTTGCAAACGGTAGTGTGAATGGTCGGGCCAAAAGATCGGATTTGAGAAAAAAATCTGATTTGAATCGGATTTGACGTGATGTGACTGCAGTCTAAATCGGGCCTACTGTAAGTGGTAGTAGAATATCTTTCACTGAGTGTTTTGGAGAACGATACACCATTTACAGTACGTCATCCTATTAAATGTACAAAACTCTAACAGTCCGTCCTCATCAATGTTTTCTCCTCAGTGGGTTGACCAATCAATATGAACTTGCACAAGGGCATTGACCATGCAGGGAGTGATGATGCCAATTCTTGACTTTCCCCAAATTTAAGCTGATTATTAGCACTTTTGTCACATGCTGCTGTATGGTCGTGGTCCCCTGAGGCTATGGGATCTGTAGTCACGGTCGTGGCCCCATAGCCCTGATGGACGTCTTTACAGTGATTGTATTGGGTGTTGGTTGGTTGTCAGGGTGACATCATGGCCAGTCGTGACCCAGCATCCGTGGGATCAGTCTGGACTAGCAGTATTGATTTTGTTTTGTTCCGTTAATATGTGGTTTACAGAAATATTTCCAATGAAGAGAATTTAGGGAGACAGTAATTCAGCAAGAAAGTTTGCCACCAGTGTTAACTTGTCTTCTTAGTGATGAATGTAGATTAAGATGCATTAATTGATCTGCCTGGGGCGTCCTCTTTACAGTCTAATTCAGGTCAGCTTACAACTGCATGTGGTATGGGTTCTGTGGCAGCTATGGCTAATCGATAGCATGACCCTGGAGAAATCAGCCTGTCTCTGCAGCAGTTGGCCTCAACCAAATTGCATTCAGTCAAATATATTTTTTCACACTTCAGACAACAGTGGACAATCAGGAAAGATCAGCATGGGGGGACTTTATGGTTTGAGGGTTTTCATGATTTTCTATGTTGAATACATTTTGGAAACCTACAGATGGCATGCAGCCAAAACTCTTAGATAATAAACTACACAAGTGAATCTGTGAATGATGTGAAGTGTATTTCAATTTAGTACGTTGTTATTATTTAGCAGTCTTACTCTTGCCCAACTTGGGAAATCATCACCATTCAACTGTCACCTTATAGAAAGCTCAATTAGACTTTCTTTCTTTCTTTCTTTCTTTCTTTCTTTCTTGCCTGCCTGCCTGCCTGCCTGCCTGCCTGCCTGCCTGTCTGTCTGTCTGTCTGCCTGTTCTCTTCTACTTTCCTTTGTCCTGCATTACGCCAGCACTATGAGGGTATAGTGTTCTTGTATATTTTGTCAATTATTGATGGTGTTGCGTGACATGTGATGTCATTTAAACTTCAGTATCTACAGTACTTGTAATTGCCTGTAAATGTATCTTAACTGCTGTGCTGCCTTTTGTGGCTGAATTTCTGAAGGTCTTATGTTATCTTATCTGGAAAAAGTGCAGCTACAACAGCTTTTATCTTTTGGAATGTAGGATTTCATGCTCCGTTCTTGAATCAAAATACACTTTGTAAGGGACAAACAGCTCCACGACTCATGACTCTTGCCCTGCCTCAATAGCCCAGGATGGAGAGGGGACGGAAGGACGGACGGATGGACGGACGCAAAAAGCCTTTTAGCCAGAGCCAAGGTTTTGATGTCCTGAGCCAAACACTGCTGCTTACTAAAGATAGAACGCTCTTATCAATTAGTGGCTGAAGACGCCCCCACTCTCGGCACCTTGGTCAGATAACTCGCCCTTGTGCTGGGTGATTGGATTCACCACACACACACACACACACACACACACACACACGCGCACACACACACACACACACACACACACACACACACATACACACACACACACACACACACACACACACACACACACACACACACCAGGCACAAACCCCACCCCCATTTGCCTGCCCCTCTACTGTCCTTCACAGTTTGGCACAAACATTCTCCTCTCTCTCCCCCTCTGCTGTCTCCCAGTCAGTCGCTAATCCAAGTAGTAACCTCTAAAAGGCACAGGCCTGTTAGGGAACTGGACAAAGACAGAGTAAATGCGACGTCATGCCCATTATGTCTTCCAACCAAATAGCTGCAATTACTGCTTAGTCACTCTTTCTAAGCAGAGACTTAGAATAAAAGACAAACGACCCTTCCATCAGCTGGAAGGTGTATTAGTGTGAGTGGTTGTTCGTTGTCATTCGGTTCAACTGAATAACATAGTGTCCTTTTGTATGCATCAAACCACTCCACCGCATGTACAAGTAATACATTTGTCTGCCTTTATTCCATGCAAATCGTGATATGTTGACTAAATATTTCAGTGGATACATCGGATAGATTCCTTTACTTGCTAAAGATACATCCATTGAGGGAGCTTTGCTGTCTTGGATTAACAAGCCCTTAGAGAATGATGTTTTCATGTTCACTCGCTGCTTTAATAAACGGAGCCTGTAGTGTTAGCAAGTCAGCTCAGCTGTAGTATGAACATCCAAAAAAAACAGCCTTTATCGTGAGCACAAATTCAATCCACTCCCTTGAAAGATTTATGGATTCATGCAACTTTTACACCACTGGGAGCGCTAATGGCTTTTAGTGCTCAGGCCCCGAGGAGTCATTGAGCATGCAAAACCAGAAAAGCACAGAGCAGCACTTAAGCTCACCAGAATGTCAGGTTTCTGTCGGAAAAAGCTGCAGATGACACTGGATATTGGTTCCAACCACAGGGTTTTCATATGAGAAAAGTTATGGTCCTCAACACTCAGCACATCCGTGGGCTGGAGTTGTTGTTGTCTGCTCCTTAGAAAGACAAAATTCTTTCCTGTGTACTTCAGAAGGGAAATGTCACTTTCCTGAAATGGCATCCATTCATCTGAATAAATAATACTTACTTTAAATAATTAATATCTTATAAATCGGATAGCGGTGCAGAGATGTGGACCTGGAACCCTGAGAGATTTTTTTCCCAGAGGTGGTGGGGGGGTCATAATGGTATTACAGATGGTGTGATCCTATTCTGAGTTAGTGATCCAGGGGCTGGAAGCTTAACTAATCCACTAGCCAGTGGCAGCTATAGGTCTCTCTCTCTAGGTCGTCCTCAGACGAGCCCTCCATCATCGCTTCCACTCATCCCGGTTCTCCATACTTCTGGCCAGTTCGTTGGTGCTTTGCGCTGCTGCAAATATGTGACCAGATTTGACTGAGAGCCTGCCATTGCGCAAATTGCAGCTTTTCAACAGAGGAGAAAAAATATTTTCTTTTTTTTTCTCAAATTGAGTTAATAGCACAGGCAGACTCTTCACATACTAGAGCATGTCTGAAATAAGTGTCAGAGCTGAAATAGACATGTATATGAAATAAATGCTTAAACATGTAGTTAGGTGTAATGTTAGAGACCACAGAAGTGAACCTTTCAAGCCTGTTTTATCAACTCGCTGTTTTCGACAACCAATATCTCTATTTGAAGCTATGATTCCCTGCTTGCATATGACATGAACATTAAAAAAAATTCAATGGCAGTCCCTCAGTCAAATTTGGACACATATACATCCATGCATGTTAATGTGGGACGTCCTCTTGATCGATGTCCATGTGTTGGTTCCCACAGCACCAATTTGCTGGCTGGCAATTCCTGATATCTTTGGCAGTGTCCTGCTATTCTCATTGGCTGCTATTTGTGCACTCTGGCAGATGTTAAGTACTGCACGCAACATTCTGGTGTAGCACCCGTTTAGAGACTTCTGCAGGATTGGCTTCAGGGTCCAGCATTCACTGCCATATAAAAGAACAGACTCTACCGTTTAGAAGAAGCAGAGGTTGATGTCACGGGGGAGGTTGGAGTTCCATACACTGGTCATGCCATTCAGGGCCTTCCATGCAAGTGCCTTCCTCACTTTCAGATCTTGCTCGGTGGAGTTCGACCCATGAGCCCAGGTACTTGAAGTCTGTGACTTCCTTCAGACCAGTGTCTTCTCTTGTTGATAGCGGTGGATGTTCTGGTGAAATGGTGATAACCTCAGATGTCTTGGCCTTCAGCCGGCGGCCAACCTTGGCACACTCTATCTCCACCCTGTTCAGGAGTTCCTGTCCTTGTTCCACGTTGTCAGAGAGCAGGCTGCAGATGTCATCTACATAGTCCAGATCTCAGGACTACTGTGGGGTGTCGTCTCGACCTCCTTGGTGTTAGAGTGAAGCCAAGATCCTGCTCTTGTCCACTGATGGCCTTCCTGAGTGCATAATCCAGGACTATGATGAAGAGGAAGGGGGCTATGGTGTAAAGTTCTCAATGGGCCCAAAAATTATGGCCCGACCCTACCCTAACTGGGTCGACCCGAGGCTCGGCCCGACCCTAAAAATTACCGTAATGTTAAGCCCGAAGCCCGAAAAAAGCCCGACAGGAAAAAAAAGAGAGAAAAAAAAAGCAGCGCGACGCGTTGTGAGCTTGTAGATCAGCGTTGCGGCGCAGCGGCGCCGTGTTTCAGTGTGAAAGTGAGAACGGAGATCAACGGATTAATCGAAATAAAGGATGTATGTAACTCACGTTAGAATAGGCTATTAATGTTCCATAACTTCCATTTCCAATCATTCTAATGGATTCCATACAGTGGTGGTGGTGACTGACTGGTGAGTAAACACGAATAGCAGCTGCAGCTCCCTCCCTTAAGTTTCCTCTGAAGTGAAGTTGCTTTACGTGTAGCGTGTAGTTATATATCACCATGGATCGTTTGGTGAGGTTGATTAATAATTAGGTTTTATTCATCGCAGCCAGCTGGGTTAACGAGACTCAGTGCAACATGACGAAAACCTGACGCTTCTTCAACTGTGATAATCCGATTGATTTTATAAAATATTTAAGCATATGGCAACTTGGCAAGTTAACTGGTGGTTAGTAGCAAATCAGAGGGAAACCAAGGCAAGCAAGCAAGTCTCACACCGTTCACTGTTCTCTCTACTGTACTGCCTGCGCGCAGTGCAGGACTGCGGGGCAGGCTGCATGTTGCTCTGGCCTCGTACACACATGCCGGACGGACATGATCTGTTCTGTCTGTGTTTCATGGCCGCCTCAGGCTCAATGCTTTTCCAATGGAAGTCACGTGGTTTGACATGTGTGATTGTGTGTAAGAGGCCTCTGAGTCTGAAATGCCAGTGCGATGCGACCCCCGTCTCCAGTCCTCCTCCTGTCACAAGTGAATCGCCTAGCGCAGCCCTCTTCATAATAAATACATAAAGTACATGTATACACAATCAGATTACACAAATAACAGAATTGCTATTTTTATTATAATAACACTCTTTTAAAAAAAGAAAGAAAAAATAACAAAATCGCGGAAAATCACCGAGCCCAAGGCTCGGCCCGGCCCGACTAATTAGCATAACTCCTCGCTGTTGCTGTCTGGGGTCAACACCTTAGCCCTTGTTCCTGAATACATGGTGTCTATCGCCCGGAGTTGGGATTGACACCGTAGGCCTCAAGGATCTTAACCAGTGTGCCTTTGTGGATCGAGTCAAATGCTTTTTTGGAGTCGATGAAGCAGAGTACAGCAGTCAGATTCATTGTCCTTTTTACTTTTTACAGGTACTTTTCATGTTCCTTATACTGCTACAGAAGCTCATCTGAAGTGTCGAAAACAAAACAAACTAGAAAAAGTGCCCTTCTGGGCACAGGTCTCCACCAGGAGTGTGTGATGTTTGGAAAAATGTTTAGGAGTAATATAAACATGTTGTTTTGTTTGTTTGTTTGTTTGTTGCAAAAAATTTCTTCATTCTTCATTTTGTTGAGGAAATGCAGAGCCAGATCACTCATAGCATCTCTGAGGATAGAATTCTGGATGAGCAGGACATGTGCAGCATTTTGTACAAAACGGGCTACTCCTGAAAACTTTGGAAGGCAATCTTAGATAATCAGTGTAGAATCTGAGAAATCCAACAGGCTCGTCTTGATCTCATGACTACAGAGATCATGTGTACCGATTTGCGTGAGATTTGGATGAAATCTGTGCGACTAACATAAACAATGTGTTTTGCAGAAATCGGCCTCATGGTGGCGCTATAACCGGCAGATGTGGAGGGATGCAGGGAAACTGTTTTTCCATGGCCTCTAGGGAGTGCGCATACATAAGTTGTATACAGATCGATGCAGTTATAGGTAAAACAGGAATTGGCCTGTTATAGCGCCACCGTGAGGCTGATTTGGGGGAAAAAATAGTGGCATGTCATCCTCGGCCTAGTGGAAATGTGTGTATAATTTCATGGAAATTGGACACCGTGTTTGTGATTTGTGGCATTTTGTTCGAAACGGACCAATCATGTGAGCTTTGGAAGCAAATCTTAGCCAATCAGGATGGAAGATGGGAAATGGTGCAGATCCGTGTTGATCACATGACTATGGAGATAGTGTATACCGAATTGTGTGATGTATGGATAAAATGTGTACGAGTTATCTACAGAAATGTGTTTTGCCTAAATCGGCCTCATGGTGGCGCTATAACAGGCCGTTGAGGAATATGTGGGGCAGAGGTTCGTCGTTGGCATCCAGGGAGTGTGTGTGCACAGTTTGGCATAGATCGGGCCAACGGTGCCGGAGATTAGCTGATAACGGACGGACGGAAGGACGGACGGACGGAAGGAAGGACACACGGACGGACGGACGGAGTGCAAAACATACTCTCTCCCCATGCCTTCGGCCTGGTGGAGACAAAAAGGTGTAGGAATGACAGTTAACAAAACATTAGGGGTGTAACGATATAGTAACTGTATCGAAATATCAATATGCATTGTATTTAGCAATTTTAAGAAGAAAAAAGGAAAAGATGTATTTAATTACTTTGCAATCCATAATAGCTACCGATATCGATACATGTGTGTATTCTCTGTGTTCATGTCAAGGCGTGGGTTTGTCCATATAATATGTGTTTGAATACAATGTCTATTTGCCAGAGAATCACTGTGTTTCCTTATTTATATACATAATAATAAATCTTTCCCTTACAAAACCTGCACTATCCACAAGTTTCACTATTTGCTAGATAGTTACTGTTTCGATTTCAAATCGCCATAATGAACCAATATCCATGTATCGTATTGTCAACCAAGTATCGTGATTAGGGGTGTAACAATATAGTTACTGCATAGAAAAATCGATTTTAATTTCAATAATATCGAAATGAAAACAGCAACATTGACTATGTATCGTATCGTATCGTTTTGCAATGGAAATAATCGGTATCGAATCGTTTTGCTATGCATATAATCGATTGTATCAATACTACATTTTTGTGTGTGGTATTTAGCATTTTTTTTAAGAAAAATGAAAAAGATGGGTTTAATTACTTTGTTTAAAATAATGTCAATGTATTTGAAATAGTTACTGTATTGATTTCAAATCATTGAATCGTATCGTATCGGATCACCATAATGAACCAATATCGTCCATGTATCGCATCGTCAGCCATGTATTGTGATACGTATCGTATCGACGCTGTTAAAATGTATCGTTACACCCCTAATTGTGATTAGGTCCCCTAATCCGGGACAGCTGGTCATTGTATCGCCGTTCTAATGTATCGTTACACCCCTACAAAACATGTATTTGAGTGCAGTGTAGGCTACAGTACTGCACATCAACACTCGTCACATTGAATCAGAATCAGAATCAGAAACCTTTATTGTCATGACATGTAAACATGTTAGGAATTTGGTTTGGTGGACAGCAGAGTGCAGTTACAACATTAGGACAAAGTGCAAAACAGGACAAGACACGCAGTGCAAAAACAACAGGAATGCAATGAATCGTGAATAAATATAAAGTGCAGAGAGTTCAAGTGTTCAGGTCAGACTCAGATTGCACAAGTCAGTCCATATTCACTCTGAGTGGGGATGGAGGAAGGATAGAAGGGGGTCAGTGGGGGACACCAGCAGCATTGAGGAGCCGGATAGCCGTGGTGAAAAAGCTGTTTGAATGTCAGGCCTTCATAGTCTTTAGGGAACGCAACCTCCTGCCTGAGGGAAGTGGGGCAAAAAGACTGTGGCCTGGGTGTTCGGGGTCAGCCATGATCTTCCTGGCCCTCCTCAAAGCCCTACTCCTCAAGGGGGGGGGGGCAGCCAATCACCCTCTCTGCTGATCGTATCACCCGCTGCAGCTTGGCCTTGTCCTTGGCCGCTGCAAACAGTGATGGTGAGGGTAATGATGGACTCTATGACGGCAGTGTAGAAATTAACCAGCAAGGTCCTTGGGGGGTGGAATTTCTCTTCTGAACCTTTTTTTTGAGGGTGTCGATTTTGGGCCCCCACTTCAGGTCCCGAGAGACTGTCACCCCGAGAAAGCGGCATGACTCCACAGTGGCGACTGGAGTGCCTCCCAATATGATGGGAGGGGGAGGGGCCGGGTTCCTCCTGAGGTCCACGATCAGCTCCACCGTCTTGAGAGCATATAGCTCTAAGTTGTTCCGGGTGCACCAGGTCAGCAGCAAGTCAATCTCGCTCCTGTAGGCAGACTCATCCCCCCTGGAGATGAACCCTACCAGGGTGGTATCGTCTGCAAACTTTAGAAGTTTGACCGACTTTTGGCTGGAGGTGCAGCAGTTGGTGTAGAGGGAAAACAGAAGGGGAGACAGGACACAGCCCTGGGGGGAGTCGGTGCTGATGGTCCTCAGCTCTGAGATGGACTTCCCGATCTTCGCCCGCTGAGTCCTGTTGGACAGGAAGTCCGTGATCCACCTGCAGGTGTAGTCACGCACCTGCAGCGCAGAGAGGCCACTCTCCAGTATGGGAGGCAAGATGGTGTTGAACACCAAGCTGAAGTCCACAAGCAGAATCCTGGCATAGGTCCCTGCGTTGTCCACGGACCAGTTTGTCTCTATATGCGAACTGCAGAGGGTCTAGGAGAGGATCTGTGATGGACTTCAGGTGGGCAAGGTCGAGACGTTCAAAGACCTTCATAACTACGGAGGTCAGGGCGACGGGTCTGTTGTCATTTAGGCCTGTGATCCTGGGCTTTTTGGGGACAGGGATGATGGTGGAGGCTTTGAAACAGGCAGGTACCTGACAGCGCTCCAGTGAGGTGTTGAAGATGTTACTGAACACAGGGGACAGCTGGTCAGCACAGAACTTCAGGATGGAGGGTGAGACAGTGTCCGGTCCGGCCGCCTTCCGGGGGTTCTGTCTCTTAAACAGGCGGGGAGAGGAAGAGGGGAGCGGGGGTGGAGAAGGGGAGGTTGAGAGTGGTTGGAGAGGGGGAGGAAGGGGAGGGGGAGGTGGGTGCAGTAGCAGAGGGGGCAGACCGTTTTTCAAATCTGCAGTAAAACTTGTTCAGCTCATTTGCAAGGAGAGTGTTATCCGTGGTCTGAGGGGGTTTCGGTTTATAGTTTGTTTAAGGTCCAGACAGAGGCAGCGTTTCCATCTGATAGTTGTTGTTTCAGTTTCTCAGAGTAACGGTGTTTTTCCTTCTTCACAGCTGCCTCAAACTTGTACCTGGCCTCTCTGAACCTGCTCTTGTCTCCCCTCGGCCGGGCATCCTCCTTCTCCAACCTCAGTCTTCTGTGCTGGGCGGTGAACCAGGGTTTATCATTGTTGTAACTGACCCTGGTCCGAGTTGGAACACACACTTCCTCACAATAGCTGACGAATGACAATACGGTGTCAGTGTATGCATCCAAGTTGTTTACAGCCTCAGCCGCCGCCCACTCCACATACCCCTCGTCGCAGCCAGCCCGCTCCAACCAGGCGCTGGTTCTCTCCTTAGCCTCGCTGTCCCATGTTCTGTACGACTTCACCACAGGCTTTGACAGTTGTAGTCTCTGCCTGTAGGATGGGATCAAATGGACAATGTAGTGGTCAGATTTGCCCAGCGCAGCTCGGGGAACAGCATGGTAGGCGTTCCTGATGGTACAGTAGCAGTGGTCTAGTGTCCTCTCTCCTCGAGTGGGACATTTAACTTGCTGCCGATATTTGGGTGAGCCCGGCTCAGATTTGCCTTGTTAAAGTCCCCCAACACGACCACAGCACTGTCCGGCTTTATGCGTTCAACATCCATTATCTGCTCGGCAAGTGCGGTCTGTGCCTCTTCGACAACAGCATCGGGTGGAATGTTCACGCAAGAAAGGATAAAAGCGCTGAACTCGCGGGGTGAGTGAAGCGGGCGACAGTTAATGATAATGAGTTCTAGAGCATCTGAGCAGTGTTGTTGAATCACTGTCACGTCAGTACACCATGACTCGTTTACGAAAAAACATACCCCTCCACCGCAGGCTTTGCCGGACTGACGTGTATCCCTGTCGGATCGGTATACAGTAGCTGGGTCTGAATTCGTTAAAATCGTGCACTTGGTGACAGGTTTTTGATTTTTGGTATGGTGGTAGGTATGGTTATAAGGTTTTCAAAAACCTTCGCAAACGAGTTGGGAGCGCCCCCTAGTGGTCCGTTTGCAATGAATCTAATATTAAATGGGTCAGTATATGGTTATAAATCAAAATAATTGATAAAAGAGATTTTCCAATGGATTCTATTAGTATTGGGTGTGCTAAATAACATACTAAAAAATTAGGACAAAATAACTTCTGGAAAGGCATCATTTTCAAGATGGCGTCCACGATGGCTGCCGGGAGCTTAAAATGCCTATAAACTGGGATTTAATACATAAAAAATCATAACAATTATACACTTGGTGACAAGTTCTTGATTTTTGGTATGGTGTTAGGGATGGGCATAAGGTTTTCAAAAACCATCGCAAACGAGTTGGGCTCGCCCCCTAGTGGTCCGTTTGCAATGAATCTAATGTTAAATGGGCCAGTATATGGTTAAAAACCATAATAATGGATAAAAGAAGTATTGGGTGTGCTAAATAACATACTAAAAATGTAGGAAAAAATAACTTCTGGAAAGGCATCATTTTCAAGATTGCGTCCACAATAGCTGCAAAATCCCTATAAAGCTTGGATTTAATAATATGTAAAAAAATAATAATAATAATTGATAAAAAATAGATTTTCCAATGGATTCTATTAGTATTGGGTATGCTAAATAACATATAAACATTTTGGGTGACAATAACTTCTGGAAAGGCATCATTTTCGAGATGGTGTCCACGGTGGCCTCAGTAAGCTTAAAATGCCTATAAACTGGGATTTAATACATCAAAAATCATAACAATTATGCACTTGATGACAAGTTTTAGATTTTTGGCATGGTGTTAGGTATGGGCATGAGGTTTTCAAAAACCATCGCAAACGAGTTGGGCTCGCCCCCTAGTGGTCTGTTTGCAATGAATCCAATGTTAAATAGGCCAGCATTGGATTAATTGCAAACAGTTAGGAAAAATGTTCATGGGGGTTGAATCCCTAAGACATAATAGTTCTTCTCTTGCATAAGAGTTGCCACAGAACACATACAGTATATCCGGACAGACAAACACAAACTGCGGGTGTGTATAGAATCTGCAGCTTGTATCAAACCTGCCAATGGGGGTAGACAAATGACAGAATGTGGCTAGACAAAGGTTTGTTGGGGACTAGACATGATGTGTAGGAGAAAGAAAGGAAACTGGGGGTTGTACTTGCTGCTGTATATACATATACTACTGCTGCCTTGTCTGAAGGAAGCCAAACTAAAATAAGTCTTATGTGCCTGTACACAAGATGTAACAATAAAGTACAACCTTGAATCCTTGAACTGTATGAAAACAGTAAAAAGGGTGGGTGGGGGGAGGGGGGTCATAAACGTTGACACTTATGATTAATTAATTAAAAACGTTTCAACTTAAAGCAGAGCACAATGCTCTGTAATGTGCAGTCGTGTTTAATATATTATGTTATTACAATATATGGGCCAAAGATGTTCTATGTCTTTGCGGAGTCCAATTAAATAATTAATTTGGACAGATAAACACAAGTCCATTACTCATACTCCTTCATGATTTGCACTGCAATCACCCCTTGCTGTTTTTGTTGACAATAACTGATTACAAATAAGACATATCATTAGATTTCCACATCTAGAACAACATGAAAGGATTGCCTCAGCACCACCGTTTTCAGGATATAATGATATAATCACACCTGTGTGAACTGAGTGGTGTAAGGTCTTATATAGACTGATCAGCTATGGTCTGACGTAATGTCTGACGTAATGAAATCACACCCGTGTGAACTGGGTGACCATAGCAACTGTGCTCATTTTTTGAGCACGGACAGACAGACAGACAGACTAACAAAGCCAGTTGTAGGAGTGGTTTACACCACTCAATAATACAGTTATAGATATAATCCATATACTACTCAATATGCACTATACTGTTAGTATATACATTTGCTGCTTAACAGTTGTTTGCAGATAAACTTTCAGTCGTTTTCTTTTTCTTTTTTTGCTATAATCTTTATCCCACGATTATGCAACCCATTTTTTTCACCCAGTGTCAATTCTACAGTCGTTAATACAGCATTACCAGACCATATCAAAGTGATCAGTAAAAATAGCAATCTATGGTCAAATAAGTTTTTATCTTGAACCACTACTTTCTTAGAATACTGTTAGGATATTATCCATAATCTCCTGTAATGAGTGGGGCACTTCTCGCTTCCTTGTCGACCTGAAACAATCTCCCGGTTCAGGTCACCAAATAAATGAAATAAGCCTACGGCCTACGCAGATTACATTTTGAATCGTGGGTTATGTGCCATGATTGTTTTTATTTCACAAATCACACCAATTTGTCTGTCAATTTTGAATTCCAGCTGGCAGGGGTGCTGGGCACAGTGTCAATATGATTGCAGGAGGGGCCATAGAACTATGGGAGGGGGACGTACACATTATCGCTGCATCCTAATATAAATGTGTGAAGTGTGTGTGTGTGTGTGTGTGTGTGTGTGTGTGTGTGTGTGTGTGTGTGTGTGTGCGCGCGCGCGCGCGTTTGTAGTTCAGGTATCTTGAGAACTGTCTGCTCATGCCTCTGACAGCCCAGCATGGAGTCAGTCGTTCCGATCTGCGTATGTAGTTCACGTATCTCAAGAAAGTTACGACCTACCAACTGACTTAAATTTCATTTTACTGATGAACTGAGGCCGTAATGCACTGAGAGGGAAGTCACGCTGATCAGCAAATCTACCAACAGTATTGACCAGTAAGGTCGGGTAGGGCCGGGCCTTAATTTCCAGGCCTGTTGAGAACTGTAGTTTTCCCGGCTGCTGCCGGGTGCGGCTACGCTAATAACTTTGGGCCGGAAGGACGGGTGGGGTAGAATCAACATATGGATTGTCAGAACAGGTCAGCTCCATATATGAAGATCTAACGGTTTGAGGTCAGATGTAGAGTTGCTGGCCGGTCCATATATGCAGATCTAGGTGATGATCCAGTCTTCTCGGTGTATGGCTATCCAGGGTTTGATGAGGTCAGTGTTGTGATCTTCATATATGGAGATGGCCATATATGGAGCATGTCACGAGGCGTGACGGACTGACAGCCATATATGGTGGCGTGACGGAGGGAGGGAGGGACAGACTGACTGACAGCGGGTACCTGCATTTCCAACTTGCATCATTCCCCACTCTATACTACATATGAATAGTATCAGTTTTGAATTTTTGTTGAACCTGTTTGCATCTCTTTAAGTAAATAATGTATAATATAGAAAATAGGACCAATATTTTGAAAGCCTTAGTTGTCTTAATCATTAGGCATGGATAATCCGGCCCTGTCTATCTGTATATTCCTATGAAGGATGCACACTGTGTGTCACATACTGGGCAAATGAAACCCTGACCCAAGGGGCCAAGTGCAGACATGGCCTTCAGCAGAGCAGGACATGGAACAGGCCATGCGGAAGTGCGGCACAGTCAATCTGAGAAACAAGGTCAGTTAACAACAAGGCTCTGCCAAGTTAGGATAGCGCACTCATACAGAGATGGAATTAAAGCTGAAAGGTTTAATATTGTAACAGCCGGTCGTCTTAGAAGAGGAAAAAAGTGCAAACCTGAGCCAGAAAATAGTGCACTGCGTTGGCACCTGCATCCTACAAGGACAAGGGCATACCCTCCCATCTTAACATACCTGGAGCATGATGGAGAAGGAGGTCTCACACTGTGCCAAGGAGGTTATTGCTTTGGAGGCTCAAGTTGAGCTGGGAGCAGCAAATGAGGTCAGACCAGTGATACACCAACATGACCTTCAATTTCAGCAACAGAGAGAAATGCTTGCATCGGGGAATCTGTAAGAGCCATTTTCTCCCAAAAATATATATGTCACCAATGTAGGGATGGAGCTCGTTATTTTTTATTGATAACGATCACCTTATCGAGCAGGCTTATCGAGATGGGTCCTTATCGAGCCCACTATCGAGCATTTGCTATTATTTTGTGGAAAGCGCGCACACACACACACACACACACACACACACACACACACACACACACACACACACACACACACACACACACACACACACACACACACATTATGCATATGTTTCTATAATCTTTTTATTTTAACCAACCAAAACATCCCTTGCACTACATTTTACTAGGGTCTTGAAATACAGTACTTTTCTAACAGAGTTAATTGTGTACCGTCACTTTAAAAGCGTAATGTATACATCATCACGAAAATAGCCAATCTACAAGCTCACACTGCGTCTGGTTGCACCGCGTTGTGAGCTTGTAGATCTACAGACTGATAAGTTGAATTATTATTATAACTTTGACAAGGAGTTTTGAGTTTCCCAAACGGAATTGGATTATGAATGATGGCAACAGAGTCTTGCTGGGTAGCAAGTAAGGCTGTACCCTAGCCCTTTTTTTAGGACTCGAACTTCGGCAGGAATTTTCGAGCGAACATCCGGACCATTTGTTTCTAATTAATTTAAAAAAAAACCTTTGAGATGTCTCGATCAGAGCGCAGCGCGTCTCCCCTGCTCTTTATCAATCTCTCTCGTCTCTCCCAACACACACACACACACACACACACACACACACACAGTCAAGCGGCTCCGCGAAAACAGCTGATCTGCGAGCTTGCTGGCAGACGACAGCGTATAGTTTGCTCGTTAGCTGTCACTCGTTCATTTGTTCCACCTGTGTAGAAGCGCATTGAAGTGGGCACAGGGCAAAAGCAGAACCTCTGTCACCGTGACCGTTTTGCTTAACAATGATCAGAGTTCACTTCTTTTTAGCAATAGGCTATGTGATGCTAGAGAGCATATGCTAATATATTATGGCTGCTAAGAACGGTTCCCTCTATCAGCGATCATGCTGGTGTGTGTGTGTGTGTGTGTGTGTGTGTGTATGTGTGTGTGTGAGTGAGTGAGACGCGTCAGACATTCCATTCAATGGAACTCTTTTGTTCTCACAGAACAAGGTGAGAAAGGTCAATCACCTCAGCTGTAGGCCAATCAGCAAATTAATGTGCAGTTGTGCACGGGAGACTTTGGAGAGGGACAGAAGAACAAGGAGACATTTCTTTAAAAAAGCATAACTTCTGACAGGAATGCACTAGAAACCTACTTTTTTTTACATGCTCATATCGCATTCTCGCCAAGATATATTTTCGAGTAAATAAAAAAGGAAAAAAATAATATTTTTGTTTTAATAAAAATAATAAAAAATAAAAAAAAACGAATGGTTCAAGCACATTAATTAAGATTCGAGTGCCAACCCTAACGAGCGAACATTCGAACCTTGAATGTTTGGGGACAGCCTTAGTAGCAAGGCAAGCAAACCACGCATGCCTTGGGTGGAAGAGGATTGTTGTTTCGCTGCAGCAGCTGACGGCTCCCGTGTTTCGACTCGGTGCAGACATGCAAAGGTATCGCATTTGGGTTTAATACAATGCATTATTGACAGATGCCTATGCATTGTCGAAATGTTCCCTTTCGTGCATGTAGCCTACTAATTAAGTTAACTGTTAACAACTGTGCTACATTATTGCATTTAGCTCCCCTCTTGTCTTTTAAAATGTAACCAAACTTTTCCACCCGTTCCACCCACGGCGCAAGTTACCATGAGCGTCAGTCCACCGTGGCCCAGTCAGTTTAGAGCTTAGCCTTGTCCAGTCTAACTTTGAAGAGAGGGGGAGAAAGAAAAACAACAAAAGATAGCCTAGATAGCCAAGATAGCCTAGATAGCCCTTGTGCATGCAAATTTCTGTTAGTCGCAAATTACAGCAAGCCGCCTTTGTTTTAAATTGTCCCCCATCCGCACGTCGGCAAGACCGTTTACACCTAATGGCTGGAGATGCGCTAGCCCCCCCCCTCCCCCTCCTGTCAACCTGCCCCTTATTATATAGAGAGTGGCCCATGACGTCAGCTGCTGCGGCTATACCCGATAAGAGGCTTGATAAGCCAGAAGCTTATTGATACTCAGGTCTCGATAAATGCCGAACCGGGTTTGTAATGGACCAGATTTTCGGGCTCCATGACTCCAAGACTCTTGCGTGTGTCTTAGGTGTGAGTGAGGCGAGTTGTAGTGTGTGTAAGTAGCTCGTGTTGAAAGGCATTTTTTGTGGGCTTGTTTTCATAGACCTGGCAACAGTGTTTGCGTTGCGTTGCGTTAGCGTTTTAGCGTCACTGCACGTTTGCATAGTAAGTGTGCGACCTTCAGTCGCAATAACACGTCAGTCCGGCAATGCCTGCGGTAGAGGGGTATGTTTTTTCATAAACGAGTTCTGGTGTACTGACGTGACAGTGATTCAACAACACTGCTCAAATGCTCTAGAACTCATCATTAACTGTCGCCCGTTTTACTCAGCTCTTTTATCCTTGCTTGCGTGTACATTCCACCCGATGCTGTTGTCGAAGAGGCATATATATAAATATCGGCAGCAAGTTAAATGTCCCACTCTAGGAGAGAGGACACTAGACCACTGCTACTGTACCATCAGGAACGCCTACCATGCTGTTCCCCGAGCCGCACTGGGCAAATCTGGGCAAATCTGACCACGACATTGTCCACCTGATCCCATCCTACAGGCAGAACCTTAAACTGTCAAAGCCTGTGGGATAGTCGTACAGAACATGGAACAGCGAGGCTAAGGAGAGAACCAGCGCCTGGTTGGAGCGGGCTGTCTGCGACGAGGGGTATGTGGAGTGGGCGGGGGCTGAGACTGGAAACAACTTGGATGCATACACTGACACCGTATTGTCATTCGTCAGCTACTGTGAGGAAGTTTGTGTTCCAATTCGGACCAGGGTCAGTTACAACAATGATAAACCCTGGTTCACCGCCCAGCTCAGAAGGCTGAGGCTGGAGAAGGAGGATGCCCGGCGGAGGGGAGACAAGAACAGGTTTAGAGAGGCCAGGTACAAGTTTGAGGCAGCTGTTAAGAAGGAAAAACATCGTTACTCTGAGAAACTGAAACAACAACTCTCACATGGAAACGCTGCCTCTGTCTGGAAGGGCCTTAAACAAATAACAAACTATAAACCGAAACCCCCTCAGTCCACGGACAACACTCTCCTTGCCAATGAGCTGAACACGTTTTACTGCAGATTTGAAAAACAGTCTGCCCCCTCTGCTACTGCGCCCATCTCCCCATCTCCAACCACACTCACCCTCCCCCTCTCCATCCCCGCCCCCCTCTTCCTCTGCCCGCCCATACCTCTCTGTCTCAGAGAGAGAGGTGAACCGCCTGTTTAAGAGACAGAACCCCCGGAAGGCGGCCGGACCGGACACTGTTTCACCCTCCATCCTGAAGTTCTGTGCTGACCAGCTGTCCCCTGTGTTCAGTAACATCTTCAACACCTCACTGGAGCGCTGTCAGGTACCAGCCTGTTTCAAAGCCTCCACCATCATCCCTGTCCCCAAAAAGCCCAGGATCACAGGCCTAAATGACTACAGACCCGTCGCCCTGACCTCCGTAGTTATGAAGGTCTTTGAACGCCTCGTCCTTGCCCAACTGAAGGACATCACAGACCCTCTCCTAGATCCTCTGCAGTTCGCATATAGAGCCAACCGGTCCGTGGACGATGCGGTCAACATGGCTCTACACTACGTCCTGGAACATCTGGACACTGCGGGGACCTATGCCAGGATTCTGTTTTCCCTCTACACCAACTGCTGCTCCTCCAGCCACCAGTCGGTCAAACTTCTGAAGTTTGCAGACGACACCACCCTGGTAGGGCTCATCTCCTTTTGCTTACACAGTCAAGTTCAGCTCTATGCTGATGACACTGTTATATATTCTTCTGGTTCTGATATAACGCATCAATCATCCTTACAATCTGACTTTAAACGTGTTCAGAACTGGCTCCATAGTAACAACTTGCTGTTGAATAAGAGGAAGTCCTGCAGCATGGTGTTTGACACACGTCACAGTCAAGCAAGCAGCTCTTGGATTAAGCATACACTTTTCTCATCTTGAGAAAGTCGACTCATTTAAATATGTGAGTGTGGCTCGACCCAGAGCTTACCTTCAAACCACATATAGACTATATTACAAAGAAAAACATATGGTTGCCTAAGCTCACTCTATCGTACTATTAATTGCTTTTCTTTTGATGTTAGAAAAATAATAATTGCTCAAGTGCTACTCCCTATTATAGACTATATGCAGATGTTGTGTATCAGAACACCACAGACTCTCATCTTAAGCCCTATGCGTGTCTTAAGTACCAGGTCTTATTACTTAACTTAAGACCTGGAGGCGTGGTCAATGCTGTTTGGCCACTCAGAATAGCCAAATGGCATTGGTCACGCCTCCAGGTCTTAGGTTAAGTAATAAGACCTGGTACTTAAGACACGCATAATACTGCCCTTAAATGTCTTAACTCCATGTGCAGGTTTGTATTGAGATGTCCATATGATACCCATCACTGCCTCATGTACAATTGAGGCAGTGACCACCACCACCAAATTCCTGATTCTCCTTCTTGACTGTAGTATACTACATTTAACACCATTGGAATTTAATTATATTGTAATTGTAGGCTAAGGAGAGAACCAGCGCCTGGTTGGAGCGGGCTGTCTGCGACGAGGGGTATGTGGAGTGGGCGGGGGCTGAGGCTGGAAACAACTTGGATGCATACACTGACACCGTATTGTCATTCGTCAGCTACTGTGAGGAAGTTTGTGTTCCAACTCGGACCAGGGTCAGTTACAACAATGATAAACCCTGGTTCACCGCCCAGCTCAGAAGGCTGAGGCTGGAGAAGGAGGATGCCCGGCGGAGGGGAGACAAGAACAGGTTTAGAGAGGCCAGGTACAAGTTTGAGGCAGCTGTTAAGAAGGAAAAACATCGTTACTCTGAGAAACTGAAACAACAACTCTCACATGGAAACGCTGCCTCTGTCTGGAAGGGCCTTAAACAAATAACAAACTATAAACCGAAACCCCCTCAGTCCACGGACAACACTCTCCTTGCCAATGAGCTGAACACGTTTTACTGCAGATTTGAAAAACAGTCTGCCCCCTCTGCTACTGCGCCCATCTCCCCATCTCCAACCACACTCACCCTCCCCCTCTCCATCCCCGCCCCCCTCTTCCTCTGCCCGCCCATACCTCTCTGTCTCAGAGAGAGAGGTGAACCGCCTGTTTAAGAGACAGAACCCCCGGAAGGCGGCCGGACCGGACACTGTCTCACCCTCCATCCTGAAGTTCTGTGCTGACCAGCTGTCCCCTGTGTTCAGTAACATCTTCAACACCTCACTGGAGCGCTGTCAGGTACCAGCCTGTTTCAAAGCCTCCACCATCATCCCTGTCCCCAAAAAGCCCAGGATCACAGGCCTAAATGACTACAGACCCGTCGCCCTGACCTCCGTAGTTATGAAGGTCTTTGAACGCCTCGTCCTTGCCCAACTGAAGGACATCACAGACCCTCTCCTAGATCCTCTGCAGTTCGCATATAGAGCCAACCGGTCCGTGGACGATGCGGTCAACATGGCTCTACACTACGTCCTGGAACATCTGGACACTGCGGGGACCTATGCCAGGATTCTGTTTTCCCTCTACACCAACTGCTGCTCCTCCAGCCACCAGTCGGTCAAACTTCTGAAGTTTGCAGACGACACCACCCTGGTAGGGCTCATCTCCTTTTGCTTACACAGTCAAGTTCAGCTCTATGCTGATGACACTGTTATATATTCTTCTGGTTCTGATATAACGCATCAATCATCCTTACAATCTGACTTTAAACGTGTTCAGAACTGGCTCCATAGTAACAACTTGCTGTTGAATAAGAGGAAGTCCTGCAGCATGGTGTTTGACACACGTCACAGTCAAGCAAGCAGCTCTTGGATTAAGCATACACTTTTCTCATCTTGAGAAAGTCGACTCATTTAAATATGTGAGTGTGGCTCGACCCAGAGCTTACCTTCAAACCACATATAGACTATATTACAAAGAAAAACATATGGTTGCCTAAGCTCACTCTATCGTACTATTAATTGCTTTTCTTTTGATGTTAGAAAAAGAATAATTGCTCAAGTGCTACTCCCTATTATAGACTATATGCAGATGTTGTGTATCAGAACACCACAGACTCTCATCTTAAGCCCTATGCGTGTCTTAAGTACCAGGTCTTATTACTTAACTTAAGACCTGGAGGCGTGGTCAATGCTGTTTGGCCACTCAGAATAGCCAAATGGCATTGGTCACGCCTCCAGGTCTTAGGTTAAGTAATAAGACCTGGTACTTAAGACACGCATAATACTGCCCTTAAATGTCTTAACTCCATGTGCAGGTTTGTATTGAGATGTCCATATGATACCCATCACTGCCTCATGTACAATTGAGGCAGTGACCACCACCACCCAATTCCTGATTCTCCTTCTTGACTGTAGTATACTACATTTAACACCATTGGAATTTAATTATATTGTAATAATCTACACAGCATCACTGGACTCCCCAGCTTCCCCCTGACCTGGTTTCTTTAGTATTGTTTTTGGCAGGCGAGCCGCGAGAGTATGACTCACTTGAAAGTTGTGCATGTAGGATACACATTACACATTACACCTGTGCATCACCTGCACTGCAAGTTCGCCATCGGTTGCATTATTGGCCAGGATTGCGTTCTTGACTAGTTGTACTAAACCAAAAGCTCTTGGACTCTTTGCTGCCTCCAAATGCCTCCTCATTTGCGTATAAGGGCAGAGAAAAAATGGCTGCATATATATATATATATATCTACGTTATGCTCAAACCCTCCCTCCTCAGCCCTCGGATCAAATGAACAGTGTTTTAAACCTTTGTCGTTCCGAGGGTCACTTTGGGAGGAGCAGTGCAGCATATAGTGGAATTGAGAAAAGCATTAGATGCCATGAGATTGAGCATCCACCACATCCTGTCGGTTTAAACATCAATAGACTAATGGATCCCTAGTTCCATGGTTGGACTTTCATGCACGCGTCTCTGCTGAAAGTCGCTCACTGGATCACAGACCTGCCAACTCTCATGCATTGAGCATGAGACTCATAAAAGAGCAGACACAAGACACTCACATTTCCTACTCTGTAAAACAAATAGCAGCAAATGTCAAGTTTGTGAAAGTTTGTACATTGGTCATAGCACCGCATTTCCATTTACCATTAATTGCACCACACCATGCACACTGCCTGCATATTTGCATTCAAAGAGGGCTCAAGGGAGAAAAGGATGCCATTTTTGGCCCCATATGTACTGCACTCCACCAAGGTTATTTTGGTGCCAAAGGAACCAAACCAGTGACATGTAAAGCTTGTGACTATACTGATTAGTCGGAGAATCCTCACAGTTGTGTCTGTCAGTATAAACAACTATTATGCTATGAAAACGGTATATAAAGGTATATGGACTGTGCGAAGTCTACATTTTGCACTTTTTTGCTCATGCACCTTTATGTCATATCTTATCTCAGGTATTATGTGTAATATGTAGATTATTTTGGTTCTTGTTTTCAACAATTTGCACTGGTGCTCGGCTGTCATCTATCTATAAATGCATCATGTCTCAGACTAGTCCAGTAAATTAAATAAAAAAATCCTCTCAGGTTGGACAAAATTGGATTATTTTGTTTCTCAACTGATTCTGACAGGACATTAGGTCTACTAGCCAGGATAACAAATCTACCGTAATCGGATCACTGCTAATACCCTACATTTGCCTTAATCCAAGATGGCCCTATTGATAACCTATTATAAGGCAATCTTTTCTAAATTTCATTATGCTTTAAGTAGCATGTGACATGTCAAACTAGGGTTTTTTCATGATTCTGAATCCATTCCAAGCATTAGTTTTGCATGAAAAACACTCCTTGGACTAAATTTGGCCATAGCCACTTAGCCAAATGTCCCCAAAATGTGCTGACCTCATCACATTTGTGATGACGGCTATGGCCGTTTTTAGCCCAAGGAGTGTATTTTGTGCAAAACTAATGCTTGGAATGGATTCAAAATCATTAAAACCCCCTAGTTTGACATGTCACATGATACTTAAAGCATAATGAAATTTAGAAAATATTGCCTTTATAATAGCTTGTCAATGGTGGCATCCTGGATTAAGGCAAATTTAGGGTATTAGCAGTGAGCAGATTGGGGTAGATTTTTTATCCTGGCTAGTAGACCTAATGTCCTGTCAGAATCAGTTGAGAAACAAAATAATCCAATTTTGTCCAACCTCTGCCATTTAATTATTGGACTCTACTGTCTGTCTGTGTGTACGGCTGTAATGCACATACTGTAATTTGAGAACCGTTCGCCGCACCGACTTCACATTTGACAGACGCGTTCCACACCACCACAGGGAGTGCAGTGCCCGGTGTCGAGTCGGTCAGACCCACGGTTGTCCAGAACCGCGTCAAAAAGGCCTCTGCCCGGGCTCTGGACAGGGCCCCTGCATGGCCATGCATGCTCCATATAAAGAGCTGGCCTGTTCTGACATCACTCCATATTTGGGCATGCCTGACACAGAACTCCATAGGAATAATGGGACACAGAGAGACCGATACAGAAATGTCCATATACTGTATGGGCATAAAAGGGACACAGACAGATGGGTGGAACGGGTCCTCTGTACAACGGGTATTGAATAGCCGTGTGGGGCAATTTCCATTCTTACTGACTCTGTGCTCTACAGCCGGCGGTCTAGTACAAGACATTCCAGCATAGAAGAGGCAGATACCTGTGTCTACACCTGCAGCAGCCTCAGTAGTTACAGATACCTGTGTCTACACCTGCAGCAGCCTCAGTAGTTACAGATACCCATGTCTACACCTGCATAGAAGAGGCAGATACCTGTGTCTACACCTGCAGCAGCCTCAGTAGTTACAGATACCTGTGTCTACACCTGCAGAAGCCTCAGTAGTTACAGATACCCATGTCTACACCTGCATAGAAGAGGCAGATACCTGTGTCTACACCTGCAGCAGCCTCAGTAGTTACAGATACCTGTGTCTACACCTGCAGCAGCCTCAGTAGTTACAGATACCCATGTCTACACCTGCATAGAAGAGGCAGATACCTGTGTCTACACCTGCAGCAGCCTCAGTAGTTACAGATACCCATGTCTACACCTGCATAGAAGAGGCAGATACCCATGTCTACACCTGCAGCAGCCTCAGTAGTTACAGATACCCATGTCTACACCTGCAGCAGCCTCAGTAGTTACAGATACCCATGTCTGCACCTGCAGCAGCCTCAGTAGTCAAGAAAGCAATGTGGCCACAAGATGTATTATCTTGATCAAGGAGAGTAGCCACTTTTACACAGAGATTGTGCAATATTGGCGTGAGGGGAATGCTGCCATTAATGCCAGCTTCTCCTTTCTTCACCCATTTTGACCTGGGAACGATTCTACAAATGCCTTCTAAATCCTGACAGTTTTCTGAAAACCCTCATGTTTCTATGTCAGTGGTTCTCAAGCTTTTTCATGTCAAGGACCCCAAGCTCGTAGTGCGCCACTCGTAGTGCGCCACTCGGTGGCGCGCTATGAGCTTGTAGATCTGCTATTTTTCAATAGCTAAATTATAACATAATGTTTAAAACACCAAAAAGGGTTCCCGCCCCAAAATGTGTCAACAGAACCAAACAATGCAATGCTGGCATTGCAGAATCAGTAATGTGTTACACGACAGGTTCAGGGCCAGCATTCGGAAGATTCTATACATTTTTACAACTATAGCTTACTCATTTATTTCACAACATACTGACACAAAATGGACTGATGGCCTACTGATTTTCCATCACAGAGCAACATAAAGGCTGTTTTTCCAAATAAGTAGAGCATGCTAAAGTTATATAAACCACTCAGTTGTGGTTGTCATTCTAAAGTTATGAAACTGTCTTCGTAATGTAATTTCCTTCTCTCACTTTCTCTCATTTGCTTGCTTTTTCATCTCTCTCACGCACGCACGCACGCCGCACGCACGCACGCACGCACACTACACACACAGGCAACAGCGGCTTTCAGCCAGTTAGCCTAAATGAACAAGCCCAAATCTGAATGAACACTACATCTATTGAGACTGTATTATGTGGTGTAAATGCATAGCCTATCGCAGGGCTGGACTGCACAAAAATCCGGCCCGGTCATTTTCGCGCGAATTTGGCCCAGACCAGCACACCACAACCAGATAGCAGAAACTGTACCGCCCGCTCCGTCGAGGCACACACACACAAACAAGCCCTAATACCACCACTTTTACAGAACAACATAAATGATACAAACCAACAGACAACTACACAACCTTCTTGCTCTCACAAGAATGATGCTGGCAAAAGGATTCAAGATAGAAGAGGGTTTATGGCCAGTCCAGCCCTGGCCTATCATTGTGAATGTATAGTCTACCGACACTGTCATCTCATTGTGTGTGTGTGTGTGTGTGCGTGTGGTGTGCGAGCGAGCATGCGTGCGTGCGTGCGTGCGTGTTAGCAAGTTGATGCATAACCTTACAATGGTTAAAAAATCCTTTATATATATACACACACACACACACACACACACACACACACACACACACACACACACACACACACACACACACACACACACACACACTCACACACACTGTAACAGCAGTCAAAAGCAGACAGGAGCAAAAAGTGATTCTATACCTAACCACAAATATTTTGTCAGCATGTGTTGAATGCTGTAAAAATAGACCTGTGTCAATTTAATTTTCCAAAGCATGTTGAATGCGGTTAAGGTGACCTGTGTCATTGATTTTTGGCATGGGCTCATGGGGGGGGCTTCTCGGCCCGAGGGCTGTTTGTGTGAGTATTAGCATTTCTTAAGCTTTAATCTCGTTAGCTCATTCAGGTGTTTGACTCTCCAGCGGGAGAAGCTCTTCTGAAGTCTGCGGCTGGCTTTGTGGGAAGCCATTTTCCATGTGGCAACTTCTGAAACATTCTGTTGTTGGGAATATAGCTGCAATCTTTCAAGATTCTGCAAGCTTATTCCTGACACAGCGTTCATCGTATAGGTCATGGATGGAGGGAAGGTTACTTCCACTGATGTGTTCCGCTGTCCACAGGACCCTTTGTATTGAGGTCAGTTCCCATACCAGGCAGTGAAGCAGCCATGAGTCAGGAAGCAGGATGCTCTCGGTGGTACTTCTGTATTAGGCCCGTACAATTTACAATTTACAATTTAGGCATTTAGCAGACGCTCTTAATCCAGAGCGATTTACATTAGGCAAGAACAAAAGTATGGGAATACATCACATATATAAAATGCATTTATCAAGAAACATGCGTAAGCTAAGAACGTAACTAGAACATATCTATATAATGACACTATACATATTAACTATACATATAT
This sequence comes from Electrona antarctica, assembly GCF_951216825.1. Classification (NCBI taxonomy): domain Eukaryota; kingdom Metazoa; phylum Chordata; class Actinopteri; order Myctophiformes; family Myctophidae; genus Electrona; species Electrona antarctica. The sequence goes on along the minus strand of NC_136808.1, from coordinate 46,346,916 downwards.
ACTATACTATGCTATACATATGTACTATGATGTGCTATGACTACATACAATGCAATTATTGTGCTGTCTACATGACATGCTATAAGTCTGTTTCAAATGCTATCTAAGTCTAAAAAGTGCCATTGTGGTGTATTTTCACACACAACTAACAACTAAAACTCACTAAAGCAAACTAAATGAACTATCTAGTCTGAATAGCAAACTGTAGTCATCAGATCAAAGAAACGCAGGCAGAGAAAGGTGAACTGAGATCCCAGAGTAGTATTCATTCAGAAGTACAAATACAACAGAGAACAGCTTCCCCTTAGACCCTGAGCATGGAGCCCAGGGCCCCTATGACTGACCACCGGAGCGGCCAGCCCAGACTGATAATCCTTACATTGACAACATGACAAGATATAGTACAGAATTGAATACAGAGGTGGAGTCTGAAACTTCACAGAGATTGAAAAACACATGGTAAACAAGTTGTCTCACAAAAGGTTTCTTGAGACAAAAGAATGCTAAGTGTCTTCAACACCTCAGCAAGCCTCAAAAGAGTTAGAACAAAGCCTAGCCACAGGTACTTCCCTGAGAACTTCTAATGAAGGAAGGCTCCCAGACTAAGCACTTTTGACCAGTCAATGTGTCTACACTTAACCTGCATCTCAAATTAGCACAGAGACCAAAGTGTAGTATAATTATTGACAGAATATTGCATTATGGCGTATGGACTATATTTTACGTTACCACACTATCTAAGGGGGTAGGATAAGTGCTATGGGCCATGATGGAGTCTGAAAAGGTGGGTCTTCAGACTACGGCGGAAGATTGGGAGTGATGCTGCAGTTCTGATTGCAATGGGGAGTGCATTCCACAGTTTTGGGGCCAGAAGGGAGAAGAGTTTGGGACGTGTGGAGCGTTGTCCCGGCGTTTTTAGTGAGGGTACTTCCAGCTTTCCTGCGTTGGCTGATCTGAGTGCGCGGGAGGGTTTGTAGGGTTCAATCATGCTTGCAAGATATGGGGGAGCCATACCTTTGGTTGCTTTGAATGCCAGCATCAGAGTTTTGTATTCTGTGCGGGCAGCGACTGGGAGCCAGTGCAGGGAGCGGAGCAGGGGGGAGACATGTGAGAATTTTGGCTGGTTGAAGACCAGACGAGCTGCGGCATTTTGGATCAGTTGGAGAGGCTTAAGTGCACATGCCGGTAGGCCAGTAAGGAGCGAATTACAATAGTCAAGTTTTGACAAGACTGTTGTCTGGATTAGGAGCTGGGCTGATTCCTGGGTGAGGAACGGTCTAATTCGTCGTATGTTATAGAGTGTGAACCTACAGGATCGAGTGACAGCTGTGATGTGAGTTTTAAACGAGAGCTGACTGTCCAGGACAACACCAAGGTTCCTGGCTGTTGGGACAGACGTTACCAGGGCGTTGTCTACGGAAATAGTTAGCTCCCGCATAGGGCAGGACTTAGCTGGAAAGAAGAGAAGCTCAGTCTTGTCTGGGTTCAGCTTGAGGTGGTTGGAGGACATCCACTGTGAGATGTCAGCCAGGCATGCAGTGATGCGCTCTTCCACCTGAGTGGCAGAGGGGTGGAAGGATAGAAACAGTTGTGTGTCATTGGCATAGCAGTGATAGGATATATTGTGAGCAGAGATGATAGTGCCAAGGGATTTGGTGTACAGTGAGAAAAGGAGGGGACCAAGTACAGATCCCTGTGGGACCCCAGTTTGGAGGGTTCGGGGGGATGATAGCAGACCTTTCCAGGAAACCTGGTAGGTCCGGTCGGTGAGATAGGAAGAGAACCACTTTAGTGCTGTCCCGCCGATGCCTAGATCCGCTAGGGTGTCTAGGAGCAGCTGGTGGTTCACTGTGTCAAATGCCGCTGATAGGTCTAGCAGAATCAGGACAGCAGAGTGGGAAGCAGCCTGGGCAGCATGTAGTGCTTCTGTGACTGCCAGCAGGGCAGTTTCTGTGGAGTGTGCCTTCTTGAATCCTGATTGGTTGGGATCCAGCAGGTTGTTCTGTGAGAGATGGAGAGAGAGCTGGTTGGAGACAACACGTTCAATGCTTTTAGACAGAAATGAAAGGAGTGATACCGGTCTGTAGTTCTTGACATCTGAGGGGTCAAGGGTTGGTTTCTTGAGGAGGAACAACTAAACAACTAAACCCAAAACTTATACAACTACACAATGAATGAACCACTTAAACCATATTTGAATAGAAGGAGAGATCAGTTGCAAATTAATGGTTTTATTGTATAAAGGATAACATTTTGGCGATTAGACTCCATTTACATTTAATATATAAGATAATAGGGAGAACCACACCGCATGCTGTCTAATCATGCACACACCTGCCGCTATGTGGATCTACAGTACCAATGTGTTATCACTTTCACACCTTATGCTTAACCTCATATTGTACCTACTGTATCTGCATTATAATGTACAGTATATGGCCATATACCTGTATAGTAATATTTGTAATTAATGCTGTAATTAATGAGTGTGAAATAGTAGAAACACATCCTCACCTGGGAGTCAGTCAGTGAGAAAGCTCTGAAAAACAGTGCTGCTCCTCTTGATTGTATTGTTTACAGCCTAGACTAGACAGACTAGAAAGAAACTATGCAACAAAGAGAGTAGATGTACTCCTCCAGTTCAACATTCCACACTGACAGGTGCCATCAGCCCAGACCTGCCAACCTCGGGATATTGACATGAGTACCAGCATGCGCAGTGTGTCAAATCCAGCGCGGGTGCAGCAATCTTTTCGTGGCGGGGGGTCCCGCATGCCTTTTTTGGGGAAGGGGGGATGTTATATAGAACATTTCACACCAGAAATGTAGTAGCCTATACATTGCACTAATGGAGAATTATTGTTTACTGTTTATAAATCTCTCTGTGGCTCTGGGCCCAGCTACATCTCAGACATTCTGGAGCCATAACCCAGGACATCATCTGGGGCTGGCCGACTTATTGTTGACCCCATAGTTGGAACAAAACATGGTGAAGCAGCATTTCACTACTATGCACCACAAACCTGGAACAATATTCCAGACAAATCACCAACTATAGCTGTTTTTTAAGTCCAATTTAAAAACATTTATTTAGCATTGCTTACTCACATATAAAATTGCCCTGCCTTGCCTACTTGCTCAGACTGAGTTAGCATATAGTCTATCAATAAATATAAGTGTAAATGTCAAAGCACAGTCTGTCCATCTCCAGTGACTTTATGAATGAACATACATCAATGATCATGTTGCTTAAATATAAAATGTATGTGCATGATTGACATTTCCATTCCGATTACATATAAAATGGACAAATAAAAGTATCCTTTCATTAATTCATTAATATTCAATTGTGTATATATAGCCTAGTCTGTATAATCATTCATACTACTACTCATTGTTGACAGACCTTACTGTATTCATTTCACACTCACAGAGATAATAATAATTCATTCACTGTTCAGTCACTGACTGTACGTCTGTATGTCGTCCACAACTCAAGCGACAAAAAGTAAATTCGCTGCTGCTGGCTGTAGATACACGGACGTAATTTAACTTTGGCAGTGGAACCAAATGGACCCGCTCGTTCAGAATTGCGTGGTTTCTACGCAAAATGCGTGCAGGTTGGCAGGTCTGCCAGTCTAGTGGAGGACGTTCAGCATCACAGATCACTGTCCCCACATGGAATGCCTTACAGTCGGGCCAACTGTGACACAAGGGAAGATTGTATATGGCCTGGTGGCTTATTTCAAATGTATTATTTATGGCAGGCATTATTTCATACATTGACGTTCCAGAGGTTTTTGTTTATTAACCTGAACAGATTTTTCACTAGAATTTGTAAGGATTTCTAACTGCTTGTTCTTAGTGTTCATTCTCAAGATGTGAGAGAAACGCTATTTTTATTTTTTACTTATGGCTACACTGCCACTTTGAACAAACGTTAAGTTATTGCACTGTAAATGAAATAGCAATGCCGTGCAGGCATGTGGAAAAAAAACCTAACAAATATGGAATTGTTTTTGTTTTTTTCAATCATAGCATAGAGTGTCTAACACTGCCAGACAAAGACTTGATATTGCACTGTAGTTAAAAATCGAGTCGGCCCTAGGCCTCACTCACACAGTTGCAACATGCATACAACATTTGTCTTGTGTCTTGTCCGTGTTTAATGGCCGCCCCAATGCATTTCCAATGGAAGTCACATGGTTTGACAAAACATTTTTGTTTGATGCACAGCCATCAAACAAAAAGAGACCCTGGTCGTAGGACTAAAATATTGTAAATATCTAAGAAGACCCACACAGAAAAAATAAAATAAAAGGATAATATACCTGTACTTTCTGTGGTAAAAGCTCTTAAAGTTTCTTTATTTTCCTACCTTGATCTCCCTCAACACACAACCCCCCCCCCCACCATTTTGTATTCTGATTCAATCAGGATGCACTGCGATGGATTCAAACCCCAGACTCCATGGTGGTGGGCATGGTGCAGTACCTCACCGCAACACCTGAGCACCCAGAACATCTGCAACTTTAATTGTAAATGTCACATATGTCAAGTCCAAGTGACTTAACTTGACATTTCAATTGTTATGACTGTTTCTCAGGTTCTACCTACCTCAACATGTAAGATTTCAAGTGATAAATGCTGCATCGTGTTTCAACTGAAAATGTATTCCCAGCCATGCTTTCCTCATTACATGCAATACATGAACATCCCTCACCATGAGGGACGTGATATAGGTAGGCCATACATGCACATCATAAGATTAAAGGAGCTGAAATGTCATGAACAGTTACTTATCAAGAAAGGCGTTGTTTGCACAGTGGAGCATGGAGCAGTATAGAAACTGACCATATTAGCAGAAACATGCCTCCGCTTTGGTAGCATCACTGGATGCTAATGTAATATATTCACACCTTCCCCTGGAGTCCTGCCACATCAGCTACTGAGCGTTCCTTTGATGTTTCTGGTGTAAAAAGCACTTGAGTCGCGGGACCCCTTTGATTGTGTGGAATATGCTGTGTGTTCCCTATTAAACATCTGTTGGCAATTTTGCTCTTCTCCACGCGTTACAATGTTGACCTGCTCTCCTCTCTCTCTCTCTCTCTCTCTCTCTCTCTCTCTCTCTCTCTTTCTCGCTCTCAGGCTAGACTTCTGAAAGAAAGAACATTGCTAGTTTGGCATACCGGTATACATTCTGAACAATAATGTGTAGATTTTTATATATTTTTCCTACATTTTCCATTTATACAAAAAGCAATCCTTACCCTGCACGCCATGCTACTGTACCCCAGGCCCCAGCCCTGTACACACAGCGATAGTTTATTACTCTGAGAGTATAACAATTTACCCGAAGGGTCTATTGTGCAGTGTACAGTACATAACATTGCAATCTCATGACATGAACATTAAATATCTTCCTCTTCTTCACGATCTCTCTTTTTTCTTTTGTTCTCAGTGAAGACCTTTTTCCTGTAAGTTACATTACTATACTGTAGTTGTTTGGAGGTGGCGCTCGGCTGCAGTAGTCAATGGGATTCTTGGCTGACACATTCAATCCAATAAGGGAAGAATCTCTGACATTGCTGTATGTCTCTCTGGTATCATGTAACAGAAAGATCCCGGGGGGACGAGAAAATAGCTCATGTCCTGATGGATCAGAGCGGAGACTTCCATTTTCAAATTTGTTCGGTGCAGAATAACAACGCCTGAAATGTTTCAGTAGATTAAAAATATTTAAAACGTGTTTTTACTACTTTTTCTCAGAGGACATTGACTAATTCAACACTCTATATCCATCTAGCCAAGCAGTTGGTTAGATGTTTACACAAGCTTAAGGTCTCAGAAAATGTTAGCCGTGAATTCTCTGTTATTTGAAGAGTGAGAACAGACAGATTTTGTGAAGAAAGGTTTGCACTCAGAAGCCTTCTCCGGCCTTCTAAAACATGCTGTGACAGATTAAATGAAGTGAATTGTATGCTTCTGAGTGTGAACCTTTCTTCACAAAATAGCCTAAAGAACCAGATTGTCAGAATGCAGTGGCATCCCTGCAAACAGAAACCAGAGAGATTTTTCACTACATTGAGACTTACTGTAGCAACAACAACACATGCATGTTATTTGATGTGCATGACCTCTGAGCCTGAAATCATAAACAAATTGGCAGATTCACTCTATAGGCCTATGCTATTGCCATGTGTTCAGAATCAGATGTGAACTGAATGCAATAAGCGCTTGTTTTGAAGGTTTATTACTGCTTCAAAAAATGGTTAGTTATATATTACAGATCCATAGCAGAACTATCTATACTCAAACTAGTTGTTCTCTAGCTAAAACAGCTGTTGTCTGTACTAGCTGTTCTCTCCATTCATTGTCAAAGGGAATGTAAGATTTGTGTACAGAAATACCGATTTGCTCTAATACGTAAATTCTCCATTCATTGTCAATGGAATTTGTTTAGGACAAAAATAGCCAATTTGCTCGTCTACATACAGTATGATGAAAATTCTTCATTCATTGTCAATGGGAATTTAATCTTGGTGTAGGACAAAAATACGATTTGCTCAGACACATATGACGTAAATTCTCCATTCACTGTCAATGGCACAAGTTACAGACCTGTTATGGTCATTCAGGGCTAGCTCTGTGTTTGCGGTAATATTATTGTCCACTCATTTTGTATGTCCGTGGCAAAACATTTAATTTAGGCTGAAATGACCACCACAAGCCAGCATAGCGATGACCTCTGGTTAATGGACATACAATGTTTTCACTTGTACAATTCCAAAGGGATTTATTTAAGGTTTGGACTTTATTCCAATAGGTTTGCATTTAAAAAAATAAAAAACAACATATTTGAGACAATGTATGTGTGTTTAAAAAATATCTAAATCGTGGTTTCAGAGAAAGAAAATCAAGTTTTTGTTCAGCATACAAATACAATACAATACACAATACAAGCCAATAAAGGTACACAGTAACTCATACAACATTTAAATACCACACACCAACATACCTATAGTGCAAAAAGGAGAAGAACATCATCACCTCAAAACCTTCGACCCCTATCCTGTCTGCCCTCTGCAAGGACTCTGTTAACCTTCGACCCCTATCCTGTCTGCCCTCTGCAAGGACTCTGTTAACCTTCGACCCCTATCCTGTCTGCCCTCTGCAAGGACTCTGTTAACCTTCGACCCCTATCCTGTCTGCCCTCTGCAAGGACTCTGTTAACCTTCGACCCCTATCCTGTCTGCCCTCTGCAAGGACTCTGTTAGAGTGTGATTGACAGAGGGATAAAGGAATGCTTGTATTATATTTGCACGCATGGACCTCGTACCTCCTACCTGATGGCATTAGCCGATACTCAGGGTATAGTACATGGGAGGGGTCAATTAGACACAATTTTCTTAACCTGCCCAATGGTGGCCTGCTCAAACATGCACCCATGATCTTCCCCTGCAATTTTGGCTAATCAAATTAAGGATCTCAGATTTGTACTTTACAGTTAGGTTTCCAAACCAACTGGTGATACCATACCTTAGAATTGACTCCATACTAGCTCTATATGAAGATCAGCATTATGTTTCTACTTACACCAAAAAGTCTGAGCCTCCGGAGAAAATGAAGGCGCTGGTGTATTTTTGTTGTTATGTTTGTGTCAGGACAAAAATCTACATTATAGCTTTATATTGGAGGGACTAGCGCCCCTCAAAAAGCAACCTTAAAACAAGGTGTTTGTGCCATGTATTTAAGTAACTGTCCTTTATAAAATGTTAAATTATCAGAAAAATATTCGATAGGGACCTACAGTATAGTATGATTATGGCAGACACAAAAGAGGTATTTTACATTATAACATGAGCCAGATAAGAGTAATTAAAATGCCCAATGCTGTTACCAACCACACATTGATTCCATTATTTTGCCACATTGAAAGATACTTTGTAACCCGCATTGCATTTCTGACATCCATGGTAAGGGAGTCATTCTTATTGTATAGGCAAGGATCAGGACAGGCACTGCGAAGAGATAGAGAGAAAATAAGATCCAGGGTGATAGAAATACATAAATAAGGGAATCAATAAAAATGCTCTTTGGCCTGACAGTTTTCAATGATGATAACTAGGAGTCAGCCTGGACGAGACAGCATTTTGTTTTGGCCCTGGGTTTGATTGACAAATAATGGCCCAACAGTTGTTGTTTTTTTTAGCCAGGCACTCTGTGGGTAACGGACACCCATCTCACCGGATTGTGGCATTGGGGAATAATTACTAGGGGACGCCTGAGGTAAGACCTGGCAGAGGGAGTTCGTTAGTGATGGGGGACGGACGGTGAGTGAGGCCTGAGAGAGTAGAGAGGCTAGTATACTGCAAGACAGAAAAACAGAGCATTCTCGCTATAGCTCAGCCCAGCATAGGCAAACACATCCCAACAGCATCACTGCTTTTCCCAGAGTCCCCTTGCACTGCCCGTAGAATCCCCTCTGCCTATTACTAGGAGGAAACGGAAAGGAGCATTATGGGGCTCATGGGCCAGCTGTGTCCTTTTGGTATTTAACTACTCATTTGTATGGAGGTTTATGGGAGGTAACACTCCTCAAGGGAGTGTGTGTGTGTGTGTGTGTGTATGTGTGTGTGTGTGTGTGTGTGTGCGTGCGTGCGTGCGTGCGTGCGTGCGTGGCTGCGTGCGTGGCTGCGTGGCTGCGTGCGTGCGTGGCTGCGTGCGTGCGTGCGTGCGTGGCTGCGTGCATGCTTGTGTGTGATCATTCTAATGGACCTATAGTTAAATCAACAAAATCATCAGGAATATGCTAGAAGCAATTTCAAGATTAATTTGAAATACTATTTGAACTAAATATAAATTCCAATTAAAAGTCCTGAGTAGTACCTTGACATATCAGGCAGTATACACACAACTCTAGTCCCAAGCAAATCAATCTCAATAAGCTCATAGCCTCTAATATGGGTGACACAGTAGACTAGAAATATATTAGAAAATCAAACAAGTCAAAGGGTGGAACCTTGCCTTAAACAGTGTTTTTTTTGGCAGCACATTTCTATTTTAGAAATACTCTCTTGAATAGTTTTTATTTAGTTTCAGTCACATTTTAGTCACCTGGAATGCTTTAGTGTTAGTCCAATTTTTGGTTGACTAAATCTACAGTTGATTTAGTCGACTAAAAAAATATTTTTGGCAGGCCTTAATCCTGTTTTTACACTGAAAATCGCCGATCTACAAGCTCACAACACATCGTTTAGGCTCACATGTGTTGTGAGCTTGTAGATCTGCTATTTTCAGCATGCAACCAATTGTAAAATGACTTATACTGGATCTCTTGTCCACTAGTCCCTTCCTAACATTTTAGTTTAGTTTTTATTTGTTGACAAAATCGACAGTATTAGTTTTAGTCATCATGGCTTAGTTTTTATTTCGTTTTTATGTAGTTTTTGTCAGTGAAAAAAGGTAGTCGACGAACATTTTCCATCATAGTATTAGTCGACAAAAACAACACTGCCTTATAACTTTGGATGGAAATTGGATAACCCGGAGGGTCTGTGCGGATGGTTTTCTAACAACAGCTGATGTGTATAATGTTTGGCAGGATTTGGGCTATTTCAGCAGAAATCCTGTGGTTTTAAATTGTTTAATACAGAGTGTTTGTTAACACAACTGGTGCTTGTGACTCAAAAGGAGCATTAACTGCCTGCGCCAACAGCCTCCTCAACCAATGCCTAGTTTAACCATACTAAACATGACTAAGCTAACCATGCCTGTATGCTACAAACCTGGGCTTCATATTTGATCCTAAACTCAATGTAGATCAACATGTAAAGAAGGTTATCCATTCTTCGTTTTATCACCTGAAAAACACTGCTATTTATTTTTCTGTCAATCTCTACTTTAAGAAAGTTATTTATTCAGAAAAGTTTCTCCATCATGTTCAATACAGGATGCTGCAGATCAGCTTTTAACTGGCTCCAAAAAATGAGGTAATTTATTCTATCAACATCCTTACGCTGGCTGCGTAAGGATAGAATCGATTTAAACATTTTACTCATCATATTCAAGGCCAGGTCTGGTCTGCTCGGACATACATTCCAGAAACTACTCTACCCATGTGAGCAAACACGTATAGCCTTGATCCTTGGGTAAAGCACCGTTGGTCATTCCAATATCCAAGTTAAAAAGAAGGAGTTCGGGTTTTGTGTTTGGAGCTCCGAGACTGTCCAAGAGTTCAGGCTTGCTGAGTCGATGCTTCATTTCAAACCCCTTGTGTCAAATGTTGTACAATACCAGCATACTCTTATTTTCAAAATGTTTAATTGGTCCGTTCTTTCGTCCTCGATCAGTGAGCAAGTGGGTTTTCCCACTTGCCCACTGGCATTCCCCATTGCCATATGCAGGGAACAAGGAAGCTGTTTTATTCTTCTTCTTCTTCTTCTATTTTACTTTTTCCACATTTTCGCCACAGGCTATGGGATCTGACTTCGTGGTCGTGGTCCCACTGTCCCCGGCTACATTATAAACACAAAGAGCGCCATGCAGCAAAGAGAGAGACAGGGCTGGCTCAATAGTGCAAACACGTTGATATTAAAGCATGGCAAGCAGAATACCCAGCACAGCTGTTGTTCATATAGCCTACTTGTGTGTAGGCCTACTTTAATTACAAAACTGTTTCAGAAAGAACCAAACCTAGTACTCCACATGCTAGAGTGATATAATGACCAATAGGCAGAGTTCATACAATTAGGGGCTGTGTACATGCACAGAAAGATTGTCTTTCTATAACCGCACGGTAAAGATCCATAAGCACTCCTCCTCCCAGTGCAAAGCCGTGTCCAGTGATTTTTATTTTGGCTAGATTGTTGATAGGTTTGAACGTTACGGGCATCATTAGACACTAGTGTGCTTAGTAAGAAGGACTCTGGACAGTGGACATCATATATTATATATACCATAGTCATATAGCGTTCCTCCGCTCAAACAAACCTTTTTGAGCCCACAGCCCCGCCTACATGTTTGGCACTCATGCAATTCACATTAGTGGAGCTATAGGATCTTTAGTTGAGGTTGCGGTACATCCATGGGTTATACTATAACCCCAACGGTTGGACAGTTCTCCAGATAATGCAAAGGACAGATGCACACACACATGCATTACATGCAGGATTTATTTTGCTCTGCTGCTCTGATGTCAATACTATATAGTATTTTAGTCCAGTGCACTGGTCCAGGCAAGTAGTTTTGTTTCTGCAATACAACCTGGTGTCTGGTACTCCTTTCCCAGTGGGTTGCTGACCCCCTTTTTTGTCTTTATCATTAGTATTTTATTTGTATTTTTCTACCGATAGCTGTATTTTTGTTTTTCTGCATCTGTCTGTTCTGTCTACCTGTGTCATATAAGGGGTGTCAGAGTGCAATAGCTTATAAATATTATTGCATTGCTCTAATTAACTGCCGATTCTGATCTTGTATCTACTGCTCACGTTATTATTGTATCAAACACGAGCAGCAAGGGTCTAATGACGTAACATCCCTGTGAATCTGTTTATGAAATTGATGATGCCATAACAAAAAAAAAAGAAGGGAATTGGAGTAGACGACGAAGCCAATGAATACTCCCCACACATGTCTGTGTTGCCAATGCTTTTGGGCCCTAGCTGGTTGGTCCACCTGTCAGTGAGAAGACTCCATCCTAATTCCTCCCATTCATCACGCTAGCAAACAAAGATCTCCCTCCCCGTTGTGTTCGTGTAGAGTAGGACTACTATTCTATTTACTATTTATTCTATGTCTTCCTCTGTTTGGCCCTCCTTTTTATGTTTTTTTTGTGGCTTTCGCCTTTATTTTATATTTTGTATGGAGGGACAGGCTGACGGGAAATGGGGAGAGAGATGGGGGGAAGACATGCAGTGGGGGCCGTCGGGATCGGGAGTCGAACCCGTGGCACACTGCCACACTGGATTACCAGCCAAGGTGCCTGGACCATTGAGCCATGGCCCAGGCCTGTTTGGCCCTCCTTCATGTTACTATATCATCATGTCATTTTAATATCTACCTTATCATGGTCAGTCATGGTTATTATAATTTGGTTGTAAACTTGTTTTGTTTCTCTCAACATTCTGTGGGTGCAATGTCGAAACAGGTCATAACCTACTCCATTCACCACAGCTTGGCAAACACTACACAATGTCGAAACAGGTCATAACCTACTCCATTCACAACAGCTTGGCAAACACTACACACAATGTTGAAACAGGTCATAACCTACTCCATTCACAACAGCTTGGCAAACACTACACACAATGTTGAAACAGGTCATAACCTACTCCATTCACCACGGCTTGGCAAACACTACACCTTTGTAGAATTTTGGTTGCACATCACATTGCTGTTGAGGCCTTGTTTTCAAGTAACATAAAACTATTCTTTTTTTAAACAAAATGGGTGCTCCCGCTCCCTCCCAACCTGTCCAATCTAGCACTAACCGCCTCAGAGCATTCTGATGGACCGCTCGATTGTGGGTGTCAGCACGTGTCGGGGTGCTTATTTGCACCCCCATTACCAGTTTCCGACATACAACTTTTGGCATTACATTTTACTTGCAGGAAAATCTACTCATGTGTCACTTTTATGTCTTTAAAAAAAATCTTTAGGATACAAATCCAGATGCCTATTCAGTATGGTTGTTTCAAGTAAAAGCTAAACAAATAAAAACAGTTAATAAAAGTAAGATATTGTAAATATAATGAACATGGTACTGTGAAGAGCAATCATGATAGGATCAGCCTCAAATCCACCGCATGACGCAGAAGCCGGCTCGTGGCGCCATCTCGGATCATTCCCAGGGCTACTCTGATCTACTGCCAGCTTTTCCAGGGTCGTTTTCGTTAGCGTACTGGATGCCTTGCAGTGTCTATCTCAGCCTTCCAGGTTCTGACTTTTCTGAACCTGACTCCCTTTCGGTCGGCTGGGGAACAGTCTCAGGGCTCCATTTTCGTCACCGCTAAACACCTTATCCCTAAACTTCTTTGCCTTTTTTTACTATTTTGAAAAACATTTTTGAATAGTTCAACTAGCCAATCTACATTGACACATTGTGAGCTTGTAGACTGGCAATTTTAACTATTCAAAAATGATTTGCACAATAGTAAAAAAAAGGTAAAGAAGTTTAGGGATAAGGGGTTTAGCGGTGACGAAAATGGAGCCCTCAGTCTCTTTTGAAGACTGACTTTGTGGCCTCAAAATGCAATTTTTTAATTTTATATATATATATATATATATATATATTATTGATATATCACTGTAGCAGTGCTTAAAGATAGACCAACATAGTCGCATGAACGAGATAATTAGCAGTGCTTAAAGATAGACCAACATAGTCGCATGAACGAGAAAATTAGAACATCCCTATAACCACAATTCTCCCACTCAATAATCATTGAGCTGGTCCAGCAGAAAGAAGTCTATGGGCTCCATTTTTGTCTCATCTTTCTAAAGCCACTATTTGGGGATTTAGGAGTGGGGAAAGGGTGTTCCCCCACTAAAGTTGGTATTTTGGTTACCTGTCTAAATCCCTTAAACACCTCTGTTACCCGTTATATTATGCATAGGTGTGGTTTGGGCGTTACAATAATTAAACCAAATTTAACCAATCACCAGTCCACGTGCCATAGGCCTATCTCACAGCCCGCTTTCCACGCCCGCTTCCGGTAGATAGTGGTGTCATTTAACATTAGCATTTACACGTTTTTTTCTCTGGAGAATCTAAGTACATTTCCTAATGTAAAAATGTGACAGACCAATATTATTATGAAGCAAACAAGATGGTAAATCAGCTCGAACAGATAGAACAAACCTTACCTTGAGAAAACAAAAGTTGTAGACTTCTTAAATAACGTCTGTTAACATGTAGTGTCTATGGAGTGACGTCATGCTATCACCACTAGTCCCGAAAGGGGGCGTAAAAAGGGGGATAGGCCTATTGCCTTTAATAGATCCCTTATCCGTTGCCCGTTAGTGCTATATTGCTTCATAGCCTTACGGTCTATAGCCCATGGAAGAGTGTTATCACATAGTTTCACATTCGGAAAAACTTTGCGCCAGAGAAATTGTTTGATTTAGTTACCTCCTATTTCCTTTGTTGCTTACCACTACGATGTAATGCCCTTCGGACTTTACAGAAAAGCATCGATGTCATTGATTTAAATCATTTAGCCGAGGTCACCGCTCACCATATTTGATTCTCCTTGAAATATTTTGAAACTATGTTTGACTTTTCTCTGTTATGGAGGACAGGCTGAGCCGAGGCTTGTGGATGAATATTCTCTGTATTAGTGCCATGCAGTCAGGTATCACTATGCATGGACCCCCGAGGATGCTGGGAAACGGATCGTCAGGATCAAAGGGAACGCGGAACACAGCAGAACGAGGGGATCTCGGGGCTTAGGGGCTCATTAGGAATATTACGACGGTAAGGCTGGGAATTAGTTATCTGGGAATTAGCGCTGAGACAGTGTTAATATAAAGCTCTGGAAAAGATGGCTTATGCATGCTCCATTGGATGGGCAGCGGATATGGATATGCTCGGCTGTCACAAAAAGACACTGATCTTATGTCATTTCCCTAGTATGAAATCTCATTGAAATGTGTTTAGTTGCCTTTGACACAATATGCTGTAGGTGTTTTATGCACCTGAACCTCATACTGAAATATTGCTGCTTTGCTGTGCTATGCATTCACCACTCTCCAGGTATCACCAAGAGCATCCTGATCGTATGCATCACTTGGCATGGGAACTGTACTGCCCTCAACCGTGAAGTGCTGCAGATTATTAAAGACCCAGCCACCCCGAAAATGGACTGCTACAGTCAAGGCCCTGCATGGACCAGCAGGCTCGGAGACAGGTTTTGCCACCAGGCAACCAGGCTTATGGTCATTGGGCACTAGCGGCCTGTCTGCCTGTTAGACACACATCCTCGGATAAGACATGTGCATACAATCACACACAAACAAGGCAAACAACCACATACAAGGCAGGACCAATACACACAGCATCTTCCATGCACTACACATTTCTATTTTTAAACAGATTCCACACCTGTTGACACCTTATTTTTTATTTTTTGTGTGGGTTTTTATCCATGTGAACACCCCATATGGATCCCTGTTGTCAGCGCAAATCTCTGATATTGTCAAGCAGAGAGAGAGAGTTTAGCATTGCCACCCATATTTCTTACTGATATAAATAAAATGATATGCATATTATTGCTCCTGATTAATCTGATTACTTTTTTGTTCAAAGGCCGGTGGAAAATATCCACAGGCCTTTGATCCTCCCATCCACTGATTTAAAAAGAACATAAGGTCGATTTACACATGATGAGTCTGGAAGACTCAGGTTTCAGCATGTGATTAGCTCTGTTGTTAATAAGAACGTTGTTGCTGTTGCACCCCCCAAAGGCCTCTGGATTCAGATTCTCCATCACTCAGTTGGATTCTGACATCTCGGGCCAGATGGTGTTGTATTCTTGCCCCCTAATCTCTTCCACGTACTCAATGCATTGATGAAGTGTTGCCCCTGGGTGTTGACAGTACATATGGGTACTATGAATACCTGCCAGATCACTCTATAGCGCACGCACCCACCCACCCATCCACGCACGCACGCACGCACGCACGCACGCACACACGTACGCGCACACACACACACACACACACACACACACACACACACACACACACACACACACACACACACACACACACACACACACACACACACACACAGACAAACACACAATCCAATAACAAAGGGGAGGGGCAATGTGGTATGTGAACATCTGGCTTGCCATACATATTTCATTTGGAATAGTGAAACCTGACAGGCTTAATTGATGGACTGATTTGTGGTTTTAGCAATGACCACATGAGACGAACAGGCAGCGACTTGTAGAGCTATGTGTGGTTCTTTTTTGAGTGGTGCTGGCCACTCCTATAGACACACACACACACACACACACACACACACACACACACACACACACACACACACACACACCAGGGAGGAGGGCGTGTACAATACAGTACAAGTACAGTACAGCACCACTCAGTTCAGACGGGTCAGATTTATTTTAAAGCCTACACTTCTCAAACAACAGTCAACACTGATATTATTTCCAGGGGGAATTGCAGCTCAAACCCTGGCAGTGTGATGGTCCACCAATTTTGGAGCTGGCAAATATACAAACTCCCCACAAGCATGTCCACAACTTGCCCCCAACTTGCTTCTTTCCACCCCCGCCACAAGTCCCCCTGTGTCATTTGTATAGAGTCTATACAAATAAATTGAGGGTTTATGGGCATTCATCTGGACTGCACACATACACATTATTTCACATGCACCTGCGCGCGCGCGAGCGAGCGCACCCCCGCACGCACGCACCCCCGCACGCACGCACCCCCGCACGCACGCACGCACGCACACACACACACACACACACACACACACACACACACACACACACACACACACACACACACACACACACACACACACACACACACACACACACACACACACACATTTGGGTAATGCATTTGCAAGGGGTGTGAATCTGAGCTCTGGGAAGACCTGCGTGAAACGGGAAAATGTAGTTGTAATGCAGTCCCTATACTTGGGTGATACTGGTTGCCGAGGAAGTTCAGACGTTTGATCTGGCATACGAGCGGACCAATAACCAAGAAGACTGCAGAGGGGCGTCACTCCCAATGTGGTGACGTCAGTGTTCTGTGGATAATAGGGATATGGATAATAAAACACTTTCGGCCATTTTTGTTTGTTTTTGAACATCAAAATCTGTATATTAGAGGTGATGCCAAAAAAATTCCAAAACTAAAAAAAGAATAAGGGGTTGCGTGTGTGGACCCCTCCTGGGGGCTCTTCTAAATATGAATAGCCTAAGGTAAAACCAATACATTTAATAGTACTATTGCAGCTTCTCAAACAACAGTCAACACTGATATTATTTCCAGGGGGAATTGCAGCTCAAACCCTGGCAGTGTGATGGTCCACCAATTTTGGAGCTGGCAAATATACAAACTCCCCACAAGCATGTCCACAACTTGCCCCCAACTTGCTTCTTTCCTCCCCCGCCACAAGTCCCCCTGTGTCATTTGTATAGAGTCTATACAAATGACGATAAATTGAGGGTTTATGGGCATTCATCTGGACTGCACACATACACATTATTTCACATGCACCTGCGCGCGCGAGCGAGCGCACGCACGCACGCACGCACGCACGCACGCACGCACGCACGCACGCACGCGCGCACGCACACACACACACACACACACACACACACACACACACATTTGGGTAATGCATTTGCAAGGGGTGTGAATCTGAGCTCTGGGAAGACCTGCGTGAAACGGGAAAATGTAGTTGTAATGCAGTCCCTATACTTGGGTGATACTGGTTGCAGAGGAAGTTCAGACGTTTGATCAAAATAACTGATGTCCGAAAGTGTCCGTTGAGTAGAAATGTAATTATATTTATTAGTGCTCAAAGTCCTATACCTTGTCATACGAAATAAACATAACATACTGTAAGTCAAACGCACAGGATACAGACAAGTAAGACGCGCAAACGCGGGAAGCGAACGCAGCTCGTAAATTGCAATAACAACAATTAGAATTTTTTTTTAGTGTGTGTATGTGTGCGTGCGTGCGTGTTTCTTTTTTAGGTTTTTTTTTAAAAAGTGTTTTGTTTAAGTTTTTTTTTAAGTTAAGTTTTTTTTTAAGTTAAGTTTTTTTTGTGTGTGCGTTTTTCCTTTTTAAGTTTTTTTTTAAGTTAAGTTTTTTTTTAAGTTAAGTTTTTTGTGTCTGTGCGTTTTTCCTTTTTAAGTTTTTTTTTTAAGTTAAGTTTTTTTTTAAGTTAAGTTTTTTGTGTGTGCGTTTTTCCTTTTTACGTTTTTTTTTAAGTTAAGTTTTTTTTTAAGTTAAGTTTTTTGTGTGTGTGCGTTTTTCCTTTTTAAGTTTTTTTTTAAGTTAAGTTTTTTTTTAAGTTAAGTTTTTTTTTAAGTTAAGTTTTTTGTGTGTGCGTTTTTCCTTTTTAAGTTTTTTTTTTAAGTTAAGTTTTTTTTTAAGTTAAGTTTTTTTTTAAGTTAAGTTTTTTGTGTGTGTGTGTGCGTGCGTGCGTGCGTGCGTGTGTGTGTGTGCGTGCGTGCATGTGTGTGTGTGTGTGTTTTTGTGTGTGATACAGCTGCGCCCTCTGGTGGTGGGCGGGTGGTGTTACAGCGTGACACACACACACACACACAGACACACACACACACACACACACACACAGACGTGATCTGCTGGGTCTCATAGTAAATGCTCACTGCGTTCGCAATCACCAGCCCTCATGAACACAGTCAGAAACTGGTCTACCTCTGCCACTGGCAACACCTGAGACTAATTAGGGCCAGGGTTAAATACCCTCCCTCCCTGTAACCATGGCAAACTTGACTGGCAAATTGACAATGAAACCTAGAAACAATATGGTGGCTCAAATGGCTCTTACAGTAGTTGTGGGATTAACTTGGCCACTATGTTGCCCTCACATGTAGAGTTCGGGCTGCTACGTGTGTCTTTCATGGCCATACAGTATATGGAGATTGCTGATGTCATCCGTACATACAGTACCATATGGGCATGCCCTCTTTTGCACCTAGCCTCGGAGACCACAGTCGCTTTGTTTCAAAGGAGAAATAACATCTGGGCTTGAGACGAGAACTGGCATACGAGCGGACCAATAACCAAGAAGACTGCAGAGGGGCGTCACTCCCAATGTGGTGACGTCAGTGTTCTGTGGATAATAGGGATATGGATAATAAAACACTTTCGGCCATTTTTGTTTGTTTTTGAACATCAAAATCTGTATATTAGAGGTGATGCCAAAAAAATCCAAAACTAGAAAAAGAATAAGGGGTTGCGTGTGTGGACCCCTCCTGGGGGCTCTTCCAAATATGAATAGCCTAAGGTAAAACCAATACATTTAATAGTACTATTGCAGCTTGTAGCGGTTTGGGGGGCGAGCTCGCGTCGGGGTGCCAGTCAGACAAATAAGGTACAATAATAACAGCCCCCAACCACCGTACAAGGGATAGACAAATACATATATCAACCCCTGGAACAAACAGTAGACACACAAATACCATACAGATTCAAAAAGGAAACACACACAGACAGAGGACTTCATATACCAGTGAGCAGTGTATTGTATGTTCAGTGAACAGTGAAATCAAACCCAAAATCAAATAATAACTTGTTCAAATGTTCAAACAATGTTCCGTTCCCACGTCACTCAAATGTGAACCAATACGGCGCAGCAATAATGTTCCGGCATGCAGCCCCAATATCAGACAGTTTAAGAATGTTCCCCCAAACAAAGAAAAGAACGAGTCAGTCAGTCACGGTCAGAGCGATGTGGAATCCCTTACTGACAGTTGATGACGGTTAGCGTTTCCTCATCGAACCCTCCGGGATAATCCGCACGGTGTTGTCCACGTCGCCAGCGGAAACCGGGCGTCGGACGAGCAGCCACGCTCCGTCGGGGACATAACACTCACACACTTCTGGGATGGTGTGGTGTTAACCCGTCACTCCTACGGGCTACAAACTACGCCTCTCACAAGCCAGAGTTAGGCTACCCACGAACACGACCATCGGACAGCCGAGTTGACAGCTGTCAGTGTCAACAGCCAAACTCTTTGAAGCGCGCTCCCGTTCCATCCATTCATTCTCATCGCGCACAGGCACGTGACGTAGGAGAGTGTTAAAGGCGCAGAGCGCCACACTTCCCCCCCCTTGGAGAAAAGCTACAAAGAATTTGAGCTTGATTTCCTCCTCCGCCGTCTGCGTCCTCACTGTCCAAACCTTCAGCTGGTGAAAAGGCTTTCTCCGAGGCATGGGGACTGGACGGGAAGCCGTGGAACGATTCATTGTCCGTTTCCTCTTCAAAGATCTCCCGGAGCCGTCTTCTCCCCAACATATCCCCCTCTTGGGCAGTAGGAACTAGCGCAGAGGCAAGTTTTGTGGACGAGGCAGTTGGGCTAGTAGGGAAGCTCAAAAAGTCCTCGTCGTCACTCTCCTCGTTGAATATGGCCATGACCTTCTCTCTCTCCAGCTTATCCACTTCCTGAGCAGTGGGAACTAGCGCAGAGGAAAGTTTGGTGGACGAGGCAGTGGGCCTAGTAGGGAAGCCCAAAAAGTCCTCGTCGTCACTCTCCTCATTGAATATGGCCATGACTTTCTCTCTCTCCAGCTTATCCACTTCCTGAGCAGTGGGGTAACAGGGCTTCAAGCGTGCCACATGCACCACCTTTCTATTTTCCCCACTGTCCTCCAGGACAACGTCAAAGTTGACCGGGCCCACCTGAGCCACAACGCGGTATGGCCCTAGCCACTTGGGAGCCAACTTGGCTGCAAAGGCTTTCTCTGCCTTGGATAGTGGATGGGATCGAAGCCATACCCGGTCTCTTTCCTGAAACTGCTGGTCTCGGTGAGTTTTGTCATAATTCCTTTTTTGTCTGATTCTGCTTTTTGTGAGGTTTTCCTGTGCAAATGTGGTGAGATCCTGAAGTTTGGTTATTGTTTTGTAGGTTGAAGAGTCAGGTGCCGCCCCCCTGGGTTGGAGCAGGACATCGGCAGGTCCGCGGAGGGTTCGCCCGAGGTTCAGTTCCGCTGGGGTGACCCCGGTGGATTCGTGGACTGCCGAGTTGAGAGCAAACCGGAATTCGGGTAGGTGTTTGTCCCAGAGCTTGTGATTCTCCCCTACATAGGAGGCGATCATTTGTTTCAAGGTCCGGTTCACTCTCTCTGTCATGTTGGTTTGTGGGTGGTAGGCTGAGGTTTTCTTGTGTTTCAGGCTCCATTTGTCACAGGTGGCTTTGAACAAGGAGGAGACAAACTGGCATCCCTGGTCAGACAAAATGTAGTTGGGGACCCCCCATCTGGTGAGTATTTCCTGAATGAGGGTTCAGGATACCGTCTCTGCTGTGGCTTTGCGAAGGGGAAATAATTCGACCCAACGGGTGTAGTAATCAACAAATACCAACAGGTAGACATTTCCTTTGGAATTCCTAGGAAAGGGACCCATCAAGTCCACACCCAGCATCTCCCAGGGGTGGTTCACGACCGTCTGCTGCAGCTTCCCAGCGACCTTGCGGCTCTCAGGTTTGTAGCGTTGACAAACTTGACAATTCTGTACATATGTTTTTACATCCAGGCTCATTCGTGGCCAGTAGACCAGGCCTAGCAACCTCTTGTAGGTCTTGTACCTGCCAAGGTGTCCAGCCAGTGGGTCCTCGTGGATCAGCTGAAACAGCTGCGGGCGGAGACTCTCAGGAATGAAGACTTGATAAATGGTTTTATGTGGCAGTTGTAACACTCGATAGACTTTATCTTCCAATATGGTGTACTTTGCGGTCTCTGATAAAGTGACTTCTCCCTCATCCATCACAGCCTGATACAGCCGCTGGCAGTCTGCATCCTCCTGTTGCGCTCTCCAAATTTGCTCATCCGAGATGGGCAACTCCTTTCCCCCCTCCGCCTTGACTGACAGCAGGGTGGCACAGGCAGGTGGCAAGCTGGTGGTTGGGGTGAAATCGTATGGAGCTCTGGATAAGGCATCAGGAACGATGTTGTACTTTCCTTTCCTATATTCCACGATGAAAGTGAACTCCTGCAAACGGAGAGCCCACCGAGTGAGCCGTGCATTGGGCCTCTGACTCTTGAGCACCCACAGTAAAGCTGCATGGTCTGTGACCACCGTGAAGACCCTTCCGTCCAGGTAGTAACGCCACCTTTCCAGAGCCCACACCACCGCCAAGCACTCCTTTTCCGTGGCAGAATAATTGCGCTCTGCCTTGTTCAGACTCCTGCTGCCGTATGCCAGGACCTCTTCCGTGCCAAGCCCAGTTTTTTGAGCCAGCACCGCTCCAAGGCCGACGTCGCTGGCATCGGTATAGATGACAAAAGGGAGGTCAAAGTTGGGATGGCCTAGGATGGGTGGGGAGACCAGACACTCTCGCAAGTGGTCGAAAGCCGCTTGGCACTGAGGACTCCACTTGAACTTAACGCCTTTGCGTTTCAAAGCGTTCAGGGGTTCTGCCACCTGAGAGAAGTTTGGGACGTAGCGATGGTACCAGCCCGACATACCCAGGAACCGCTGAACACCCTTGATGTTAGTTGGCAGAGGGAACTCGTCCACAGCCTTGGTTTTGTCGGGGTCCACCTGAATTCCTGCTGCAGAGACCCAGTGACCCAGAAACTTGAGGGACGTTTGGAAGAAGTTGCATTTCTTCATGCTGACGGTCAACCTCGCCTCCCTGAGCTTCTGAAACACCCGCTGAAGGTCACAGAAGTGCTGTTCCCAAGATGGTGAGTAGACAATTATGTCATCCAGATATACAAAGCAAATATTGCCTTTCAGCTCTCCTAAGGTGAGTTCCATCAATCTCTGAAATGTTGCTGGCGTATTTTTGAGGCCGAAGGGCATCACTTTAAACTCATACAGGCCAAAGGGACAGGTGAAGGCGGCTTTGTCCTTGCTGCACTCATCCATGAGGCACTGCCAGTAGCCACTTTGAAGGTCGATGGTGGAGAACACCACCGAGCCTGCCAGTGAGTCCAAGATCTCCTGTATGGTGGGGAGAGGGTAAGCATCGGTTTGTGACACTGTGTTGAGCTTGATATAATTCACACAAAACCTGATTTTCCCATCTTTTTTAGGGATGAGGACCACCGGAGACGCCCAAGCTGAAGAGGAGGGTTCAATGATGTCGGCTGCTAGCATCTCCTCGACTAGCTCCTTCATCACCTTCATTTTCGCAGGGGAGACCCGGTAAGACTTCTGTTTGAGTGGCATCTCCTGTGTAAGGAAGATTTTGTGTTTGAGCACATTTGTTTGGCCCAGTGTAGAGGTGCACACATCAGCATTGCTCTGTAGGAGTTCAAACAACTGCTTTTTGCCATCCCCATCCAATTCCGCTTCCTTCACTGCCTTCTCCCACAGCTCGGCGTCCCGGGAGGGGGGAGTGACCCGTGTGGTCCTGCGTGGATCAATGGCCGTGTAAAAAGACAGCTGGTCCTTTTTCTCCGATTCAGTGAGGAACTCTGTCTCCTTTTCAAAACTGTAGAGTTTTTCCTCCCTCTTGTTCCTGAACCAGTAGGAATTCTGGCCAACATCCATATGTAGGCCACGTAGGCTCAGATAGTCCAGACCAAGAACTGCAGGGAAGGCCAGGCTTTGTGATGAAAGTACTACCACCGGAAGTGTGCAGGTATGGTTATGTAGGTCTACCACCACATCCTGCCATCCCAATGGCCATCTTTCTCCTCCATCTGCCAGATACAGGGGCTTTCCCTCCCAGGGTTGTAATTCCACGTCCTTCTTTTGAATGGCCCCCCATAGCTCTTCACTGAGAAGTGTATAGGAAGATCCGGAATCCACCATAGCCCTGACCCTCACAGCGCCAAGGGTAATGGGGACAGCCAGCTGGCGGGGGAAAGGTCTGGAGTTAAAGGGGAAAACCTGCTGTGGTGGCCGTTGATGTGTCACCGCATGCATTATGGGATTTCTGCTGGTGGATGGTGCAGACGAAGATGGCGGTTGGTCAGTGGACTTTGGATTCTTCCCTTTATTGGACACAAAGTTTGGGCAATTGTGGGGTGAATGTGATCCCTTACATCGCCAGCAGTATGTTTGAGCAGCCGAGGACGATGTTTGTGGGGCGGTGGTGGGTGTAGTCACTGCAGTTTGCGGCTTTTTTGTTGCAGGGACGTGTTTCCTGGTGGCCTCCTGGTGTAGCTGCTTCTCCTTGTCCTTCTCCAGTTGCTGTCCCAGCCTCACCAGAGCATCCACAGTCTTGACCCCACTGCTTCTCAGCTGACTCGCCAGTGACGGGTGAATGCTTTTCAATATGAGCTGGATAACTTTTCCCTCTGTAATATCCGGGTTCCACCGCCGGCAGAGCGCTCTGAACATGTAAGCAAAGGCTCGGATGCTTTCTCCATCTCCCTGCACTCTTGTCCTGATCCGTTCTTCCAGCTCATCCATATAGTCCTCAGAGAGGAATGCTGACAGGAAAACCTGTTCAAACTCTCTCCATGTAGAGGTCTCCCGCCTGACCACGTCCCACCAGTCCCGGGCTGTGCCGAACAGGACGTTGCGCAGGGTGGCCAGCAGCTCTTCATCAGAAAGTGGGTTCAAGGCCAGATAATCACGACACTGTTCCAGGTAGGTGAGAGGATCCGTGTCATCTTCTATCCTACCAAAACAAGGGAATTGTAATCGGATTGGGCTCTTCATCACTCTTCCCCCCAAACCCCCCTGGATAGGAGAGCTCATGTGCGCTGGGAATGGCTCTGAACCATGAGTGGCGTGCATGGTGGAATGCAGTCGGGCGTCGTCCTTGGGCCCTGATGAAGGTAGGGAGACAGAAGGATGCAGCAATGGAATAGCGGTGCTTTGTCCTACTGGTGGTGGTATAGAGGGCTGTGAAGTTTGGAGGGTTTGTTGTTTATGTTGGTAACCTCCTCCGCCATACTGCTCAATAAAGCATGACATGTTGTCATGTCCTGTTGCAGGTGAGTGACTGTCTCGGCCATTGGAGTCATGACTTTGTGGACATCCTTGAGCACTTCCACCTGGTACTGGTGAAGCCTCCACTTGATGGTGTCCACCAATTGCGTCCTGAGATATTCTGCATGCTGTTTAATGTGATCTTTTATTTGTTGCTCCCCTTGTTCCTGTCTCTTCCTTAAATTATCTTTTAGAGCAGACAAGGTGTCATTAATTTGCTGCACAGTAATGTGTTGCTCCATTTTCATGTTATACAGTGCGTCCCTGATTTTATTTTGACCTTTTTCCAGAGTATTGAAGCTGTTTTTGAACTGATCATATTGGCTTAGTGGCTGTATTGGGGCAGCGAGAGGTTCCTCCACAATCAGATCCATATCTACAACAGACCGGTTTGTGAGCAAGGCTGGGGCCTTTTCTCCAGGAGATAAAGTCTGCTCTCCAGGAGGTGACTGAATCAACCCCTCTCCTTCACTGCCACCAGGGGGAGCTGCGTGTTCCTCACCAGACTCATCCGCTTCCACTACTGGTGTTACCATGTCATCCAGAGAAACAAGCATTCTTTGCACCATGTCCTCCATTTTGTTTGACATTGTCTCCTGGTTTTTGGTTGAAATGATTATTTATTGGTTTGTTTTACAGGGCTCTGTTTTGTTTGTTTGGTCGTTTGTTTGTTGAATAAACTGCGTTGTCCTCCAGTGTGTTTTCCTTTTAGACCAAGCCAGGGATTGTGGGTTCATTGGTATTTTATTTTGTGTGCACACGTTTTGTTTGTTTGATTTTCCAGTGCTTTGAGACTGGGGTGCCACTTTTTATGTAGCGGTTTGGGGGGCGAGCTCGCGTCGGGGTGCCAGTCAGAGTCCCAGTCTGACAAATAAGGTACAATAATAACAGCCCCCAACCACCGTACAAGGGATAGACAAATACATATATCAACCCCTGGAACAAACAGTAGACACACAAATACCATACAGATTAAAAAAGGAAACACACACAGACAGAGGACTTCATATACCAGTGAGCAGTGTATTGTATGTTCAGTGAACAGTGAAATCAAACCCAAAATCAAATAATAACTTGTTCAAATGTTCAAACAATGTTCCGTTCCCACGTCACTCAAATGTGAACCAATACGGCGCAGCAATAATGTTCCGGCATGCAGCCCCAATATCAGACAGTTTAAGAATGTTCCCCCAAACAAAGAAAAGAACGAGTCAGTCAGTCACGGTCAGAGCGCTGTGGAATCCCTTACTGACAGTTGATGACGGTTAGCGTTTCCTCATCGAACCCTCCGGGATAATCCGCACGGTGTTGTCCACGTCGCCAGCGGAAACCGGGCGTCGGACGAGCAGCCACGCTCTGTCGGGGACATAACACTCACACACTTCTGGGATGGTGTGGTGTTAACCCGTCACTCCTACGGGCTACAAACTACGCCTGATTGTCTCTCACAAGCCAGAGGTAGGCTACCCACGAACACGACCAGCGGACAGCCGAGTTGACAGCTGTCAGTGTCAACAGCCAAACTCTTTGAAGCGCGCTCCCGTTCCATCCATTCATTCTCATCGCGCACAGGCACGTGACGTAGGAGAGTGTTAAAGGCGCAGAGCGCCACAAGCTTTATAAAAAACAAATACCTTAAACCCAAATCTAAAACCATAAGACCACAGCACCAGAGGGAGTGCAACGAATCATGTTCAACCCAGATTCGGCACAAACAAGGGACTAAATTCTTTTCGCTCCTATGCCACCAAAATGTGGAACGCCCTACCAACAGTCATTAAGACATGCGAATCCCTTGACTCCTTCAAAACCGCTCTCAAAGGGCACCTACGGATGGCTGCAATTCGAAACTGGCCCCCGTAAAATCTGAATCCCCCCCACCGCCCCCCCTTTTTTCCCCTCACTGTATATGTTTCTTTTCCCTTTTTACCTCCATTATGATGAATTCCTGTACTGTTCTTTGTCTATATAGAAGTGTCTATTTGTACGTCTCTAAATGTTTTGATGAATTGAACATGGTGGACCCTGTTGTAAACAAGTGTAATGCCTAATTGGGTCGTCCACTCACAGTTAACAGCCTTTGTATTGAGTTTGTGCTTGAAATGTACTGTAATTCTGCAAACTGTTAATACAATTTTCAATCAATTTCAATCAAACCCTGAAGTATGTCAAACTATCGTAAATCGGGCAAAACTAGGGAACTTGAGCTGAGGGCACTTGTGTTGGGGTTTACTGTACACAAAGTAGAGTATTATCAAAGTTAATATATCCATCTGTGTGACTTAAATTGAATTAACAGTAACACTCATGTTTACATTACTGTAGTTTTGTAGAACTGTATTATTTAGTCTGATTACAGCTGTATACTATTTCCAACCAACATTAAGACAATAATTCCCATGCATTCCCATGGGGAGGCGGTGGTGGGTCATTACCGAATGTACCGAATTTCGGTAATACCGCGACAGGAACAGCCACGGTGTTGATGGTTGATACCGTGAGATTTCCGAGCTTACGGTATTTTAATACAGCGTTGGTGGGCGGCGCATGCTGCGCGCATGCAGTGCAACTCCACTCCCAGACTAAGGCAAAACATTTATTTTCACCACACAGCTGCAGTAGATTGAAAAGTTGCTTCCTACCTTTGAGGTAGTGTTGCTGAAAGACACCCAGATCCAATTGTATATTCCATATTTCCACATGTACTAAACTAAAAGTGTGAACTGTCAAGTGTCAACACAGAGGCACGCAGTTGTGAGCATGCGCAGATTGCACTACAGCGTGCAGGGTACAAAACGGCCATTAGGGGGAGCCATAGTACAGTGAAATACAGTTGGGAATAGCTATTGATTCATTGATTGAATACTTTATTGGCAGAAATGTAATCAGTATAGGGTACAGTCAAACACATGTCCAAAGGGATCACTGAAAAAAGTCCCTGCAGTCTTGTTTCCATTCGGTCCTGGGTAATCAATTCATAATCATGACAAGTCACATGACAAATAACAAAATTCAAATTATCATAAAAGGTAAAAATAAAAAAATAAGATATGTAGGCCTACAGGTTGGGGAACAAAGAAGGGCTTATAAGGAGGTGGGGGTAGTCACTAGACCTAGGTGGGGGGGGGCAATCTTTTTTTTTATTTTTTTTTATATATAAATACCGTGGAATACCGAGGTATAGGTTTTCAATACCGGCACCGTACCGTACTGTAAAATCTCATACCGTGGCATGCCTAGTCAGGGGTAGAGTGGCTGGATTGTAAACGCAAGGTTGCCAGCTCGATCCCGGGCTCCCCCAGAGTTAGTGTCGAAGTGTCCTTGAGCAAGACACTGAACCCCTAATTGCTCCTGATGTGCTGGTTTGTGCCTTGCATGGTTTCCGCCGCCATCGGTGTGTGAATGTGTGTGTGGAATGGGTGAATGTAATGCACAATCTATGTAAAGCGCCTTGGATAAAGGCGCTATATAAATGCACCATTTACCAATTTACCATCACATACAGTTGGAGGCCATCGATATTGTCCTTTCTTTTTGCTGAGGTTTGCGTGATCTGCGCAAAAGGACAGTTAACCCATTTTGGGCGGGAACCCCTTTTCGTGTTTTAAACATTGTTATAATTTAGCTATTGAAAAATAGCAGATCTACAAGCTCATAGCGCGCCACCGAGTGGCGCGCTACGAGCTTGTAGGTCTGCTATTTTTGAAAAATCGTGAAAATATTTATTTCAGAAAACTGGAGGATTTAGAAGGATTTTTTTAAATTTTGAGGTCAGGCCTAAATGGGTCAAATGATAAGGGACAATATCGGTGGCACCCAACTGTATGGAATTGACATCAATTAACCAATGTATCTCCCATGTGATTGTGAACCATCAATTACTATAACTTAATTCTGTTTCCCATAAATCATGTAATGGTATAAGCTATACCTACTAGCAGTATAAAAGGTAGGCTACTATCAATATGCAATACCGCCGGTATTTCAGTCAAATGTTAAATGTAACATTCACCACCTTACAAGGAGGGCAAAAAGTAATTCTGCTTGAAAAGCTGCATAGTATTTAATTTAGCCATACTTCTTCCCTTCTGTCTAGTGTTGTGTGGGAGGTGTAGGAGGTGTATTCCCATTGGCATCTGTAATTTAATTGTTAATGCTATTGCATAAGGTTATGTTTCTAGAGTTCCAATGCTGGCCTCACTCTCCTTGTTAACACTGGTCCTGGGGTATGTTTTCATCCAGTGCTATATACGTGATTCAGTGGTGCATTCAGGGTCAGATGATATCTGCAGGATTTTTCTGAGGCGTGAACACTTAATGGCCTAAGTGCTTGGTTTTCACCTTTCAGTTGATTGCAGAGTAGTTCAAACTATTCTAGTGGCCCTCACATCTTTATATACAGTATATATATATATATATATATATATATATATATATATATATATTGTAGCGGCCGGCTACGGCTTGAGCCAATGGGGTTGACTTGGAGGTGGGACTTCCGGGACTGGGGAGTGAGTGACGTGGGCTGTGTGTGGAATGTTGTTGTGTTGGTTGTGCAACAAGGAGTAAAGAGGAGCATAAACGCTGTTAATGTACTGAACGCAAAGGAGTAATAAAGAGGGATTCTTATATTGTGCAACACGTCTCTGCCTCCGGTTCCTTGGATCGCTACACTGGTGTCAGAAGAAAACTAAAACTAAAGACGGACTGTTGAAAGACGTAAGTTGCGCGCATTGTTTACTAGCTAGCTTAGCTTCAGTTAGCGTGTTAGCTAGACCGGCATTATAACATGGAGAGCTCCGGTGGAATGGAGATAAAGACAGAGCCGCAGAACGAAGCAGATTATGGGCTGCCTGGACCGTCGGACATGCCCCAGCTAGAGTTGGCCACAAGACAGATGGCTGACCACCGCGTGAGTCGCGCTGCGGGGGACGCCATGGACAGCGCCGCCGCCGCCTCCTCCTCCTCCCGCCATTTTCCCGCATCTGCTGCCTCGGTGAAGACGCCCAAATACACTGGTGGCTCGGACTGGGAGGCGTTTCATGCTCAGTTTGAACTGCTGGCAGACGCTAGAAGGTGGGAATCAAGGGACAAGGCACTGCAGTTGGCTTTGTGTCTTGAGGGGGACGCTCTGTCATGTCTCCTGCTGCTGGACCCGGTGCAGCGGCGGTGCTACGATGCCCTGGTGGGGGCGCTCAAGAGGCGGTTTGGAACGTGGTCCCAGCCAGCGCTCTTGAAAAATGAACTTAGAGGAAGATGCAGGAAGCCTGGTGAGTCGCTTCGGGGGCTGGCTAATGACATTGAGGGCCAGGTGCGGCGGGCATACAGTCACATGCCCGCCGATGCACGGAGTGAGTTGGCTACTGATCTGTTCGTCGGGGCCATCTCCCCCCCTGACCTGCGTGTACAAGTACAGCTCCAGCACCCGAAGTCTCTGCAGGAGGCGATGGAGGCGGCTATAGAGAGGGAGAGCCTGCAGAGCGCTGCTGCCGGCGGTGGACAGGAAGTGAGCTCCCATGCGGTGAGGGCTGCGTCAGGATGCCCCGCCAGGGAGGAGGTGCCAGCATGGGCGGCGGAGATGACTGAGCTGCTACGGGCGGTGACTCTGCAGGGACCGCGTGGGCCGCGGGTCTGCTGGGGGTGTGGCCAGCCCGGCCACATGCTACGGGACTGCCCTGCTGCCCTCCAGAAGCGGGGAAACTCCTCGGGGTCCGCATAGACGGGGATATGCGGGCCCCTATTTCCGCCGCTGCCCCAACGTCGCCAGCCCAGGCCTGTTGTCCAGCGGAGGGAGCCCAGCGGTGCAGCAAGGGGGGAGGGGCTCCGTCCCCCCCAGAAGTAGATGACAGCACACCGCCGCCTTCTCAGCCTCGTCCGTCAGCAGGAGGAGCCCAGT
The DNA here is from genome assembly GCF_951216825.1 of Electrona antarctica. Classification (NCBI taxonomy): domain Eukaryota; kingdom Metazoa; phylum Chordata; class Actinopteri; order Myctophiformes; family Myctophidae; genus Electrona; species Electrona antarctica. The sequence goes on along the minus strand of NC_136808.1, from coordinate 46,316,386 downwards.
GGTGCAGCGAGTGGGGAGGGGCTCTGTCCCCCCCAGAAGTAGATGACAGCGGTGCTCCACCGGTCGTGGTGGGGTGGATCAGTGGGAGCTCCGGGGGTGGGAGCTCCTGCCATGTCGCTGTCACTGTCCAAGGGGTGCCTACTGCTGGCCTGGTGGACACCGTGTCGTCGGTGACGTTGGTGAGGCCGGACGTCCTGCCCGGCGGGACGACACTACAGCCTACAGCGGTGCGGCTCCGCACGGCCACAGGTCAGCTGGCTCCCATGATGGGGAAGGGGCTGATGTGGTTGTGCGTGGGAGGCAGACGTGTTCGCCATCTGGTTTGGGTGGCGGACGTGCAGGACTGCTGCATCCTGGGACTGGACTTCCTCCAGGACACGGGGTGTCTGCTGGACATGGGGAGGGGTACGCTTAGCTTTCCAGGGGGTCCTACAGTTGCCATGGGCCCTCTAGCTACCGGCCCCCTGCCCCCTGCCCAGCCCATCGTCCAGTCCCTACAGTTGCCCCTCGCCGTCCCCGCCTCCCCCTTCATGTGGCCGAGTTACTTCCCCCTCCCTGTCCCCCTTCCACCCATGTTGGCTGCCGGGGCGGGTCAGCCCCTGGCAGCTCCGCCCAACGCCCCCCGCCAGCAGCTTTCTCCGCTGGCCCCTGTGTTCACCCCGCCACCCTCCACCAGTCTTCACCCGTGCCCAGCGTGGCCTCCCCAGGGGGGGGAGGAGACGTCGATCGACGCTGGGCATCTCCAGTGCCAGTCAGCAGCCACGGCCCTGCCCGACGAGGGGGGCGGGGGTGAGCTGCCTTCAGGGGTGTGGAGAGAGGAGTACGGGGACTTGGAGATGCAGCAGCAGGAACAGCTGAGACAGCTGCTTGTGGAGTTCCAGGACTGTTTCGCGATGAGTGAGAGCGAGGTGGGGAGGACTACCATGGCGGAGCACATGATTGACACTGGACCTGCGGCGCCCATAAAGTGCCGGCCGCGCCGCCTCCCTCTTGCTCGTCAGCAGGCATGCGACAAGGCCTTGGAAGACCTGCTGCAGGCGGACTTTGTCGAGCCGTCAGAAAGCCCCTGGGCGGCGCCTGTAGTCATGGTCGCGAAGAAGAATGGAGACTGGCGGTTCTGCGTCGATTACAGGCGGTTGAACGACGTGACCACGAAGGACTCGTACCCCCTCCCCCGCATCGATGAGTCCTTGGACCTAGTCTCCGGGTCCTCGTGGTTCACCACACTGGACCTCAAGAGCGGCTACTACCAGGTTCCCCTCTCCCCTGAATCTCGCCCCAAGTCTGCTTTCTGCACTGGGCGGGGGCTATGGCAGTTCAAGGTCCTCAGCTTCGGTCTTTGTAATGCCCCTGCCACTTTCGCCCGGCTCATGGACAAAGTGTTGGCTGGTATCCCCCGCCAGGAGTGCCTGGTGTTTCTCGATGACTTTTTGGTGCACGGCCGTTCCTTCGAGGTGGCCCTGGAGTCCCTGAGGCGGGTTATGGGGAGGATAAGAGCTGCGGGGCTGACGTTGCACCCTGGGAAATGCCATTTCATGCGCAAAGAGGTGACTTTCTTGGTGCACGAGTTGGACGCGGAGGGTATCGGCACCATGGATGACAAGGTGCGGGCTGTGGAGGAGTGGCCCACCCCCCGTGACCAGAGTCAGTTGAAGAGTTTCATCGGTCTGGCCTCGTACTACAGGAGACATGTGAAGGGTTTCGCCACCATTGCATCACCCTTGTACCGGCTGCTGGAAAAGGACAGAGACTTCACTTGGACTGAGAGGTGTGAGGAGGCGTTTCTCGGTCTAAAGCAGGCACTGTGCAAGGCTCCGGTGCTCGCCCCGCCTGACCCCACACTGCCCTTCGTACTGGACACTGACGCTAGCGGTGTGGGGGTGGGGGGCGTTCTATCACAGCTGTGGCCAGAGGGGGAGAGAGCTGTGGCGTACTTTAGCCAAAAGCTCAACAAGGCTGAGCGGAACTACTGCGTCACCCGCCGGGAGCTCTTGGCAGTAGTGCTTTCTGCCAGACACTTCAAATACTACCTGTGCGGTCTCCCCTTCGTTGTAAGGATGGACCACTCAGCTCTCCAGTGGTTAATGACTTTCAAGGAGCCGGAGGGGCAGGTTGCCAGGTGGTTGGAGGAGCTGCAGGAATACGACTTCAAGATAGAGCACCGACCAGGGGCTCGCCACACCAACGCAGATGCCCTGTCACGCCGGCCGTGTGCGACGGAAGGTTGCCGTTACTGCGAGAGAAGGGAAGCACGGGAGCTAGAACGGCGTGCGGAGGGGGAGGAGTGTGCAGCCGTCAGGAGGATCGAGGAGGTCGTCTGCAGGGAGCTGCAAACGGTGACAGACGCCGAATGGAGAGACAAACAGGAGGAAGACCCGGACCTGCAGCCCGTCTTGCGGTGGGTGGAGGCCCAGCAGCGCGTGCCATGGGAGGCGGTGGCACCCCTCTCAAAGGCGACCAAGGGTCTGTGGACCATGTTCGACTCACTGCGGCTGTCCGGAGGAGTACTACAGCGGGCGTTCAAGGCGGCGGCCACCGGGGAGGAGCAGTGGCAAGTGGTGGTTCCTAAGGACCTGCAGGAGGTGGTACTGAAAGCCATGCACGGAGCAGGTGGGTCGGGACACTTTGGGGTCACCAAAACACTTCGCCGTCTTCGACAGAGCTTCTACTGGGGGCGGCAGAAGAGGGACGTCGCTGACTTCTGCCGTCGCTGTGATCTCTGCGTGGCCCGCAAAGGCCCCGCCGGGCGCTCGCAAGCGCCACTCCGACAGTTCCCTGTGGGGTGCCCGATGGAGAGGGTGGGGATAGACATTACAGGGCCCTACCCACGCTCAGACGGGGGCAACTGTTATGTTCTCTCCGCCATAGACTACTTTACAAAGTGGCTGGAGGCGTACGCCATCCCAAACCAGGAGGCTGTAACGGTCGCTGATGCCCTGGTGGAGGGCATGATTAGCCGGTTCGGCGCCATGGAGTCCCTACACAGCGATAGGGGGACGAACTTTGAATCCCGGGTGTTCGCTGCCATGTGCGAGCGCCTGGGCATACACAAGACTCGCACTACCCCGTTGCACCCCCAGAGCGACGGGTTGGTGGAGAGGTTTCACCGGAACATGGGAGATCAGCTTGCCATTGTCACCTCCCGACACCAGCGGGACTGGGACAAGCACCTGCCCCTGGTGCTTATGGCATGCCGCTCTGCAGTGCAGGAGTCGACGGAGTGCACGCCGGCTCTCCTCATGCTGGGACGAGAGCTGCGCACCCCTGCTGAGCTGGTCTTCGGTCGCCCGCCGGACGCCCCGGCCGTCCCTGCAGGGCCGGAGTACGCCAGGAAACTGCAGGACCGCCTGGACTCGGCCCACAGCTTCGCCCGGGTGCAGCTACAGGAGGCAGCAGTGAAGCAGAAGCGCTACTACGACGTGAAGTCCCGGGGGCGAGACTTCGCACCAGACGAGCTGGTCTGGGTCTACAACCCGGTACGGAAGAAGGGACGGAGCCCCAAGCTGGACAGCAAGTGGACGGGACCCTGCAAGGTGTTGGAGAGGTTGGGAGAGGTTGTTTACCGTGTGCAGATGCCTCCTCGGGGAAGGAAGGTGGCCCTCCACAGAGACAGACTGGCCCCCTACAGGGGGGGTCCTCCATCCCCCGACACGAACGCACCGGCGACCTCTCCCTCTTCTCCGGCAGCCCAACTCCCCCCCGGTTCTCCGCCCATGCCACGAGGAGACACTGTGTCCCCTGCCCCTACACCCCTGTCCCGTTCCCCCCCTGACCCCTCCCCGGTGGCCCTTTCCCCCCCCCCTGCCCCTGTTCCCCTGGCCCCGACCCCTGCTGGGTCTCGGCCGAGGAGGCGGACAAGGCCTCCGGCCCGCCTGGGAGACTATGTGGTCTGACTGGGACGTTGTGAATTGAAAAAAAAAAAAAAAAAAAAACGAGTTGTGAACTGCATTTGGGGATGTGGGGGGTGTATTTTGTTTCTTGCTTTAATGTCTAGGCTGTTGCCGTGTTGTATTTTGGCTGTTTGTCTTGCCTGTCGGCCCGGTCCTCGCGGTCGAGGACTTTTGTGAGGGGGGGGGTAGTGTAGCGGCCGGCTACGGCTTGAGCCAATGGGGTTGACTTGGAGGTGGGACTTCCGGGACTGGGGAGTGAGTGACGTGGGCTGTGTGTGGAATGTTGTTGTGTTGGTTGTGCAACAAGGAGTAAAGAGGAGCATAAACGCTGTTAATGTACTGAACGCAAAGGAGTAATAAAGAGGGATTCTTATATTGTGCAACACGTCTCTGCCTCCGGTTCCTTGGATCGCTACAATATATATATATATAGTGGCGACTGATACACAACTCAGGAGCGGGGAGTCAGGTTTGCCCATTCACTAGGGCATTTATTGAATATAATTCAGGAATTAACTTGTCTTTCTTTCTTGCAGGGGAATGCAGTCAAAGGTAAGTTTCAACACAAAGTTCATTTCCAGGTTATAAGGAAGGTCTTCGTCGCTGGACTTCGTCGCTGGACGTCATAGGTGAGTTTGGATTACTTTCAGAGGATTCTGGTAAGTACTCCTGTAAGGGATTCCACAGGTGAGTATACGGGATAAACACAGGAGATCTTAGGCCTAGCGTAGCTCTTAGATCAGTTCTTCCTCCTCACAGGGGGGTATCAACAGGTCTAGTCAGATAGGTGGATAACAGTCGATAAATGCCCTCAGAACGGGGTTTCAGAGTGAGTATTTCTACTCAGCCTGTACTCGAGTAGATGTACTCCTTCGGTATACGCTGTGTACTGGGGCCGTATTTCTACTCCTTTTCCATACTCCTGTACTCTGGTTTCTTTCCTTCCATTTCCATAAGCCGATTGTCACTTGATAATAGCCGGTTTGCTGCACGTGCCCTTCGGCCACGGAGCGCGTGCCCGGTATGTTGCCTGCGAGTGAGATACAGAGAGAATACACTCGTCAGTATAAGGATTTCATCATATATCATAGAATAGTATTTTAAATAGTGGTGACTCGCTTACCGCCCAATGCTGTTGCCCTCAGCCTCGCCTCGTCTCTGGAGAGTGGATCTGTTAGAGAGACAGAGAGCTTGTCCACGTGGACATGGTCAAACCGCCTCTCAGGAATGAGAAATGGCTCCAGGGGGCCTTAGTGTGACGATGCACCTTGGCCCGCTGGCACGCCACACAGGCTGCCCATCCTTTGACGTCCTTCCTATAAGACCCGGCCAGACGAACTTGGCCGCCACCAACTTAACCGACGCCCTTACCCCGGGTGTTCCATACTTCCTCTCGTTGTCACGCAGCTTCTTACTGAGGAAGGCAAGAGGCTAACAGGAGCCATCCAGCCACTGTTCACACACCGGCCCTACTGCATAATCAGACGCATCGGTTGTGAGGGCTATGGGAGCAGCAGGGGACGGGTGTGCCAGCATGGCAGCGTTGGCAAGAGCAGCCTTGGCGTCCTCAAATGCCTGGACCCGCTCCGGGGACCTTTTTCCCTTTCAACGCCTCGGGACGCATCAGATGAGCCGCACAGGCTACAAATCGATTATAGAAATGAACTATCCCCAGGAACTCTTGGAGAGGCTTGCCGGTGAGGGGGCGGGTCGAGGAACCGCCCCCCTGTGGGTAAACATGGTGGCCCAGGAAATCGATGGTCGGCAGACCGAACTGACATTTTGCTGGGTTCACGATCAATCCATGCTCGTTGAGCCTCTCGAACAGTTGCTGGAGATGTCCCCGATGCTCCTCAGCTGATCCACTAGCCACCAAGATGTCATCAAGATAACAAAACAAAAATGACAAACCTCGCCACCTGGTGATAACCACGCACCAAATCTATCTTAGAAAAGATGGTGGCCCCTGCCAGGTGAACAGTGATATCCTTAATGTGCGGGACAGGGTACCGGTCATGAGTGGACACATTATTCAGGCGACGGAAATCCCTGCAGGGCCACCAACTCTCCCGTCCGCCTTGGGGACCATGTGAGTGGACCCAGGGCTGTTGGAGCGATGTATTATGCAGAGTTAAGGCGGCGTGCCCGTGCATAAACTGGAGGCCCAACAGTTGTAATATAATCTTCCACTGTTTAGCCATCACTGCAAAGAAAGTGGGGACAGTCAGGGCCGGGAATTCAGCCAGGAGGCGCTGGTACACATTCCCCGTGGCAAGCATAATGGCAAGGGCAGGTGGCCCCAGCCCCCCCAGTGTGCACGGGTATGTGTCAAAGGACACAGTCAATCAGCCGACGGTTTGCAATGTCCACTATAGCAGCCTGTTGGCACACAAAAACATCTGCGCCCAGTATAGGCACCGACACAAAAGCCACAATAAAATCCCAGCTAAACTGACGTCCATGGAAACACATCGTCACATACCTGGTGCAAAACGTACGGATGGGAGTGCCATTAGCCGCGTCCAACGGTGGTCCTTGTCCTTCTCCCAAGGGGTCTGCCTGAGGATTCCCATCACCCGGGGTGGGTGGGGGAGAAATCCAACGCTGCGACTACGTGGTAGTATTTGGTGTCATCCACCACCGTGATTCTGTGGAGGTGAAACTGTGCTTCAATGTGTTGAAACCACGGGGCCGGATCATGTTGTCAAAACTCTGGCAACTTGACTGTAGCCACATACACCGGCGCGGCAGGAGCTGGGCTGCCGCGTCACCGTTCGTGTTCAAACAAACGTCAAGGTCACCACTGTGGAAGCTAGTAAATGAGACGAGCAGATGGAGTATAGGGAGTCTTCTCTGGAATAAAAACTGTCGTTCCCTGATGTCATCGCTAGGGAGTAGGGACACGTGCATCAGTAAGCAGCAGGAACTGAACTGGGGATGGCAATGAAGGACCGGGAAGTCTAGCGTGGCGTTGTGAAATCCATGATCTCTACCGCGGTCGCAAAAATAATGATGATAGTGAGCCTCTGAGCTTTACTTTACTTTACAGGTACTTCCTTATATCACTTCCCTATATCCACCCATCATCACCAAACCACCACAGTGTCCATTCTGAGGTGAGACACCGCCATCTAGTGTCCACTACAAACAAAAGTTTTCAAATAATTGTAGTGGAGTAAAAGCACGATATGGAGTAGAAGTCAAAGTACTGAGAATTGGAAATACTCCAGTAAAGTCAAACTACCTCAAAATTCGACTAATGGCCCCTACACACTGTAGGAGTGGCCCCTACACACTGTAGGAGTTTTAAAGTTGTCGGCGAGTCATCAGATCGTTATGTATTTCACACTGCAGTCTTTTTTTTAGTCGTCTGTCATTATATCTTTGTGGCTTTCACACTAAACGATTGGTCGCCGAATAGGCATCACACACTGCAAGAGTTCACCAAGATGTGATCCAGACCCGATATAGGCTATACACATCATTTGTTTTTTATTCCAATTTATTTTGACATCTCACGCACGTGCAGGATGCCGTGATACAAGCGCGAGACCAACACATGACGTCTCTCTCTCTCTCTCTCTCTCTCTCTCTCTCTCTCTCTCTCTCTCTTTCTCTCTCTCTCTCTGCGTGCACGCCACACACACACACACACACACACACACACACACACACACACACACACACACACACACACACAGGAAAGCCAGGCAGGGCGAAAAGTTTGTGATAGCGTGTAGCCTGCGTGGGCTGCAGCGAGACAGGAGTCACGTTAAATCTTGATTTTCATGAAATAATTCTCCGTCTCTGAGAGACACACACACACACACACACACACACAGAGAGAGAGAGAGAGAGAGAGAGAGCGCACGAGGTCCAAAGTTTGCTCCGATGCGGTTTTATCAACATTATTGAAATGAGTTGGTTTTATTGACTATTTAACAGCAACATTGGGCTAAAATAGCTACCATTGTACGACACAGGACAGGTTTTTACCCAAGGGATAAAGGTTATATATATTATTATCATCTGACAGTGATAACAGATGTGATATCTGGGATTCCATAATTCTATACAATATGTCATGTTCATGGACAATTAAGAAATGTGTGTTCTCGTGTACTCAGCCTAAGCCTACTTAAGTCTGGCTATAGCTGACTGACTTCATTATGCAAGTCAGTTCGTCTCCAAGGTCTGTCTTTGAGAACTGATATTCAAGGGCCACCTGGGGACAGGAGGGTGATGGTTTGTTTATCCTCCTGAGTCACACCCAAGGACAATTACATGCTAAACAGTGGATCAAAGTGGCCACTGTTGGAGCAAATGGTTGATCAATTGGTAAGCATCTCGTCTTCAGAGAGCAGTGAACACGCCTACATTCTCACCTCTGTTTGTGAAACTGTACTTAATTCCAGGACATTGAATGTAAGTGGGTCATTATATCCGACGGCGTAAGGCCGTCGGAGGTGCCTCTGCTTTGCTGTGCTGTGTACTCTGAATAAACACCAAGGAACATCTCTCATCTGCTGTCGTGCCGTCTCAACTTTCTCTCCTGCTCTCCAGGTTTTGGTTAAGTCTCCGTGTACAGTGTATGGTATGTGCCATATACCACACAGACAGACAGACAGACAGACAGACAGACAGACAGACAGACAGACAGACAGACAGACAGACAGACAGACAGACAGACAGAGTAGCTCCGGCATGGATGGCCCCCAAAATATGCCGACAGTGTCGGTGCAAGTGCTCTCATTGGCTGCAATACATGCAGGACTTCTCGGGACGGGCTCGCAACCCATTTCATACTGTACGATGTCCAGTCGGGGACAGAGCCAAATATCAAACCTGCTAGATATTCAGAAGACGTCGGGGAGACGTCGGCGAGCACTTTTATCGGCGCTATATCTTCTCGCAGAGCCTTTCGGCGATCAAAGCACGATCTTGGGTCAGATCGGGAGTTTTGTCGGGGAGCGCCAAAAATGGTCCCCGACAGCATAATCGGAGCAAATATCGTGCAGTGTGTACGAGCCATAAAGTAAAGCACCTGAGTAAACGTACTTAGTTACTTTCCACCACTGGAAAGCATGCCTTAATTTCTTATTTGCGAGACAAATAAGCCTCTGTTGTCTAGACTGTGGCATGCTCTACTACAACAACAATGCAAAGCATGGCAGAATTAATGCCCATGGCTGAAGTAAATCTACAGAATGTATCTCACTATCTTCCTCCAGACTGTCAGTCGAAGACACATGAACTCTAGAGGCACTTTTTGACAAAACATAAAAGTTGAAAGTTAGGGTAGAGTTAGAATGTTCTGAAAATGAAGCAGCTGTGTAAAGGTGAAGGTTTGTGTTCACACAATCATAACGAAGCACAGTGAGACATTTCATATTGATAGGCATCTTGTAGTGTTATGTTCTGCAATGTACGAGGTGAGACTTAGGGTGTCATATTTTAATAGATTACTACAGTACAGCACACATGCACATTCTTAGTTTATGGTGCTTGTGATATACTTTTAGATGAAAGTGTTTTAATGTATTTGAGTCAATATTTCTGTCTGAGCATACAAATAACATGTAAGCTATGCAATCACAAACTGTACTATTTGTGGTTTAACCCATTTTGACCTGAGATCAGATTCTAAAAATGTCTTCTATATCCTGACAGTTTTCTGAAAAAGCTATGTTTCTATGTCAGTCGTTCTTCAATTTAAAAAAAATAGCAGACATACAAGCTCGTAGCGCGCCACTCGGTGGCGCGCTATGAGCTTGTAGATCTGCTATTTTTCAATAGTTAAAGCATATAACATGATGCTAACACCAAAAGGGGTTCCCGCCCAAAATGGGTTTTAACAATCGATGTACATGTCAATAGACTTTTTTAGTGCCAGATTTAGTTTAGGTATAGGTTTGATCCAATTTCAATCATTAAAATGGTAAATGGTGCATTTATATAGCGGCGCTTTACAAAGATTGTGCATTACATTCACCCATTCACACACACATTCATACACCGATGGCGGCAGAAACCATGCAGGGCACCAACCAGCACAGCATCAGGAGCAATTAGGGGTTCAGCGTCTTGCTCAAGGACACTTCGACACTAACTCTGGGGGAGCCCGGGTTCGAACCTTGCGGCAACTGGCAACCTTGCGTTTACCATTCACCCACTCTACCCCTGAGCCACCGCAGCCACCTCAGCATTAATGAGCAAATACCTTTATTTATGTATGTGTGTGTGTGTGTGTGTGTGTGTGTGCGTGCGTGCGTGCGTGCGTGCGTGCGTGCGTGCGTGCGTGCGTGCGTGCGTGCGTTGAAATATTTATTAACAGTTTGCAGAATTACAGTACATTTCAAGCACAACTCAATACAAAGACTGTTAACTGTGAGTGGACGACCCAATAAAGCATTACACTTGTTTACAAGAGGGTCCACCTTGTTCAATTCATCAAAGGTGTGCGTGTGCGTGACAAAAACGCTATTTCCGTACTCGGACATACATACCCAGCCAGGCAAGGTGTGTGTGTGTGTGTGTGTGTGTGTGTGTGTGTGTGTGTGTGTGTGTGTGTGTGTGTGTGTGTGTGTGTGTGTGTGTCTGCACGGGTGCTTAAGGTCGCATTCTCACCAGCATGCAATACTGCGATTAAACGAATCCTCCTGTGTATTGTCGGAAAGTGCGCTTCGTTTGGCAGGTGTGAAGGCTCATTTGAATTCTGCTACGCATTAAACAACCACATTCTACTTCGCCAAAAAACAGGGGTTTCACTGCATCCACGTTACCCTCAGGTCCCAACTATTACTCACACTTCTCAAAGGATATTTTTAACACCATATATTTCACTGTGTATAGTTTATGATTTGAACACGTGTGAAGGCAAACGCAGCAAATTAACCGAATCACTGCCACCTGGTGGACGCAAGTGCCAATGCTTAACTGCCAACCCGGCTCTACCTGGTTTTAGTGTGATGCGTGTCCGGTTTGGGTGTCCATTTTAGATGCTAAAATATTAGCGTCAATTCTAGCGACCTAAAATGAGGCCATCCTTTCTCTGCCATGCAGTGGCACTGCATGGCACTGTGCATGTGAAACCGGTCTAGGATCGCTGAAGAAGGAAAGGCCAAGCAAAAAAAAAAGAAATCAGCGATCCGGTTTGATATCAATAATAAAGCTTATATGACGGAGCGTTCCGCCAGGAGCAGTTGCCGGTCGGATTCTAATTGGTGGAACGTTCCGTCACGAGCAGTTTTTGTGTTAAATAATGCAAGAATGATGCAACTTCGCTGCCCATTCGCATCGAGTCTACCGAAGTAGAGGTGTGAATGTGACCTAAGACTGATTGATTGATTGATTGATTGATTGATTGATTGATTGATTGATTGATTGATTGATTGATTGATTGAATACTTTATTAGATGGAAATGCAAACAGCAACAGAGCACAGTCAAACACTTAAAAGATAACACCAAATAATGCCTTGCTGTCTTGTTTCCATTCTGGCCTCTGTACTAAAATAATTCTAAATCATAAAATATAAAACGCTGTATGTAAAGTAGGAGAGAAAAACGGTACATGTGTGGGAGAGGGGTGTGATCATCTGTCAGGGAGAAGTACAATTAGCCTACTGTACCTCCTACTGTACCTCTGGACTGGACGACCGTTGAGCCGATTCTACTCTATGGCTCCGAGACATGGACACTTTCAAAGAAACTAGAGAAACGGTTGGATGGCACTTACACCCGCCTTCTAATGAGAGCGCAAAATCTGTCTTGGAAGAGCCACCCATCGACTAATCTAATATGCGGCAACCTTCCCCGTGTTTCTTCACTAGTCCGATCCAGAAGAACACAGTTTGCCGGCCACTGCTACAGAGCTGACAATGAGGTTATATCTTCCCTTCTTCTCTGGAGTCCTGCCTCAAAGCAGACCAGAGGTAGAAAACTGTTGTTCCCTAATGTCTTCGCTAGGGACACATGCATCAGTAAGCAGGAACTGGGGATGGCAATGAAGAACCGGGAAGTCTGGCGTGGCATTGTGAAATCCATGATCTCGACCGAGGTCGAAAAATGATGATGATGACTGTACCTCTCCGTTTGGCCTTCTGAAAGGTGACTGAACCACATTTGTAGTGACGATGTGCACAACCATGCGACGTCACCGCCATCATCTCCCTTTTAAATTCAAATTAATCAGTCAGAAATATCCTCATTTACTTCTAGACGCTGTTTGAATTCCTCAATTTCAAAGGGGGAAAGTTTTGACACTGCTATGATTGAAATTAAACCAGTAATGCATTTTGGCACTTCAATTAATATTGCATAAGAGAAATGGTTTCAGAGGTCCATCAAAAATATAGTGAATAATTGATCCTGAAAGCTAGATTGAACCCATTCCAACCCCTCAGTGACTGAACAGCAGGATTTTGACAATTAGAAATATTGCATGTCTGGACAAAATGGATAAAAAAGAAGATATACACTACCTCAAAAGTCTAAAATCTATGTAAAGCGCTTTTATCCAAGGCTCTTTATATAGATTGTGCATTACATTCACCCATTCACACACACACATTCATACACCGATGGCAACGGAAACCATGCATGGCACCAACCAGCACATCAGGAGCAATTATATTAGGGGTTCAGAGTCTTGCTCAAGGACACTTCGACACTAACTCTGGGGGAGCCCAGGTTCGAACTGGCAACCTTACGGTTACCATCCAGCCACTCTATCCCTGAGCCACCCTATTTAGATAAAGTCTAAATATCATATATAAAAGTATAGGGGCTGTGTTCACAAAAGCAAAGATATTGAAATGACCTTGTCACTTTGTATACGGTTCAACGTATAACATCACAGATTTATGGAACTGTTAATCCTACCCCACCTGACAGACGGTAACAGGAAACTTGATCCATGATGTTCTGTGGTGCTAAAGCCAAATTAGATCTACCTTTAATGGTTTGTTTACAGTTGACAAAACAATGATTTGTTTTAACAATATCATGCCTACAGTCAGTCAATGCTGGGGGTTTGTAATGCTTAGTCCTGCATGATGTGCTGTATAGTACACCTTCAGCATATTAAAGGCACCAGAGCATTAATACCAAGGTCTTCTCGGGCTAAACATGCTATACGCAGCGTCAGAAAACTGGAAGAGTCTATACACCTTCCAGCAGCACAGCTCAAAACAAACATCTGACAGCATCTGGGAATGGTTCAAGAGGCCAACAGTAAGTAATGATTTTCATTCCATTGGGAATCTATAGCAAGACCAGCAGCTTTTTTTTTTCTCATGTTTTTTTGAAAAACACATGTGAGGTCATAAAATCCAGCTGGAAAGAAAAACAACCTTTAATTTATTGGTATTCTTTTACATTTGCACGTACTGTACAGTATGCAGGGAGATTTAAAGCCTGCATGTGCCACAATTAGACAAAGTAGACATCAAAACATTTTATAGGGATAATTTGTAATAAATTGTAATTTGTTATGTTCCATCTTTCATAATAGAGAGCTATCTCTATTAAATGTTTTGATGTCTATGTGAAAATGAATATGTAAATACTGAATCGAGCAACTTTAAAACTGTCCGGGGTCTTCACATCTTCAGCCTGAGTAGATGATAAAATGACCAAAAGGTTTTTTTAAAGTGAAATATCCCTTTAACTTCTTCTTACTCCTTTTCGTATTATGTTTAGATTAGTTTACTTTTCCTCTTGCTTCTTTTTTGCTATATTTTGATCTCACTAGAAACTCGACCAGCCTTTGGCTGGTCTCGATTCTAGTTCCACGCGTGATTGGCTCCCTTGCAACGTTGTCACCTGTGCGATGTTGCACTGCTAATTGTAGTGAGCAAGGAAGGTGTTGGTGTGAGTAATGAGTGAGAGGTTGATGCACATGGAGAGGGTGTAAATGCAGACTGGTGTTTGTATTAACTTTGAATGATAATGTAATAATGCATGTAATAATTAAATGCATTACAAACTGATACTTATCCTGTCAAGACATTAACCCATTCTGGGCGGGGACCCCTTTTGGTGTTTTAAGCATTATGTTATGCTTTAGCTGTTGAAAAATAGCAGATCTACAAGCTCATAGCGCGGCACCGAGTGCCGCGCTATGAACTTGTAGGTCTGCTATTTTTGAAAAATCGTGAAAATGTGCCTGACATCATTGAATATATATTTTTTCAGAGCGAGTTTTTAACTCAAATCTTGCTACTGAGATAGGGTCCCTGGAACAGCATATTTTCAGATGGGGGTCGGCGACCAATGTCATATATATTTGAATATGTTTGAGAACGACTGACATAGAAACATTTTTAAAATGTCGACGTCAGGTCTACTGTAAATGGGTTAAAAGGCAGTTTCATTTTGAAGATCATAGAAAGAAGATAGCATTTGTTGTGTAATGACACGGTTTATTGTCATGTTGTAAGCGGAGTGTTTGTAGCAATATGTAAAGAAATGTAAGGAAGGCTGAATAGTATAAGTTAAATTATATTGAGAATGTGACAGTATGTTTAGTATGAACATTAACAGTGAGGCAGTAATGAGGCACAATTGTATGTTGTATCAGGGGAACAGTGCAAAGCAATAGCATAGACAGTGGCAAAGATGTTGAATATGAAGGTCATTCATTGTCACCATGCATGCAGTTACAGTTGGGTGCCACCGATATTGTCCCTTGTCATTTGACCCATTTAGGCCTGACCTCAACATTTTAAAAAATCCTTCTAAATCCTCCAGTTTTCTGAAATAAATATTTTCACGATTTTTCAAAAATAGCAGACCTACAAGCTCGTAGCGCGCCACTCGGTGGCGCGCTATGAGCTTGTAGATCTGCTATTATTCAATAGCTAAATTATAACATAATGTTTAAAACACCAAAAGGGGTTTTGCGCAGATCACGCAAACCTCAGCAAAAAGAAAAGGACAATATCGATGGCCTCCAACTGTAGTAGCATCAAATGCGATTGTTAATCCGTCCCTGGTATGCAGTGTTATGGGGACATATTTGATTCTTGATTGAAGTTGTCTGATGTCTAGAAAGGGAAAAGTAAATATTGTAAAAATGTGGTGAAGTTGGCTAGAGAAATGTTTGTTAAAAAGTGGTTGGCAGGGTATGTGCGGTTAATTACGTGGACAGAGCTGAATGGAGGCCACATGGGAAGCAGAAGGTACCCTGTTGGCACAGTCACTGTGTGGGAGATGGGCCTGTGCAGGACACTTAACCCCTAGCAGCTCCCCGGGTGCGTACTGCTCCTAATGGTGTGCTTTCACTGTAGGTGTGTTTGGAGGGGGGGGGGGTCTGTAGAAGGTAAATATTGTAATTAAAAAACGCACAGCATCCCAAAGAAATGTTGCTTCCCATCATGCACCTGTGCACGGTGGGACGCTCAACCTGTCACCCTAAACAGACATGGTACCCTATGCATGCATACATGCATGCAAGCATGCATGCATACGTACATGCATAGTAGGACACACATTGCTGTTCATTGGAGTGGCTGAACCACTCAAAGAGAGTGTGGAATATATGCATAAACCTGATTACTTGTTTCTGTCTCTGCGCTGACATCTGGCAACCTGTGGCACGGTGGCAATGATAGCCTACCTACCTGATTGCGTGAGGGATAGCCTCGGAAACCCAGACGTTTTTATTTCCAGGGAGAAATAAAATAAAATAAAATAAGATGGATTGATTGAAGTATTTATTAGCAGTATGCACTATGCAGAATGGGAAAGGAAGCACAACTCACACAACCTGTTGCTGTGGACGACAGTGTAAAGCAGTACACTTGTATAGGGTCCACTATGTGCAAGTCATCATAAGCGTTTCTGTGCTTAGGAACATGTGTGGAAATATTGAGGCTTCAATGTAAAAAATTGCTACTGTGGACGACGCAATAAAGCAAAGCACTTGTTTACAATATGGGTCCATCCATTTCCAATGCATTATAAGCGTTTCTGTGCTTAGGAACGTGTGGAATGGTGGGGCTTTAATCTACTGTATGTAGTGTAAGGGGGAGCCATACTAGACTATTTATGTGTACCGATATTTGGCTAAAATGGATTGGATTAATATAAGAAAATATGTTTTGCATACATCTGCCTCTTATAGTGGCATAAAAGGCAGATTTATGCGGGCCAGACTTTTTTGAAAAATGTCAAGTCAGTCTAGTGGGAATGTGCGTGCACATGATTTGTGGCATTTTGTTAAAAACAGGCCACTCCTGCAAACTTTATCATGTCAATATCTTCCATTAGGATATGTCTATGCTCGGACGTAGAAAAGATATAAGCGTTTCACACACGCTGCTGCTGTTTCCATTAACAGACTACAGTTATTTCAGATCCCATCATAAGCGCACTGTTGTTCACACAGTCACACTTACATACCTTTCTCACTTTCGCTCTTAAAGGCAGCCAGATCAGCAGTGTATTTAGGCCATGGCCCCTGGCCCTCATTTGTGAAGGAAGTGTACATATCTGAAATGTAGAAGCAAAACGAAATGTGATTTGTACTGAGATGGTTGAGGACGGGAATGAGAGAAAAAAGGAAGATATGAGTATATGAAAGGTGAGTGTTTATCCTGTGGTGCGCATATACACGTGCAGAGCTGGAGCGTGATGTCGCTTGTCAATGCGAGCTGTAAATATGTAATGGCATATGTTAAAAATGGCAACCGGCACCTGTTTGTAGGCCAAGTAATCAGCACAGAATGATCTGCTGATCTGGCTGCCTTTAAGAGCGAAAGTGAGAAAGGTATGTAAGTGTGACTGTGTGAACAACAGTGTGCTTATGATGGGATCTGAAATAACTGTAGTCTGTTAATGGAAACAGCAGCAGCGTGTGTGAAACGCGTATATCTTGTCTACGTCCGAGCATAGACATGGTATCCTAATGGAAGATATTGATATGATAAAGTTTGCAGGAGTGGCCCGTTTTTAACAAAATGCCACAAATCATGTGCACGCACATTCCCAATAGACTGACTTGACATTTTTCATTAACTGTAGTCTGTTAATGGAAACAGCAGCAGCGTGTGTGAAACGCGTATATCTTTTCTACGTCCGAGCATAGACATGGTATCCTAATGGAAGATATTGACATGATAAAGTTTGCAGGAGTGGCCTGTTTTTAACAAAATGCCACAAATCATGTGCACGCACATTCCCACTAGACTGAATTGACATTTTTCAAAAAAGTCTGGCCCGCATAAATCTGCCTTTTATAGTGCCACTATAAGAGGCAGATGTATGCGAAACATATTTTCTTATATTAATCCAATCCATTTTAGCCAAATATCGGTACACATAAATAGTCTAGTATGGCTCCCCCATATCTTGCAGTATGATCGAACCCTACAAACCCTCCCTCAGATCAGCCAATGCAGGGAAGCACTACCCTCACTAAAATTGTTTCATGAATACTACTTTTTATGTATGTGATGTATTGCCATGCTTTTTTGTTCTTGCCTAATGTAAATCGCTCTGGATTAAGCGTCTGCTAAATGCCTAAATTGTAATTGTAAATTGTAGTGTAAAATGTCTATCTACTGTTCCGTCCCATTACGCCCCTGTCCCCAGTGTGTAGACCGGTGGAATCATAAAAAGGTGACTACAATATCTCTGTCATTTCAAATCCCATGATAGTTGAATGCCCGTGTTCAAAATGTGGGTCTCTTCTGCTGCCTGATAAGGATTTATACTATATATCTACAACTACTATTATTTATACTATATATCTACAAGGAGCAGTACTTTACATGAGTATTGCCAATTTCCAATACTTTTACTTCTACTCCACTACATCTCAGAGCCAAAATTTTTACTTTTACTCCACTACAATGATTATTTAAACTATATATCTACAGTACAAGGAGCTAAATGCACTCTATTCTAACATCTGTGTCTCTATGCTTCATTGAGCACGCTTCCACTCCCTAAGCACTCAGCAGATGACAGCAATTTGCCTTTTCTCAGTATGCATGTTTGAACATGGGGGATATCACTTTCACATTCACGTCTGACGACGACCTAGAGAGAGAGGCCATGTCCAGGCAGGCAACACACTCTGACGACGACCTAGAGAGAGAGGCCATGTCCAGGCAGGCAACACACGTTGAAGCGTATCAAGGGCCACGGCACAGAACTTTAATAATCTGAAATGCACCCAAGAAAAGATAGAGGTTTATTGTGCCGCTGTGTTGGGACAGTTCCGAGGGTGTTTTAACCGTTTGACCGCTACCATTATTTAATCCCTCCGTCGCGTCCTGCCAGGGTTTTATCGCGCGTGACACTTACTTTGAAGAGCCAAATATCCGTAATCGCATTTTACTATGAAACCATTCCGTGTGTGTTGACGAAGCTGGTGCTTGTTCTCTCGGTCGGTGGTGGAAAAAGTGGACCGCGCGTATCACAGCGCCTGCTACAGGCCGTTGAAAACGCTTGTCTGGGACAAAGCGACCCCTGCAATGTCGCTTCTGGAGATAAAGCCGTCTGAAAACAGAGCAGGCAATGTAAGTGGATGCGCGCGCATCTTCAAAATGGCCGCGGCCATTGGCTCAGAAGCATAACAGAGCTAACGAACGGTAGCTTTTAATACGATCGTATTAAAACATGCATTAAATAATACATCGCTGTTAAAACGGCTTTTCCGGGTGTGGCATGGTACGCTATTCTACGCGTCTATGTTCCTGGCGGGCCTCGTGTTAAGATGCGTATACCTGGGCACTGCATGGTTGATACAATGAATGGATAAGAATGGTAAAAACAATACATTGAAAAGTATTACTGTACTGTGCACTTGATTATGTAAAATGTTCTTACTGTAGGCTACCGTACCTGGAGACCTGGCTCAGATGCTAGACGACTGACGAAAGAATGGTGAATGAGTTGTCAAATCACTTCACTTCACGTCATTAAACACTTCATGAATATTTTGTTGAATTAGATCCATGACATTAACCACTTTCCCCCTGGCATCCCTATTTTGGGCTAAAGAAAACAAATCAGTTGTGTAAAGTACTGTACTTAGGTACAATTTTGAGGAATGTGTACTTTAAATACTTACTTTAAAAGTATTGCCAATTTCCAATACTTTTACTTCTACTATACTACATCTCAGAGCCAATTTTTTTACTTTTACTCCTCTACAATTATTTGAAAACTTTAGTTAATAGTTAATTTGGAGATTACATTTTTGATTAGAAAACATACATTAAACAACCCTATATACATTTCGGCCATTTGAAAATAGGCATTCTACAAGCTCACAATGCGTTGCGATGCGATGCGATTGTAGATCGGCTATTTCCAACAGATTTTGTACACATTTTGAACTTGTGAAATGTTACATTCTGCAATATGAGTACTTTTACTTTTAGTACTTTAAGTACAGTTTGATGCCGATACTTTTGTACTTTCACTTGAGTACATTTTGAATATGGGACTTTTACTTGTAAGTACATCTACATTGCAGTATTTATACTTTTACTTAAGTAAACATTTGAGTACTTTTTCCACCACTGCATAAAATTATATTCTCTCACACACCCAAGCACGCACGCACACCCGAGCGCAAAAGCAATTACAGTACAATGCCTCTTACCTATGATATGCCTACCATCTAAGAACAGAAGCTAGACCATACTGTATAATTCACACTGGACAGTGTGTTGATGTGCGTGGGCACTGGGCAAATATCTTATTTGGTCATCATCATAAAATAAGCTTTCAATTTTGTTCACCAGCAAAAAGTGTTATCGCTCTAGGCATGCCATAACCTGCATAACCTTAAAGCACTCTTGTGGAACCTTTGCTTTGCATAATGTTGATTATCATCCCAACTATCGGTGCTGAAGTGAAACATCCAGACCCCAATTAAGTTATTTTTCTTAGCATTTGAATTCACACAAGCTCAGCGTGTGGATGCGGCCACCGTCCTTCTTCATCCAGGTTGTTACAAATATACTACTTAGTTATGCAGTCCTGCACATGAGGCCCTGTAAATGTGAAATGACAGACTTAGCCAAAGGGATGACCCACTGGCAGCTCACTGTCATTGGCTTTCCCCCTGCGGATTAATTTGTCATGAACATTAGGGATATCATCCTTCAAGTCAGCCAGTGAAAGGCATGGGATTGGCAGATAAAGGGCATGGGGGATTTGAAGAGGGTAGTTTCACAAGGCTTTGTATATATTAGAGTGTAACATAAAACCTCGAGCTGGTGAGCAGTGCTTTTGCTTTAGGTAATGGATACCTGTCTTCTTAATCATGTCCTGACGGAGAAGGTGGAGTGACCTTAGGGTTGGAGAAGATGGCAAGATGGTACACTGTAGAAAGGAGGCACGAGCTGGGGCTATTCCTGCCATGAGTACATCACTCAACGTCTGGTCCGGGCCCACAAGGGGTCCAAATGGAACTTTTATTTTGTTGTAACTTTGTAACTCCAAACTACACTGAGAAATGCTCAGTGTTAAATCTGTTGTGTTACTGTATATGGGATCCATTTGGACCCCTAATGGTCCATTTGGAACCCTTAGTGGTAACCCGGGCCCGACGTTGAGAAGCAGTACACTACACGTTTTTTTTCTGGATTAAAAAGTAAATACAAAATAATGTCATGCTGTTAAATTCCAAGCACTTCCAGGTGACACTGATGTGTAATGAATCACTATCAACATCGTTTTTGTGTTTAATTAATGACACTTATAATGATGCTACTTGATGCTATTATGCAAATGCTACCTCTGAAAAATGAGTTTAGACAACTCTAACTTAATAAAGAGCTGTCTGCTGCTGTTACAGTAACCCTGATGCCACTGATGATCTGGACCAAAATAGTAGGATGGATGTGGTGGGAGTTCATTTGAAGAAATAAAAGTGCTTGTATTTCTTCTTCTTCTTCTTCTTCTTCTTCTTCTTCTTCTTCTTCTTCTTCTTCTTCTTCTTCTTCTTCTTCTTCTTCTTCTTCTTCTTCTTCTTCTTCTTCTTCTTCTTCTTCAAAATCTTTAATCTTATCTGGATTTTGCCAAACAAACTCACGGAATTTCATGGTTAGTGACTATGTGGTGTAGCTTGAATGACAATTATAATGTAGAAGGTTGTATACTGTACATGTATCACTGGTGGAGGACGCTTTCATGAGTTAATAAGACGTTTTCCAGCACCAGTCACGCATTGCTCATTTAATTAATTCCCAAGCTGGTTTTGCAGAAAGGAGAAGATTGCACTTTGACAAAATAGCTTAAAAAAAAGAAAAATAAATGTGTTAATTCAAGTTTTATCTGGGGTGTATGTACTACAGTGCACATATGCAAATATATTACATTATTACTTATGATAATGAATCGTGTTGGATTAAAAGTAATTTGTAAACACAGCTTGTGTTGTTGACTGTTATAAATGGTGCTGTTAGAAATGGTAAGAGCATTGTGCATTTATTGTATATCACACGTCTTTATCCAAAACGCTTAACAATGTGCATTACATTCACGCACACAAACACACACACCGAGAGCAGAAGAAATTATCCAGTCAGTCATACGATTTGTCACACACGTTACCGCAGTGAAATTTGTTCTCCGCATTTGACCCATCTCTTGGAGCAGTGAGCTGCAGCCAAGGAGCAGTGAGCTGCAGCCGTGCTGCGCTCGGGAATCATTTGATTAGTAGATTTGACCCCCAAATCCAACCCTTTGATGCTGAGTGCCAAGCAGGGAGGCATTGGGTCCCATTTTTATAATCTTTGGTATGACCCGGCCGGGGATCGAACCCCGACCTCCCAGTTTCAGGGCGGACACTCTAACCACAAGTCCACTGTCTGTGTTAAAGGTACCATATACTGCTCATCTGGAGAAGTTAGGGATCAACTTATTCTGCAACAGCAGCTCTACCTCTTGAGCTGTATATGATGTTATACCATTATATTCCCAATAGGAAACATTATGTTATTCCCGGACCCAGGGCCCGGCTGGCCAATATACGAGTCCATGTCCCTTGATGATTCCCCATTGTTGAATGTGTGAGCAATTGTCCCTCCAGGCTATGGGATCAATAAAAGCTTGCGAGAACAATGGTGGCTTGTCTGGAAACGATCTCGATATCACCTACATACAGTTCAACAAAACACTCACATGATTAAATCTTACGCGACAACCAGGCCCGCATGCAGTTGTTCAATATTGATTCATTTCACATCTACAATGGCTAGTTTAAAAAAGTTAGCTAAGAATATTCCAGAGTTTCAATAGAGGACACAGTTATTCGTGTGGTTTCTATACTCGTCAGACGAATGCTTTACCATTGTGTTTGTCAATGGCAGGAGAGGAAAACCTTGAACACATTATCCAGGCTTGCTGCCAAAGCTCTGTGTTTCTCTACTCTATCAGTGTCATCACGCTTGCTATCTTGCTTCTCTTCTTCCCACCACCACGTCATTTATCCTCTGTGTCATTTAATGAAATCAAACAGAGGCATCAAACATGTTCTTTTTCTGCCCCCCAGACACTGTGGTAATCAGGCTAGACAATGCACACTTGGGGTTCTCGTTTTCAAAAGCAGATGGACAATAAGAAGACAATTTAAAGAAGGCTCTCTGCATGCATTCTGCAAAGGTCACCTATTCTACTATGGCATTCATTGCCCCCCACTCGCACGCACGCACGCACGCACGCACGCACGCACGCACGCACGCACGCACGCACGCACACACACACACTTTGTACTGCTATCCTTCACCTTGGAGAGAATCAATACCGCAATTTACAAGGGTGTCAAAAGATTGAAATACAAATAGCTTCAGCTTCTAGAGAGAGAGTAAAATCAAATGATGAGGGTCTGCAGAGGACTACTTTCTATTTCTGCCCTAGTTTTTTTTTTTGGGGGGGGGGGGGGGGGGGGGGGGGGGTTGTTTTGTTTTTACAAATCATTTTATTGATGTGTTTGTTAAACTTAAAGATGGAGTGCCACAATTGTTGTATTTTTCCAGTTTTTCATGTGTCTATGAGGTGACAGTACTTCATTAGACACCCTGGAGTAGTTTGTATGTGCAATGGTGTATAAACTTTGTATTTAGGGTTTCTTCCTGGAGGCTGAACCCTTGACAGTCAAACGGGCCAATGAAATAAACAGTAATATAGTGACATCACATTATCAGCCCCTCCCCTAAACCCTCCCCCTTTATCATACAACTACAGCTGTGGGTGCGGATTCAGTTCAGGTGGATCACCACCCATCACCACCCACCAGGCAAACCAGGCATACTTAAAGACGTGGCACTCGTGGCACTCCATCTTTAACACCCAGTGACACAAAATTCAACAATCCTGTTGAAATACCTCTGGGTAAGGTACTGAACCGCCAATCCAGTGAAAAAACAGTGATAATGGGGATAGTGCTGTCTGGGCAACAAGCTTATGTCTGTGGACATAGAGGATCATTTCCTGATGAATATAATGCAAAAATAGTACTCTACATTGTAGGCCTACTGTACCAACGGTTTGTGTTGTAGGCCTACTGCACCAACGGTTTGTGTTGTAGGCCTATACCAACGGTTTGTGTTGTAGGCCTATACCAACGGTTTGTGTTGTAGGCCTATACCAACGGTTTGTGTTGTAGGCCTATACCAACGGTTTGTGTTGTAAGCCTACTGTACCAACGGTTTGTGTTGTAGGCCTACTGTACCAACGGTTTGTGTTGTAGGCCTATACCAACGGTTTGTGTTGTAGGCCTATACCAACGGTTTGTGTTGTAGGCCTACTGCACCAACGGTTTGTGTTGTAGGCCTATACCAACGGTTTGTGTTGTAGGCCTACTGTACCAACGGTTTGTGTTGTAGGCCTACTGTACCAACGGTTTGTGTTGTAGGCCTACTGCACCAACGGTTTGTGTTGTAGGCCTACTGTACCAACGGTTTGTGTTGTAGGCCTACTGTACCAACGGTTTGTGTTGTAGGCCTACTGTAGCAACGGTTTGTGTTGTAGGCCTATACCAACGGTTTGTGTTGTAGGCCTACTGTACCAACGGTTTGTGTTGTAGGCCTACTGTAGCAACGGTTTGTGTTGTAGGCCTATACCAACGGTTTGTGTTGTAGGCCTACTGTACCAATGGTTTGTGTTGTAGGCCTACTGTACCAACGGTTTGTGTTGTAGGCCTACTGTACCAACGGTTTGTGTTGTAGGCCTACTGTAGCAACGGTTTGTGTTGTAGGCCTACTGTACCAACGGTTTGTGTTGTAGGCCTACTGTACCAACGGTTTGTGTTGTGGCCTACTGTAGCAACGGTTTGTGTTGTAGGCCTACTGTACCAACGGTTTGTGTTGTGGCCTACTGTAGCAACGGTTTGTGTTGTAGGCCTACTGTAGCAATGGTTTGTGTTGTAGGCCTATACCAACGGTTTGTGTTGTAGGCCTACTGTACCAACGGTTTGTGTTGAGTGAATTAAACAACCATTGAGAAATAATTATTAGAACTGAGAAGTTTCCAACATCCTACATACTATACTGGTTGACTTGAAACCAACGTTATTTGTGCGTTATTCTGATTATCAATTGCTATAGTTAAGGTAAACCCTGCACATGATCTAGTTTGGATGGTGGATATCATTATGTGTGGGAGAGATGCAAGATGTAACTTGTTAAACATCATTTGACACATCATTATGTGTGGGAGAGATGCAAGATGTAACTTGTTAAACATCATTTGAGCTGTGATGTCCCTCACAGACTGTTAACACTTATTGAAAAATTAGGATCTAATTCACGCCAGCATTTTTCCCATTTGAGCTCTTATTTTGAAAAGCCACATTTACAGTCTACCGGAAGTAGTATTATCCTAGTAAACTCAACGGAGCCTGGACAGGCCTTGTTTACAATATTAATCCAAACCGGGGCACTGCAGAGCTCCACATCGTCGGCTCTGTGCCGTCAAAGAAACGTTGTTTTGACCAAAAATGCCATCTGGGACAAGGAATAGGAGATACAGGCGATTGAAAGAAACAGATAGAATGGATTATTATGGCGACGACGATCTAAGATGGACGATCCAGTGCTGTGACAACAACATAGCTAGCTAACCGGCTAACGTAAGTAGCATTATGGCTTGATCGATCGAATGCACTATAAAAGAGCAATTAATCAACGGCAATGGCGGTAAGCGTAGTATCGCTTCAATTGACCTACATCTACGGCAATGGCGCTGAAAGAATTAACATACTGATCTCCAATACTAGCTCTTTCAACTACAGTGCACATGCAAGGGTGAGATGATCAATGTAATGCTATTACAGGGGACAGCATCAGCAATTAAATCAAGCATCACTATGTCATATATTCATGGCACAACATAATTACGCATTTTGAAGACTGTCTGGCCTTTTCCTCTAGCCTCACCCTTAGGCCGAAACGTCAACTTGCACATTATCTCAAAATCTAATGAGCTGAGCTCTTTCATCATGCCTCCTAGAGGATTAGTCCTAATCATTGTGTGACCATGACCACCCTCATACCCAAATGTCAAATTGCACCCAAAGATAAGCCTCTGAGGAACGTCACTGCAAACACACTGTAAGTACAGTATGTGGAAAGCAGGAAGTAGTAACATCTTCACACAATATTTTAATTAGAACCATCTGCTTCATAAGTGGTTTTCAGAGAGTTGGCTAATAGTCTTCACAGGTGTGTCACTGTGTGTGTGTGTGTGTGTGTGTGTGTGTGTGTGTGTGTGTGTGTGTGTGTGTGTGTGTGTGTGTGTGTGTGTGTGTGTGTGTGTGTGTGCGTGCGTGCGTGCGTGCGTGCGTGCGTGCGTGCGTGCGTGTGTGCGTGCGTGTGTGTGTATGTGCACGTGGAATAGTGAACTTCTGCATATTTATTTGTATAGAATAGATATTTCATGTGCACTGTGCAGCCGTGTCTGCATCCACGTACAGTGTAATGCTGACAGTGTAATGCATTGCATTGCAGATCGGCGCCATTTGCAAAATAGTCGAAATTATTGCAGCATTATTTTGTTCATCATACTGAGCAAAAGGGAAAATAAAAGATTCAGTTACATGATCACAATAAATGTTACCAAACTGTACACATGTTCGAGAGTGAGGGAATTGGGAGCCATTACAGTGGTGACCCTTAGATTATTATTATTTATTTTGTATTTATTAATTTATTTTAGTGAGGTAAGTGATCACATAAACTATCCAAAATTTCCCAGTCTCTTTTGTAGGCCATTTCTCCCCCAAATGAATAGCATGCCATGCAGTGTAGAAATACTACAGAAGATGTAATAACTGACTTTCTAGACAGACACATTCTGCGAACAAAGATTACTCTCCGAGTAATCCCATTGTTCGTGCAGGGGGTGGGATTTTATCCTGCATTAATATTTGTTTTACTTCCTCCACTGCCATTTTGTGGAAGAAATGGAAGAAAAAATACTCACAGCATTCATCTCTCCCCAATTTGTTTTTTTCCCAGAGTGGGCCAACAACACTCCAGCAGGAGTTGTTCCCCTTTCCTGGGCTTGACCAGTGGGTTGTAATCTCGTTTTACTGAACTCCAAGGACCCCATCGTCTTGTTAGCTCCAGCACACAGAACAAGTCCATTCATTATAGGGAGGCTGATGAATGACTTGGTCAGACTGTAAGGGAAAGCCAAGGTGTAAATGTTCAACCTCTCATAAATCACAGTGACGGGCAAGTCTAGACCTTAACCTACATGCACTCAGGAGTGATGATACCTTTGTATATTCCTACCCACATCCATTGGCGTCATTGGGAGGAATGGTTTGGGAATAGCCCTGTACTGTACTGTACTGTACTGTACTGTACTGTACTGTACTGTACTGTCTGTAACTGTTCTATCAGTGATATAATACTGCAAAAGAAACAGATGCGGAAATGCTGCTATATGTATTGTAAACGTGTGCCAAGGGAAGAACATGTTTGCTTGATAGCTGCCAATATGTTCTTGTTGTTCATGTGAGTTCCAACATACAGCTCATTCATTGTCATTTTAAAGTAGGTTAATACTTTATCCAGTGGTATCACCACAATTGAATGAAAGAGGACCAGTTCATGTTATGACATCTTAACCCATAAAGTTACAGTTCCCATGCATGAACAGGAATCCACAAAGTGATTCCAAGATGATTTGTTATCACCTGCGAATCAGTGCAGCTGGCTGGTGCAAAGACTATAATTAGATACTATAAAACTCTGGGAAAAGGCAATTATTGTTTGTAATGTTAGCATGTGATATATGGTCCCCTATCGATGCAGTAAAGCATGCAGTTGCAGAGAATATTTTTAATTCAAAAACAGTTTCTGGAGGAAACTTGCCCAGGCCAATATGCTCTCCTTGGTTATTTTCCCTCTGAATTTTGATTCTGTCAATACACAACACACAACAATTTACATTTTGAAATGTGAAATATTATTCGGTGTGCAGAACATTGATTTTCTTAGACATTCAAACATATCTCAGATTCAGTCCATGAGCTGTTGTGGACAGCCAAGAACATGTTGAGATGAACACTCAAATAGCATAACAATTTCAGTGCCTATTATTTTGTTTTCATGCTACATGATTTCAGCAACAAGGTGATTGTCATAACAATCACTGCCACATTAAATAATAGTACATATCAATTTGGATAATTATGTTAAATGTCTGAACTGTGCTCACTGCTGCTGAGAAACAATTAACCTTGTTTTTGAATAATAATCATCTAAATGGTTCAGAATCAAGATGGTCACAGAGCATGATTGTATGTGAAATGCAAATGTCATTCTCAGACAGTACATTGCATCTTCCTGATTCTAATGTTCGGCTGTCGTTTCAAATCTCAGAATATTAGAATCATAGATTGCAACATAATTTACATCAAGTGCCTCTGGCAGCATGATGTTGCTGTCATTTTGTTTCACACAGGGTTCCAGAAGCCATTCCCTGTCTATGCTGTCCCAATTCTTACTCTATTTTTACTGGAGGGAGGGCAAAGGGAATGTCCCCTATACACATACACTGACATATTTATTTGGTAGCCTTAGAAAGGTTATTTTGGATGCATTTTTAATGAGAATAGTTTAATCTTCCCTTGTTTCATAGGGTTAGGGTTTCCTCTCAGTTGTCATTGTGTATTGTTTCTGTCAAGTCCAGTAATTCGACCAGTCTACAAATATTCAGGGATGCAATTTAGGTTGGTTGCATCCAAACTGTCATCTGGACACTGCTGTCCCAGATAAGGTCGGTCTGAACTGTTTGCATATACAGTAGCATATTGAAAGCTTAAAGGCAACATAACTAAGCAAACAAGGAGAATAAGACTGTCAGTTAATTTGCAAAGGGTCATTTGCAAATTCATTCTGTTTTTCTGAGTGAATGAACATCAATCAGGGAAAGAGAGAGAGTGGAGGAGATAGATACAAATTTAGAGTACATCCACATCACGCAAAGTTGATGTCCAAATAAACATAATGTGATAGAGAGTGTTTCAGGACATTCAAAGTGCACATCATTGCAGTACTAAATATGCAGCACCGTGAAAAGGAATAGTCATATGTTTTTCCTCGTCGGTTTTTAATGCAAATATACCAAACATGACAGTCAGCTTCATGCAAACGGGTTGTTAAAAAAACCTCACTGACATAGGCACAGAGATAACATGACATTAGATGTTGAGATTATTACAGCAATTTGATAAATTGGAGTTCATTGCAAAAGCTCAGGAGGAGATTCTCATATTTCTGTTAGTTGTCAACTGGAGAACAGGAGTGCCCCACCACACAATTTATCAAACACACCTCAACTCCCCTCACTGGGAAATACATATCAACCCATCTCATACTTCATATCACGGTACACCCTGTCTAGTATGTAAGTTGTAACCACAGGTACACACTACACTTATGTATGTGCTGCGACACTCCTCCCTTCACCCAAATGTGGAACCTGACCTATAGCACACTCCTGTGGGAGTGTTCCACAGCCTTGCATTGCAATCTGTAAAAGAGATCTTGCATAAAATGCATTCTCAAATATACTGTACAAAGGATTGCAAACTAGTAAACATGTAATATTTATAATAATCGTTTTATCCTCAAACGCGAAGCCAGCCCATCAGAACAAACTGTTATTGACATTATGGTCAAGTTGATTTACCAAAGTTCAAGATTTCTTCATTGTTATATCTTGTGTATGCGAACACCCAAACAGTAAAATCCAAGTTACAGCATTGGCCACACATAGCATGATAGACCATTTGACCATTGTGTAAGACACCACATCTTTGAATTTGACAATAATAGCCCTGTAATAATAATTTCCTTGTAATGGTACATGCATTTTCTGTATACGTTTTGACGGTGCTGCAGTGTTCACTTGTGCAACCTTTCCAATTTATCTATTTCAAAATGCCATCATACTTGTCAACATAACATCATAGAAAGGTCAGAACCCCAATCTACCCTCCTCCTGGGGCCACCTGGTTGTGCAGTTACTTGGTGCAAATAAGAAATTGGTAGTCACCGATATAAAGTGTGTGTGTTTGTGTGTATGTGCGTGCGTGCGTGCGTGCGTGCGTGCGTGCGTGCGTGCGTGCGTGCGTGCGTGTGATCTTAGTGGTGGTATATTTTAATGAGAGCTTTTATATGGATTGATTACAAACTATTAATAGTGGTCTAGTTTCAAACATTATTATTTTGTGAATAAGCTTGCTTACAATAATGTATTTATGGCTAAAATAAACATCTTTATATAAATAATTTATAACCTATAAATAATGCATGTTGAATATATTTTTAAAATAATTCCTGCAACAGGAATATGTTTTTTTTTAATGAGACCAAACCTTAAAAAAGGATGCTGTGTTTTCCAGACACATGCAGAAAAAAATAAATAATGGGGTGTCTCTTGTGACTTCCACAACATCCACAACAGTTAATTCACCTGAACACAGTAAGACATCTGAAAATATTTGAGACCAGACAAAAATACCCAGAATAATACTTTACAAATCTTTTATAAATACTTGTGTTTATAACATCTCAGCATACTGTAGTCACTACAGTGTAGTGTATAAGCACTCATTGGCAGACTAACTTAAAACAGCGAAAGCATATCTGACACATTTACAAAACTATGCCAACACAGAGCAGTGAGAGCACCCTAAACAGATAATTACACAAAAGAAAAGAAAATAAATAAAGGAAAGAAAGGAGAAAAGAAGCGATAAGGAAAGAAAGAAAGAAAGAAAGAAAGAAAGAAAGAAAGATTTTGAAAATATTGAAAGTATTGACTGATTGAATTGAATTTAACCATAAAGTCCCAAACAATGGTAGTTGTCCCTGAACTATCCAAATTCACATTCAGACACAAAACAATGAATACACAACTTATAGTGCCAGGTCAGGATCTGAGAAGGGCTCAGCACCCTGGATGGAACCACACGGCATATCAATCGAAACCGAATTACTTATAGTACTTACAGTATACTTATAGTACTTTAGTGACCGTTTGACATCACGAGAGGCACTGCCAAGCGAGCCGTGCCGAACGTTGCGAAGTCCGCAGACTCAGTGCCGTTTGAGATATAAATCATTACCATGGAGTGTGTTGTCTAACCTCAATGTGTCGTCCTGGTATCAGGCGCAAACAAATCACTCAGCTCCATATACTGTACATATGGGCATGCCCATATATGGACATACTGTATACTGATGACATCAGGGATCTCCGTAAATTGGCGTAAAGGGGACAAGGACGGACAGATACAGAGATCTCCAGTCCATATATGGGCATTTCAGTCGGATTGGTGGTGCGACGCAGCCCTCACACAATTACCTGTCAGAACATCTAGAAGATATTAAAGTGAAACATGTGTGTTGTCTTATGTGTATAGTGTGTAGCAATAACAACATATCAGACTGCTTTATTTATGGAGTAGCAATGGCGCAAGAGGTAAATTGGTTGTATTGAAATGGGAGAGTTCCTGGTTCAATATCCACTGCTGGCATGCTGTAGTGGCCACCTGGCCACTGCCGTCATCTTTCTGTGTGGATGGGTCGTTGTAATGATATGTTGTATATTGTAAAGCGCTTTGGGAAAATGTGCTATATAAATGCACCCCATATATAAAATGTAAATGCATAGCATTTACTATACTAACTGCAGACAACTCAAGTCGCATATCAATAAAACTTTATTGAAAAATAAGCTAAAATATAACCATGCAGCTTGGGTACCTATGCTGTATATAAAATGTGATTCACAATCATCAAGCACATAAACTATTGTGCTTGGTGCTTATTGCTTAGCTCATAGAAACATGTTGGATGGATAATAATGAATAAGCATTCATCGCAGCACATAACAACTGGACTCAACTGAATTCATGAAACTAAATTCCCTCGAATTTCATAGATAATAATTTGAATTCCATGGGATGGTGTCATTTTTATATACATAGACCTAAAACAACATGCAACATATCTCAGCTGTCCGGAAGAAACCTCATAACTCTAAAATGTTCATTTGTCAGGAAATGAAAAATATACGTGTCTAACGAAATTATTAAAACCATATATTCTTTTAAATGATGCAATACTGCCTCATCAAAGTTGGTGTTGTGACTTTAGATATTGTCAATTACTTGCATGAGAAGGAGAGAGGTGGTGGAGTTAACTGCTTTAGCAGACCAATGGAGTTTTTGTCCAATGGGTTTTTTACTATTTTCTATTGGTTCAATATTTTCGAAACAACACAAAGATGTAAAGGGTGTTCAATAGCACTGATTTATGGACAATAGCACTGATTTATGGAATAAAAAAACCTAAAAAATGGAGTTATGAGGTTTCCTCCGGACAGCAATGATTGTAGGTTCCTGAGCATCTGACTCTGTGTCCTAGCGCTGAATCAATTTCACAAGGCTTTAAAATATTTGATGCATCTTGGGACTTTAATACCTAAATACAATAAGTTCAAATCAAATTGAAAATGGCCAGCTAACCTACAGTTGCCTATAGCGCGACTAAAAGAAGATTGGGGTCGGACAACTGAATTTGTCTATGACATCTTTTACGGCTGAGTTTAGAGGCAATACACAACTTTTGTTATCAAAATGTGAAAACGGTCAGTGTAACATTAAAAAGTGAAAAAAACCATTGGGGCACAAGAGATATAGTATCTGCCTGCATTTTCCCAATAAAATGATACCTGAGGTGTAGGAGCACCAATATTTTTAGATCATTAAAAGAGAGAGACGCAGCTGAGTATCACAAATATTGTGCTGTTGACTATTATCTGGCCATGGAGAAAGAAGATGAGAAATGTTCCAGATGGGATAAATGCAATAACAGCACCAGACAAAACTAACAAAACAACATTCACCAACAAGACATTAATTCCAGCAAACATGAGTGTGTAAGGAAACACCTGCACAAACCACATTGGAAGAAGTTCCAAACAACATCATTGTAGAGTAGACTGATTGCCAATGTAATTTCCTGTAGCGCCGCCATTAGGCAATGTGTTCCTTGCAGTATACCATATCTCAAAATACAAAGGGATCTGTCATGAAACTTGCTGAGCACATTTATGCCAATTGTTACCAAATGCTTCCTAGTTAGAGTAGACCCTCCAGAAAAAAAAACATATATAACTCAGACATATTTCATCTCAAAATCAAGGGCTTTAGCCTGCAAAGTCAAGGATTTTCACCTGTATAATCAAGGATTTTAGCCTGCATAATAGTTTTTTTCTTGAGGGTCTACATATTGTGGGTAATTTGGGTCTGGGGGATGTACAGTAGACAATGGGGCACTTTCTGATAGAAAAAGCAATAGCTTTAGCCAAGCTGGCCACTGTTGTTCTAAATCAGGGGTAGGCAACCTGCGGCTCTAGAGCCACATGTGGCTCTTATAGGCTCTCTCCTGTGGCTCCCAGTTGTGGCTCTTATAGGTCCTCTCCTGTGGCTCCCAGTTGTGGCTCTTATAGGTCCTCTCCTGTGGCTCCCAGTTGTGGCTCTTATAGGCCCTCTCCTGTGGCTCCCAGTTGTGGCTCTTATAGGCCCTCTCCTGTGGCTCCCAGTTGTGGCTCTTATAGGCTCTCTCCTGTGGCTCCCAGTTGTGGCTCTTATAGGCCCTCTCCTGTGGCTCCCAGTTGTGGCTCTTATAGGCTCTCTCCTGTGGCTCCCAGTTGTGGCTCTTATAGGTCCTCTCCCGTGGCTCCCAGTTGTGGCTCTTATAGGTCCTCTCCCGTGGCTCCCAGTTGTGGCTCTTATAGGCCCTCTCCCGTGGCTCCCAGTTGTGGCTCTTATAGGCCCTCTCCTGTGGCTCCCAGTTGTGGCTCTTATAGGCCCTCTCCTGTGGCTCCCAGTTGTGGCTCTTATAGGCCCTCTCCCGTGGCTCCCAGTTGTGGCTCTTATAGGCCCTCTCCTGTGGCTCCCAGTTGTGGCTCTTATAGGCCCTCTCCCGTGGCTCCCAGTTGTGGCTCTTATAGGCCCTCTCCCGTGGCTCCCAGTTGTGGCTCTTATAGGCCCTCTCCTGTGGCTCCCAGTTGTGGCTCTTATAGGCCCTCTCCTGTGGCTCCCAGTTGTGGCTCTTATAGGCCCTCTCCTGTGGCTCCCAAATGTGGCTCTTATAGGCCCTCTCCTGTGGCTACCAGTTGTGGCTCTTATAGGCCCTCTCCTGTGGCTCCCAGTTGTGGCTCTTATAGGCTCTCTCCTGTGGCTCCCAGTTGTGGCTCTTATAGGCCCTCTCCCGTGGCTCCCAGTTGTGGCTCTTATAGGCCCTCTCCTGTGGCTCCCAGTTGTGGCTCTTATAGGCCCTCTCCCGTGGCTCCCAGTTGCTACGGCAAAGAAGTATGAAAAGGAATAAGAGGTTTTCTTTTTGTGGCAACATGATAGAGGGCCATGCCAAACGGTGACTATGCATTGGCCAGTGACTATAAATTGGCCAAAGGGTGGCGCTATAGCACTCAATTGAAAATGCAAACTTTGAATGTGCATAGCTCATGAACCGCTTGACCGTTGACACATATGTGTCTCCTGATGCCGAATAACTTTCGTGCTCTGACTTTTGACCTCTGACCTTTAGTACACCCGCCATTATATGAAAAATAGTTAAAATCTATCTCCTCCCAGGATCTTTGATCAAAATGCACGAAAACTTCTACCTTTACAGGATCTCCTCAATGGTCAACAAAAACATCTTGAAGACCTTAACAGGAGCCCTCGTACAAGGTTTATTTGACTATGCATTCACCTCCTGGTACCACAGCACCTCAATGGCCCTTAAAACTAGGCTCCAGACTTCCCAAAACAAACAGGTCAGGCACCTACTTGGCCTCACCCCCCGAACCCACCTCACCCCTGCCCACTTTGACAGGCTGGAATGGCTTAGGGTCGACGACAGAGTACAGCATCTTGCAATGGGTCTGGTCCACAAGATTCGATACACCACCAAGATACCCATGTACCTGTCTAGATACTTCCTTAATGTTAACAAAGTCCACACCCGCAACACCAGAGGGAGTGCAACGAACCATGTACAACCCAGATTCGGCACAAACAAGGGACTAAATTATTTTCGCTCCTATGCCACCAAAATGTGGAACGCCCCACCAACAGTCATTAAGACATGCAAATCCCTTGACTCCTTCAAAACCGCTCTCAAAGGGCACCTACGGATGGCTGCAATTCGAAACTGCCCCCCGTAAAATCTGAATCCCCCCCCCCTTTTCCCTCACTGTATATGTTTATTTTCCCTTTTTATCTCCATTATGATGAATTCCTGTTCTGTTCTTTGTCTATATAGAAGTGTCTATTTGTACGTCTCTAAATGTTTTGATGAATTGAACATGGTGGACCCTCTTGTAAACAAGTGTAATGCTTAATTGGGTCGTCCACTCACAGTTAACAGCCTTTGTATTGAGTTTGTGCTTGAAATGTACTGTAATTCTGCAAACTGTTAATAAATATTTCAATCAATCAATCAAAACGTGAACTTTGGACCCATACGGACATAAAATCGTAGTACATTTTATTTAAGTGAAAAAATAAAATGTAAAAAAAAGTTTTTATGAGCCAAAGAAAATTGCTGTTTTGTGAAAATCTTCTGTCCCTACATACATGCAGCGTCATATGCTTATGTCACTTTACAGTATAGTAGAGGGTCATGCCAAATAGCACTGAAAGAAGTCTTACTCCAATTGGCCAAAGGGGGGTGCTATAGCAATTTTTTTTAAATGAAACCTTTGAACAGGCATTACTCATGCCTCGTTTGGCAAAAATTCATGGCACTTGTTTCCACATGTTCCTTGACTCATGGGGAACACATCTGTCACTTTAACCAGTAAGCTCCGCCCTCAGATATTCCACCACTTTGAGCAGTTTAAAAAACGCTTATACCTGATTTTCTGCATGTTTTTTTGAGCAATTTGCGTGAAACATTCTACACACAATCTATGGACCATTATCTGAAATCCCAGTTGAAGAGAAGTTTGTACGTGAAAACATGAACAGCGGACACACTAGTAATGGACAATGATCCCATAAACCAGGACACACATAATTGTTATCAAAAACACTGAATGATTTTGCTGTTTACAATGTAGTAACTGATTGTCTCCGTGTAGCTCCGTCTGTAGAGCTCTTGCCCTTGGACCACAAGGTTGTGTGTTCTCCTGTAGAGCTCTTGCCCTTGGACCACAAGGTTGTGTGTTCAAATCCGGGTACTGCATGACAACTCAGCCCATGAGTCTTATTTGTGCATATTGTTCTTATTGGGTATTGTCTTCTTTCTTGGTCCCGCCTTATCGCTGCTTGAAGCTATATTTTATAATTGGTTCCTTGGTCTACTTCCCTCTTACGATTGGGGTGGCAGGGGTACAGTGGCTGGTATATGGATGGATGGGAACCGCAAGGTTTCCAGTTTGATCCCGGGCTCCGCCAGAGTTAGTGTCGGAACTAGCATGGCTGAGGGAAGTAGGGGTGCTGGGGGGGTTGGAGCACCCCTCCCCCCAGGCACAGCCCCCCCCCCCCCCCTCGGACAGGAGGGGAAAATAATAATAATTGTAATCAAAACAGATTACTAGGCCTAATGAATATGCTGCACCTTATGGTTAATTGTCTGTGTCAGTTTGCTCATGCGTGTGGAGAGGGAAAGTAAAAGCCACTTTTCCATGTGAAAATGCACGTGCACGAGGCGCGTGCACGCGCATACATTCAGCACCTCCTACTGTAAATATCTTCCCGCGGCCAAGTGTCCTTGAGCGAGTTGCTGAACCCCTAATTGCTCCCGATGTGCTGGTTGGTGCCTTAGAGCACTGTGAGCACAGTACCAATAAGCATTGCCAAATTCTGTAAGCTTTTGGCAGAGGCATTATGTACAACTATAACAAATCAGAACCATAACATTGTATGTCTGAGTTATATTAAGGAACTAAGAGAAATAAAGGTCCTGTACCTGCGTCAGTAATTTCTTATACTGTAACCAAACTGTATTGTAGAACAGAAGGAAAACACAAAACTGTTGCTTTGGAAGTTAAATTGCAATATTTGACTGACTTAAACTTCATCAACCAAAATAATAATTCAATTCAATTGAATCAAGATTTCAAAGTACGGGGATTACATTACTCCCCGATCATGAATGACCTGTCACGGTGCGGGGCAGAGAGGTGTAGGACCCAAGCGCAGGACAAAAGCAGAGGATGAGGCAGACACAAGGCAGGTCGAGTGCACGGTGGTTTATTAACCAAAAACCAGAGGGACAGGAACAAACACAGGAACAAGAAATAAACTAGGGAACACTAGGAGCAAGAAAATGACACTAGGACTAGGAAAATACAAGGAATCACGAGGAGCTAAATAACACTGACAACAATTTACGAACGAACAAGGAACTGAAAACACAAGGGCATACTGGGGCGACTGTGGCTCAAGAGGTAGAGCAGGTCATCCAATGATCCATGGGTCGGCGGTTCGAATCCCGGCTCCTCCTGTCTACATGTCGAAGTGTCCTTGGGCAAGACACTGAACCCCAAATTGCTCCCGATGTGCTGGTTGGTACCTTGCATGGCTTCCGCTGCAATCGGTGTATGAATGTGTGAGTGAATGGGTGAATGTAATGCACAATCTATGTAAAGCGCCTTGGATAAAGGCGCTATATAAATGCACCATTTACCATTTATAGACATGGGAAAACTAGACACAGGTGAACAACACTGACAATCAACACTGGGATAGGCTGGGGAACTAAGGGGACACAGGTGGAAACACTCAATCACAGGACTAGTGAGACAAGACAGGAACAGAACTACAGGGGCAGACAGGAAGGCACAAAACAAGACTACAAAATAAAGGTTCACAGTGTAAAGCAAAACTGCAACTAAGAAACAAGGAAAATACAATACTACAAAATCACAGGAACACAACAGAAGGGTAAAACAATAACAAACCAAGAACAGGGTACACAAGAAAACATAATACGTCACAGATCGTGACAGTGCCTCCCCCTCAAGGGATGGCTTCCAGACATCCCTAAACAATAAACAAAGTCCAGAACATCGAGCAGGGTGGGTGGTGGGGGTCTGGAAGGAGGGGCACTGGGACACGGGACCAGGGGCTAGAAAAAGTACTGGGCACAGGACTAAACTGACTGGCAGTGACTGGGCAGGGCAAAAACAGTTCACAAAGTTCACCTTGGTTGTCAGCAGGGAAAACTGACATGGGGACTGCAGATAGACGTGACGGGGCTGCAGGCGGGACTGCAGATGGACGTGACGGGGCTGCAGGCGGGACTGCAGATGGACGTGACGGGGCTGCAGGCGGGACTGCAGGTGGACGTGACGGGGCTGCAGGCGGGACTGCAGATGGACGTGACAGGGCTGCAGGCGGGACTGCAGATGGACGTGACGGGGCTGCAGGCGGGACTGCACATGGACGTGACGGGGCTGCAGGCGGGACTGCAGACGGACGAGACAGGGCTGCAGGTAGGACTGCAGGCGGACAAGTGCCGGGTGGCGGCGGAGGCTCCTGGATGTCAGGCGGCGGAGGCTCCTGGATGTCAGGCGGCGGAGGCTCCTGAATGCCAGGCGGCGGAGGCTCCTGAATGCCAGGCGGCGGAGGCTCCTGAATGCCGGGCGGAGGCTCCTGAATGCCGGGCGGAGGCTCCTGAATGCCGGGCGGTGGAGGCTCCTGAATGCCGGGCTGAGGATCCTGAATGCCGGGCTGAGGCTCCTGAATGCCGGGCGGCGGAGGCTCCTGAATGCCGGGCTGAGGCTCCTGAATGCCGGGCGGAGGCTCCTGAATGCCGGGCGGTGGAGGCTCCTGAATGCCGGGCTGAGGCTCCTGAATGCCGGGCGGCGGAGGCTCCTGAATGCCGGGCTGAGGCTCCTGAATGCCAGGCGGCGGAGGCTCCTGAATGCCGGGCTGAGGCTCCTGAATGCCGGGCGGAGGCTCCTGAATGCCGGGCGGCTGAGGCTCCTGAATGCCGGGCTGAGGCTCCTGAATGCCGGGCTGAGGCTCCTGAATGCCGGGCGGCGGAGGCTCCTGAATGCCGGGCGGCGGAGGCTCCTGAATGCCGGGCGGCGGAGCAGGTTCAGGTGACACAGGAACAAAACAGGCAGGAATTGTAGAGGGGGTTGGAGAAATCGAACCAGGAGGTGCCCACTGGGGATGAGGGGCACCACGACTCTTCCACCTGAAAAACGCCAAATACTGGGCGAATTCAATGTCCCTCCTCCAATATTGAGCAAGTTGCTCAAGAAACTCACCATCTTCAAAAAACACCTCCCTGGTCACCCCAAAGTTCTTCCAGGTGAAGGGCAAGCTAGGCTGGTGAGCCGACAGGGAAGCAGATTGTGAAGCAGGCTGCGGGCTAGCAGGCTGGAGAGCAGGCGGTGAAGCAGGTCGAAGGCTAGCGGCCCGAATGCTAGCAGGAGCATTGCCTATGGCAGCCCACAACCCCTTTATAAATCCATCCAGCTTGCCTGCTAGGTCGGGCCTGGAGTAGGCCAAGCGGATAACCTGTTTCACAGACAGGATCTTCTGCTCTGCACTGGTGGATGGACGAAGGCAGTCTTCCATTGTGGAACTCATGGAGAGGAGAAGTTCTGCAAACTCGTCCACCTCTGCATTGTCCGCTGGGTCCATTAGGGTTCGTTCGTACTGTCACGGTGCGGGGCCGAGAGGTGTAGGACCCAAGCGCAGGACAAAAGCAGAGGATGAGGCAGACACAAGGCAGGTCGAGTGCACGGTGGTTTATTAACCAAAAACCAGAGGGACAGGAACAAACACAGGAACAAGAAATAAACTAGGGAACACTAGGAGCAAGAAAATGACACTAGGACTAGGAAAATACAAGGAATCACGAGGAGCTAAATAACACTGACAACAATTTACGAACGAACAACGAACTGAAAACACAAGGGCATACTTATAGACATGGGAAAACTAGACACAGGTGAACAACACTGACAATCAACACTGGGATAGGCTGGGGAACTAAGGGGACACAGGTGGAAACACTCAATCACAGGACTAGTGAGACAAGACAGGAACAGAACTACAGGGGCAGACAGGAAGGCACAAAACAAGACTACAAAATAAAGGTTCACAGTGTAAAGCAAAACTGCAACTAAGAAACAAGGAAAATACAATACTACAAAATCACAGGAACACAACAGAAGGGTAAAACAATAACAAACCAAGAACAGGGTACACAAGAAAACATAATACGTCGCAGATCGTGACATGACCTTGGTTTATTAACTATACAAAACAAATGTTAACCAATATATTCCCTTGTTATCACCCAGTATGTTATGTTTCATGTTCTTTCAATACTCATATCAGGACAGAAAATACATGTCTTCACACATTTGTGTTGCAGTGTCACTCAACCAACCACCATTAGTCCAGTAACAAAGCCTCAATCAGTGTTTTCTTTTTTCCTGGCAACAATGGAAAAGCAAAAAAACAACAAAAGAAAACAACATATATAGCTTGAGCTTCAGCGTCCTTAAAACGTTTTCAATATGAGATTCCACAGTTAAATTAAAGTACCTATATACTGTGACACTATTTGACTGCCTTGCAAGGTTACAATTTTAGGAAGTGAAACTAAAGTCTTCCTGGCATTATTCCATTATGCATGCATGAAATATCTACTACAACTAAGTAAACAACGCCATAACTCCAGTCACAACAAAAAATAAGCATTATACAGTGAATTGCATGGTAAGAAGTTAGAACAACCTGTATTTTTGTGGAACATCTTACCAGTTGAGGAGAGTGAACCAACCTTTTCCTGACATCTGCACAACTTCATTACCAAAATAATCTCAAAACAGAATTAATAGATCAGCAGTTGTGATTATTATTATCGTAGTATAATGACCACAATCTCACCAGCAAATGGCGAGACTTCTCCTACCATATAGTTATAACATGAAAAGAGAGGAAAAAAAGCTGCACACTGTAAAATCCTGAGTGTTAATTTTACCCTGAGAGAGCTTAAGCGATCATCTAGTATTTGTAGTCTCACTACCAGCATATTCAGTGTAGGCCTATAGCATGTTTCATATTCAGTGTAGGCCTATAGCATGTTTCATATTCAGTGTAGGCCTATAGCATGTTTCATATTCAGTGTAGGCCTATAGCATGTTTCATATTCAGTGTAGGCCTATAGCATGTTTCATATTCAGTGTAGGCCTATAGCATGTTTCATATTCAGTGTAGGCCTATAGCATGTTTCATATTCAGTGTAGGCCTATAGCATGTTTCATATTCAGTGTAGGCCTATAGCATGTTTCATATTCAGTGTAGGCCTATAGCATGTTTCATATTCAGTGTAGG
The DNA here is from genome assembly GCF_951216825.1 of Electrona antarctica. Lineage (NCBI taxonomy): Eukaryota > Metazoa > Chordata > Actinopteri > Myctophiformes > Myctophidae > Electrona > Electrona antarctica. The sequence goes on along the minus strand of NC_136808.1, from coordinate 46,275,635 downwards.
CCTATAGCATGTTTCATATTCAGTATAGGCCTATAGCATGTTTCATATTCAGTGTAGGCCTATAGCATGTTTCATATTCAGTGTAGGCCTATAGCATGTTTCATATTCAGTGTAGGCCTATAGCATGTTTCATATTCAGTGTAGGCCTATAGCATGTTTCATATTCAGTGTAGGCCTATAGCATGTTTCATATTCAGTATAGGCCTATAGCATGTTTCATATTCAGTGTAGGCCTATAGCATGTTTCATATTCAGTGTAGGCCTATAGCATGTTTCGGGAGAAATATCTTTTGAGTGCTATAGATGATGAAATGTTAAGGCCCTGTGTCCATTAGGCATCTCAGCTGGACCCATGTGTTCCTTACATTGCGGCTGTCAGCAGTATAGCAGCAGTAACACAACAAAATATCTTCACTAAAAATAGCCAATCTACAAGCAACGTGTTGTGTCGAGTGTATATATATATATATATATATATATATATATATATATATATATATATATATATGATAACAAATCAGTCTAACCGGCCCGTCAGTTGTCATGAGGTTAATAAATGAGGAATGCACATAAGAGATGCATTTTCAAGTTGGGATTGGTTTATTTTTGTTGCCTGGCCGCCTTGCCACATTCCAAGAAGAACTGATCAATCACAGAGTAGAAGAAGAGGAAGAGTTTCTGATGTGCAGAAAGCAATGGATAAGAAGTCAATTATCCAACTGTCCAAATATCCCTCCTTTGTCTCCATCCATGGCCTCCCTTGCCTATTTCCCCTCGCTCTCCATCTGTAACAGCTCCGGTCAGAACATATCAAGCCTTTCCAATTTGCTGTTTGTTCAAGCAAAGTCAAAAAGGCGTGTCAGGGTCGAGAGAGAGAGAGAGAGAGAGAGCGAGAGAGCGAGAGAGAGAGAGAGAGAGAGAGAGAGAGAGAGAGAGAGAGAGAAAGAAAGAAAGACAGAAAGAAAGAAAGAAAGAAAGAAAGAAAGAAAAAGAAAGAAAGGCTTTATTGACTGAGTGGGAAACCACTTAGCACTGATAAAGACAGCAAATGTATGTCTTCGACTGGGAGAACGTGAGGTGACATATCTGACACAGATATCTGTGATAATGTTTTCAAGACTGAATCATATGTCTGACGCAGGTCAGCAATGGATCCCAGCGGTTGAATAGTGTACGTTAGTTAATTCCTATGGGCAGCAGCAGCTGAATATGTTTTACATACATCAGGTGGCAGAGGTAGTTTCATAGTCATAAAACTGCGCTGACCTCAGTGACAGCTGTTGGTGCAATGCACGACTTGCAAGCTAATTTCAGTTCTTCTCGAATCTCAAGTGAATGCAACACAATGCTATAGCCTGAATGGTTTACATACACTATCAGACATAATCAGACATACACACTGTTAGGGATTTAACACTAGCATGTCTGAACTCAACTCACCTACTACTCTGACGGGTGAACGGTCAGGATGACCGTGTTTTTCGTGCAATTCCACTGGCCACTCTCTCCCTGCGTCTCTTCTAATGCTCTTCACACCTCTCCCACCCGCGGCGGGGGGTTGACGACTTGCCATTGTCTTCTAAATGTTACATTCCATCTAATTCAAGGCAGCGTTTCAACTCGACAGGACAACTTGACTTATTTTTTCTTTTACAAAAGTTGCATGGTTATTTAATAAGTGAATTGTATGTGAGCGTGCTCCTCCTGCCTGGACCGAGGTCTTGGTGTCACTTCACAGAGCAATGTAACCTTAGTGATGTCACCCAGAGACAGTAGCATGTCAGCACCTGAGGGTGCATCTCCACACATACCCATTTAATTGGACAGCTGCTCGGCATCAAAAGGCACAAACACACCTACCTAGTACCTTGGGTCTGATGGCTCCTTTATTGTGACAAATATGGGGGCAATTTATTGGTCTCCCAGGAGAGTAAATAGAAAGTTACACGCAGCACAGGAGCTTTAATTGCACTGTCAGGAGAAGGTAACATCTAGCCTCTAAAAGGCAGTGGTGCATGTACACTCGCATGCATATGGTTTACACGTGCATACACACAGCCTGTAGTTGAATACTAAAGTATGATTACTAAATAATAATATCAATCAACACACACATCGAACACACACATTGCACACGCACACACACACGCACGCACGCACGCACGCACGCACGCACGCACGCACGCACGCACGCACGCACGCACGCACGCACGCACGCACGCACGCACGCACGCACGCACGCACACACACACACACACACACACACACACACACACACACACACACACACACACACACACACACACACACACACACACACACACACACACACACACACACACACACACACCTAGGTTCCATCCTGGAGGCTAATCTTTCCGGTGATAAAATGGCCGCCAACGTAATCAAAAAGGTCAACCATAGAACAAGATTCCTTTACAGGATCTCCTCACTGGTCAACAAAAACACCTTGAAGACCTTAACAGGAGCCCTTGTACAGGGTTTCTTTGACTATGCATGCACCTCCTGGTACCACAGCACCTCAAAGGCCCTTAAAACCAGGCTCCAGACTTCCCAAAACAAACTGGTCAGGCTCCTACTTGACCTAGCCCCCCGAACCCACCTCACCCCTGCCCACTTTGACAGGCTGGAATGGCTTAGGGTCGACGACAGAGTACAGCATCTTGCAATGGGTCTGGTCCACAAGATTCGATACACCACCAAGATACCCATGTACCTGTCTAGATACTTCCTTAATGTTAACGAAGTCCACACCCACAACACCAGAGGGAGTGCAACGAACCATGTACAACCCAGATTCGGCACAAACAAGGGACTAAATTATTTTCGCTCCTATGCCACCAAAATGTGGAACGCCCTACCAACTGTCATTAAGACATGCGAATCCCTTGACTCTTTCAAAACCGCTCTCAAAGGGCACCTACGGACGGCTGCAATTCGAAACTGGCCCCTGTAAAATCGGAATCCCTCAAACTTGAACGCAAGGACAACACAAGAGACGGTCGCGGCCACACAGCCAACTCAAGGTATGGCCACTGAGCCGAATTGGGGACCCAACGCAAGGACAACACAAGAGACGGTCACGGCCACACAGCCAACTCAAGGTACGGCCACGGAGCCGACTTGGGGACCCAACGCAGCTCCTCCAAGGAAAACAAACAAATTAACGGAGCTGAACGTGAATCCCCCCCACCGCCCACCCCTTTTTTTTCCCCTCACTGTATATGTTTCTTTTCCCTTTTTCCCTCCTTTATGATGAATTCCTGTTCTGTCTATAGAAGTGTCTATTTGTACGTCTCTAAATGTTTTGATGATTTGAACATGGTGGACCCTATTGGAAACAAGTGTAATGCTTAATTGGGTCGTCCACTCACAGTTAACAGCCTTTGTATTGAGTTTGTGCTTGAAATGTACTGTAATTCTGCAAACTGTTAATAAATTCTTCAATCAATCAATCAATCAATCAATCAATCAAACACACACACCAACTGTTGAAGCTTAATTTACTTTCTTTTTTATAAGATACTCTACTCTGCAATAACTGACCACTGATAAGATGAGCCAAGTCATCCACAAAAGACATTTCTAGCAAGATGTGTACTTTGCTTTGTTCATCTTGGGATTGGTTTTCAAAATAGTCAATGTGACTTTGCCCTCAATGCTCTCAATACCCGCATATCTGACTAAATATACCTCTAAAACATTAGTGAACACACAGCCACAATACTAGAGGGAACTAAATATACCTCTAAAACATCAGTGAACACACAGCCACAATACTAGAGGGAACGTAAACAACAATAGTAAAACCCACCTATAGAACAAACATGGGAAAATTCTCCTTCTATGGCACTGCCGCCACCGCATTTTATATTGCCACTGTAAAGCACTTTATAACCATGTTTTGAAAAGCGCTTTCTAAATAAAGTTTATTATTATTATTATTATTATTATTATTATTATTATTATTATTATTATTATTATTATTATTATTATTATTATTGCGACTGCAGGTCACATTTACTATGAAATCGTACATTTTGGAATCGTACATTTCTGTCCGTCAGTCAAACTCATACTGTACATGGGAAAGCCCCCATATATGGTGCCCAGGTCTCGTGACATCACGTGACATCATCAGTAAATGCGACCTGCTGTCACAATTGATGATATTCACACGGCTGCCATCTTGCTCTCTAATTATATTAAACACCGTCAAAATCACCAACATTGCAGCTGTACGGAAAGCTTGAATTATCCTCTTTCAATCTGTTTTTGTTTAATAAAAATCCACCGTAGACATTTTATGAGCTACTTCCTGTCAAGAAATTCCTTGCAGATGACAGTTTTTACAAAATCTCATTGCTTATACATCTTTCTTTGAGATTTACATCAGACTAAAAATCCGATCTTTTCTCCCTGATTCCGATCTTTTGAAAATCATGTGATCGGAGCCGATTTCTGATCACCCGATCCGATCGGGACAACCCTAGAGGTAGGGTTACATGGGGCCAGTCGGACCATGGGGCCAATCGGACCAGTCGGACCATGGGTGTTCGGATTTTAATCCCTCCGAAAGGGAAAGTTTGCCCTGGTAGTTCTGGCAATGATAACTACTCAGCCTCACACACATTGGAATAAACTTGAGAAACAAATAACTGTCTTTTAACTCTTGTTATTTATTTTACCAAAACTCTTTCACACACAACCACACACACTCTCTCTATACTTGTGTACGGTTATGGCCGGCCCGTGAGTTGAGGCGCTAGCAATAGCCTCAAGTAAATAAACAACATGTTGCTGCAGGCAGGCAGGTAATTTACTGTAACACACCAAAAGAAAACAAATCACACTATTAATATAACATGTACACATTGACTGTAAACCTGAACATCATGCAAGAAATGATGAAGGAATTAACGTCACATTAACAATCGTCCACCCATAAATAACCCCACAATGGGGCCAGTCGGACCATGGGGCCAGTCGGAACAACGGAAAGTCGAAATAAAATGGTTTGAAAGTCGTGAATGATCAACCAATTATTTCAATATGTCCAACAGTATAATCTGCACTCGTTTATTTGCAAATCAGTTTTCCTTATACACTCTCGCTAGTTATTTTCTCTCAAGCCCATATAATTATGGTTTCAATGATTTCACCGACTTGATAATGTAAAAAAATAATACAAACACACGCTTTGAAAAGCAATGGGCTGAAGTTCCAGGTTACTTAGTTTACCATTTTTCTTTTGTGGACATTGTGAATGTTAAGAAGTTTAGTTTCAGAGAGGGGAAATCAAATGCTTCTGAAAGAATAATGAGTTCCAGAAAAGAAGTGAAAAGTCTAATGCATAACTCTCTAATTGGTGTCTACTGTGGCAGGAGGTGTTAGACCACCAGAAGGATAGAGGACAACTGGGGATAGAGGTAATAAATAGGATAGCGCAGATGGTCTCCTCCCGCGGACACACACCTAAACACACACAACAAACTGGACACCAGTAGAAGAGTGTGTGTGTGTGTGTGTGTGTGTGTGTGTGTGTGTGTGTGTGTGTGTGTGTGTGTGTGTGTGTGTGTGTGTGTGTGTGTGTGTGTGCGTGTGTGCGTGCGTGTGTGCGTGCGTGCGTGTAGCCATGTGAAAGAATGGTATACTGTATGTGTATGTAGTCCAGATGAATGCCCCCAATAAGAGGACCTCAGTATACTACGTACATGCAACACTTTATAAACTTGTCATATTTTCACTCATGCACAAATCATGTGGCAACATTGTAAGAATGACTGGTTTTGAGCAGATTTCATTGGTTTGTATTCAGTTTGGTATAATGTATTAGTTCATTTTGCATTATATTGTTGTAACTAATCATGAAGAGGCCAGATCCTCAAGTGTGCAATTCAAGGTTATGTGAGAATGAAGTTAGTAATACACACTGTATTGCAAAAGGAAGGTACAGGGGCTCATTACTCACAATTGTGACAATAGTCAAACACTTTCTTATTTTCTGAATTGGCATTGTAGAAGGCAGGCAGGGTGGAATCAACACCTGATCACACTGGGTAGAGGGGTCTCTCCTGTTGGAGGGGAACAGACGGCGAAGGAATGGGAGCACATGTTCCTCTCCATTTGGGACTGCTGCTGCCAGACCTCAGTTGTAATTCCCCAGACAATCCAGCCATTAATTGTGTTTTGGTCGCCCAGTCTTGCAATCTTACAGCTCTGTGCTTGCAATCCAGATTTGCTCCAGGTGTGCCATTTAGGCTGTTGAGTGTTCAGGCTGCACTCACACCATGCTCACATAATAACATGCCGACACGCACGCACGCACGCACGCACACACGCACGCACGCACGCACGCACGCACGCACACACACACACGCACACACACACAGTGTGCACTTGCGAGCTGCTTTCATCTATGTTTACTACTTTATGTGCAATCATGAAATTGTTTGTTGCAGCATTTAATATATACCTACTTTAACAGGTCCAGTTGACCTGGCCCTAGGCCAGTTGACCCAGTTGACCAGCAGAGACAAAAACATTCTTAATGTTGGCTACAGTAAAATATTTGAACCCCTTTAAAGCCCCATTAAAATGACACATGGTCTGGGGGCTCCATTTTCATTCGATCTTTCTAAATACACTGGGGATTTAGCCCATGGAAGAGTGATGTGTTGCTGCCTTGAAGTCTCACGGCAGCGGTGGCCGAACGGATAGCGGCGCGGTCTTGATACCGGAAGGTTCCTAGTTCGAGCCGCCGACACGTTAAAATTACCACCGCTGAAGTGCCCTTGAACAAGGCATTGAACCACTACGATGAAATGTGTTCTATGAGCAGGGCCTGGCTGGAAACAAGTTCTTGAGCTTAGCCCAGATACCCTGGGTAAATATAGATTTCATTTCATTTCATTTCACTTGTGCTGCACACGTCGCTCTACCAAACTAATTTGGCATGGCTTACTTTTAAACTCCACTATCGCTTTCCCAAATGTGTGTGACCAAAATAGCAATTTAGGGGAAAGCGTGCCAACACGCCCATGACCACACCTCTAGGCGCAAATACCGGTGTCGGCAAAATAGATAGCGGGTGACGCTGGACCAAAATGCCATTAAGGGACAGAGCAAGCTCCTATATGTTCAAACAAGTTTGAGTATTTTTGAACAGTTTTTGCATAGATGTTTGGGGCGCTACGCAGCCCTCACATCTAGAGTGCAGAACCTACGTCACACACACACTGCAGTAAATTTGTTTTATTGACCATGGTTATAAATAGATGCAACATTTTCAATATTTGAGCCAGTGCAATGCTGTTGAAGTTCCTCTCCAACCATTACAGATGACTTCTGAAATGTATTATTTGTCCTCCCCGCGCCCATTGGCCTCACCACTCCCATCCTCCAGTAGTAGATTGGCTATTTCCAGTGAAGAGATTTGGTGCGCAGTCAAATACTAGCCGACCTATGGCACAGTGAATCTAGAGCCCTGGGGGACCCCAGTCAAGTAAGCATATATATGGATTTAAGTGGTTAAGACAATTTAGAGAAATGAATAGAAAGAGAACCACACAAGATAGATCTCTGCGTAAAGCAGTGTAATAGTGTTCATTTGGGAGTCAGTAGGGTCAAGTCTACAGGGAGCATGTCGAGAGAGAGCAGAGAGGAAGTAGCTGGTTATTTCCAGACAAGGAGAGAAGATTACATAAAGGCTATTTTGCTTAATCCAGTTGAAGCCCTGGAGGCAGACGAGAACAAGTCCTCATGTGAATGAATACCATAGCTTCCACCCAACTGACAAGAAATGCATTGCCACAAAAATAGGCAAGCAAGTGAAGAATGGACATTTAGATGCACACAGTACAGTACAGTACAGTACAGTACAGTACAGTACAGTACAGTACAGTACGGTACGGTACGGTACGGTACGGTACGGTACGGTACGGTACGGTACAGTACAGTACAGTACAGTACAGTACAGTACAGTACAGTACAGTACAGTGTACCATTGACTTAGTCGATATGTCTTGACAGTATAGTCCGGCAGTCCGACATGTTTTTAATATTGGCCTAAAATATACAGTACAGACATTCATGAATCCACTTGGCGGCTGTCGGTATTGAGCTTTTTTTAAATAGACTACATTATTTTTTATAAGCTACATAATATGTGGGCACGTTTTCAGCCATCTCACCACCATTGACTTTCATTATAAAATGAAAGTACTACAAATATTAAAACATATTTAATAAACATGAAAAACATTCATTGAAAACATTTACAATGACTTCCTTGGCCTATATACTCGGGCACACGCACGCACGCACGCACGCACGCACGCATGCACGCACGCACGCACGCACGCATGCACACACACACACACACACACATACACACATACACACACACACATACACATACACATACACATACACACATGTCCATTTTACATATGGATTTCCACCCCAACCTCACATGCATTTATAGACAGTTTGAACACGCCATTAGAACAAAAACTGAAGGGAGGAAATCCTTACATATGAGGGAGTATTCCATGGAAAACATTTATGAATAGTAATTCATTTTATTGAGCCGTTGCTCTCCCACATATTCCACTGCCAAAAAGTTATTCACTTTTCTATTCTGCATTGGCTATACGCTGATTGGCTCATTAGACATTAAATCACAGATTATATTGGCTTTTAATGTGAGAAGATTTGACAGTCCATAATATTAGAAATATGTCCTCTTTACTAAAAAATGACTGGATAATCTCCTGAAAGTGTTTATTTTAAGCTTGTGTGAATGAAAAATGTCAAAAAAATACTCGTATAAAAAGTTAAATTTCCTGCTGGCGGTCTGGAATCCAATCCTCAAGGAATTAACCTCTAATTTGACACGTTAAACACAGCTTGTCTATAATGCTATACATGAAACAGCTAAACTTTTTGAGTTTTTGAGTGGTGAAAGAAACCTGGAGAGGTGAAATGTTTTTAGTTTTTATTTTATTTTTTGAGTGGTGCAACCACTCGAACAGCAATGTCCGTGTTCACCTACCCATGTGACTCGTGTTAACCTATGTGACTCGTGTTTAATGTGTGTGACTCATGTGTGACTCATGAGTACCAGTAGGGGCGCTGTTGTGGCAGAAACAGAGACAGAGAGATGCACTGTTGCCTGCTAATGAGAGAGAGAGAGCGAGAGAGAGAGGGGGGAGGGGGGGGGGGGGGGGATTTGCACCACTCAGTTCACACGGGTGTGATTTTTCTAAGCTTTACAGTCGGGAGCTGGCTGCCATAATGATCACAACATCATCACACTTGTGTATGCACGAGTAGGTCATTTTATCCTCACATTTAGAGCAACCAATTTTGCATTCATGCTTGTAATGTTTGCAACTAAGATCACAGATTCTGTAGTCTTAAAAAAGCATGTTAAATGTGCCTGCCACAATTATTTTCAGAAACAACTGCCAAGCATAAAGCGACATTGAAGCATGGGGTATTGTGATCCTATACATTTTGAAAGAAGAGTATGCATATACTCAAGCTGCTGTTGAAACAGCCAAACCAAATGAAAGCTGAAGCAATGGTTGAAAGTGTTTAAAAATAATGACTATTTTCATTAACTTTATGACCCTGAATAATCACCCCATAGAATCCAAAATCAAGTTTCTCAGCATAATTTAAAGCTTAATTCGGTTTTGAAATACCCTCTAGTTTGTCAGATTCATACTTTCACAAATCACAAATCTTGCCACAACAAGAGGCCTACGATCGGTACGAGACAATAATCTTCTTCCCAACACATGACACGATAACAATCGCTTATAATCACTCAAATCACTTATGGACATTGTGACCATATACAGGTAGGAGCTAACTGACAGAACTCATACTCTATCATTCTGATAGATTAGTCCTCATGCTGTATACTTTCCTCCTCCTTTCTTTACAGTTCCTGTTAAAATAAAAATAAAAATAAAATAAATCTGCCTGTTTGGCACTGGATAAAGCCGAAGAGGTGGATGCAGTCTTCTCCATAATCCAAAGAGAAGTTACTCCGAAAATGACCATCCCCTCATGACGACACAATAGGGACTTTAAGCAATGACAGTTTTCAGGACGGCTCCACTAGGCGCAGTCAAAATCGTTAAGCAAACAGCCGTCGGCGACGGGTTCCCACCCCTTTTTGGTTCCCATGGTGATGCATCTATGCAGCATGTGTGTGTGACACTGTGTGTGTGTGACACTGTGTGTGTGTGTGTGTGTGCGTGTGTGCGTGTGTGTGTGTGTGTGTGTGTGTGTGTGTGTGTGTGTGTGTGTGTGTGTGTGTGTGTGTGTGTGTGTGTGTGTGTGTGTGTGTGTGTGTGTGTGCGTGCGTGTGTGCATGTTCACTATAATAAACGTTACCAAACCGTTATGGCTATCAGTGGCACACCTACGTATCCTACTCAAACTATGCCGGTAACAAACCAAAGCTAACAGTTGATCAACTGATGTTGACAATTATGATGATTATGACGTGTAGAAGGCTACTGAAACGTTTTGAAGGCAAAAGCTTGCTACAAGTTGTCGTTTCTCTGAGGGGGCAGAGCTCGCAGCAGAGCTTGCATTCAACATGATCTGGTAAGATTGTAAGATCTTACTTTTGGACAGTTTATGAACTGTTCAGTGAATTCGTTTAGACTAAAGTGTAATTAGCAGAGCTCATACATACAAACAACGCGTCCAAAGTACTAAAATCACTGACGTTGTAGTCACTAAGTGGAAGACTATAGTTTATGCCGTAGTAGGAAGGGCTGCGATAGCAAGCAGGTTTATCTATCAAGCACTGATCCATTTCCGGTTGCCGGAGTGGACTGCCGTAGCCGTCGTTGCTTAAAGCTGCTTCAGAGTCTCCTCCTTCAAGGTTCAAGGTTCTTTATTATTTGGCTCCCGAGGAAGAAATGTGTCTTAGACAAAGGGCCCGCATGCAAGCGTAGCCCTTATGCCAATGTCGCCGCAGAGCAGCGCCAACATATGTCCTTGTTCCTGTGATGCACCGGACCAGACGTTCCAGGCTGGTTTGAGGCGCGTTGGTAGACTCCCTTTGGTAATATGAACATGTGTTTTTGTTAGTTTTTGTGCAATAATGTGTCATCTGGTGCTTGTATACCAGGGCAATACAAATTAATATATAACATGTAACAGTGTATTCATAATGTGTTGTAGTGCACATACAAAGTTGTACACAGATCGGTGCAGTTATAGGTGTAAACATTTGAGTTGCATTTCGTCCTCAGCCTGGTGGGAATGTGTGTGCATTATTTCACGGAAATCACACGCTGTGTGTGAATGACTTGAGGCATTTTGTTAAAAATGACCAATCCTGCAAAGTTTGGAAGGCAATCTTAGCCTATCAGGATGGAATAAATATGGGGAAGTGGACAGATGCGTGTTGATCCCATTACTATGGAGATAGTGTATACCGATTTGCGTGATGTATGGATAAAATATGTACGAGTAATGTATAGAAATGTGTTTTATCAAAAATCAGACTCATGGTGGTGCTATAACCGGCAGATGTGGCATTTCTTCCTCAACCAAGTGGAAATGATTCCTCACGCTGTGTTAATGATTTGAGGCATTTTGAGGAATATGGGGAAGCGGACAGGTCCGTATTGATCACATGACTGTAGAGATATTGTATAGCAATTTGTGTGATGTATGAATAAAATCTGTAACAGTAATATAATATAGTAATAAGTAATATAAAGAAAGAAAATATGTTTTGCTGAAATCAGCCCCATGGTGGCGCTACAACAGGCCATTGTGGAAAATTTGGGGCAGAGGTTTGTCGTTGGCATCCAGGGAGTGTGTGTGCACAGTTTGGCATCGACCGGGCCAACAGTGCCGCAGATTAGCTGTACACAGACGGACGGACGGACGCACAAACACACACACAGATGGACGGAGTGCACAACATACTCTCTCCCCATGCCTTTGGCCTGGTGGAGACAATAACGAACAAACTTTATAATATTCAAAAAAAACAAAACAAAGCAAAACAAGTACAAGATCAGTGCTAGGTTAAAAAGTATAAACAAGGGATGGAGGGACACCTCCAGACTTCAGCTGGGCCTGACCTCATTATGGACATGGCTGACACCGCACACCGGCCCTCCTTCAAGCCAATTTTAATATAGGATGAAGTGATGATTGCAAGAGGGGAGGCTTGCATTTAGGCTATTTCATTTGTATATCTGTGAACCGTTTAATTAGGCCTACAGTACATGTAATTTTGTGTTATACTACAGTTAATCCTTGTTGTTGTAGTCAACCAACATGGTATGCCTGTTGAGAATCTCCTAATTATCAGATCATTCTTATCTTAACAGGCCGCTGTTAGCTAACTAAAGATCAGGCCGCTTATACTCCAAATTGTGTAAGTCGCTCTTGACAAGAGTATCATTGCCAAAGCTGTAAATTGAAAATTGTTCTTCCTCACATGAAAACATAAACTTCACTGAATTAAAATATAATGTGCTTCGGTGACCAGCGAAGGGGAAACATAATGACGGCAATGATCCACCCTGCTTCTGTTTGGATTTGGCAAGATACTTTTTTCCCCTCTTGCTTGCATAGCTTTCTGCAGTTACCCACATGGTTGCAACTGTAATGATGGCTGTCTAAAAGTAGTACCTCAATGAAAAGAAAAATAACCTTGTTCACTCAAGGATAGTGAAGGAAGTTCAATTATCAACAAGCTGTGACAGCTGTGGCTAATTTCTTTTTGCAGAATACAAGTATGTTTCGTAATACAATTAAGCTCTGAATTGACTTGCATTGCTTGCACTTTCAATCAATAGATCGATACAATCGAACCCACAAAATGCTATTTAGAGAGAACAATATACAGATTTTGTTCCCGCATTGTACTGTAATTTGTATGCACCTCACATTCCATTCCCTCTATTAATTATTTCTTATATTTGTTCATTCATTATTTGAGTGCACAGTATATACAGTATGTTCCATACTTCCCTGGCAGCTCTCTCAGACCACACATAGATCATCACTACAGTTTCCACGTGTCAACCCATCACTCAGCCGCGCTGCCATGTCAGTCTTGACGACATAGGCCATTACTTTATGTATTAGTATACATAAATGAACTATGACACTCCGTTGTACTGCTGCCTGTACTGGGACTATCACAAAGCATAACTCAGATGTTTGATATCTGATGCTATGTCTCTCACTTGCACAAGAGGCTATGTGCTTCTACAGTATTCATACTGTATGCTGCTAAGTGTTGTCTCTACTTGCACAAGAGACAGTGATATTCTGTCTCATTTTATTTTTTATGTTGACCATGCACCCTTACGAATATCTGACATTGTGTCCTGTTATCTTATGTTGTTTCCTGCTTGTCTGACGTATATTCTGACAATTCTGTCCACCCTGGCTTGCTGCCTCGATCGGACAGCGTGTCTGATGCACAAGCCCATTGGCTGGTGGCTTGCTCTTGCATGCTTCACAAGCCTCAAGGCCTCACTGTTGGTGCACCTGCCTTGCTGTCAGTAATGTAAAAGTCATGCCTGTAAAACATTGTTTTATTCAGTTGAGAGAGTGAATCAAAATTTGTACTCCCCTCCCTCCAACCCAATCTAGTACTAACCACCTCAGAGAATTCTGATGGACTGTTTTCTGGTTAGTGTCAGCGTGTTTGTTTGCTTTTTTTGGACACATTCCCAGTCAGGTGGGACAATGTTAACATTTATTCGGAAATGTTCAACATTTTCCCTTTTCAAACATTCACCATGACATATGTTTTAGTGATCCCTTTTTCCTTTCTAAACTTTCTTTACCAGCACATGGGAGAATAACTACATGTTTTCATGTCTCTGATGCTCAGCTGCCTGTCTGTCACATTGTCAGTGTTGTACCGTACGTACCGCATGCATGGTCAAGCAGCACCCAATCTGGTGGTTTGTCTCAGAGGAGAGGAGACAGAAAGTATGACTCCCCTGAGATACCTGGCCTTCATGCCGACACCTCCTCATGTCTCCATGTCTGTCGCTGCGCTGGATTTTATGAATTCATAGACAGTAAAAGTCTTTAGTGTTCATTTCATTCAAATGAGTGTACAAATGGAACCAATCATGATGTGTACACTATACAGTGACAAAATATGCAATTCCTGGCAGCGTGAAAAGTAAAAGTAAAGTAATAAGTAACTAGCTACTTTTGGCAGAGAGGAATAGGTAAAGTAATAATATTCCTTTTTTAAAAGTAACTAGTAATAAATAATAATATTACCGTTTTAGAGTAACTTTGACAACACTTTGCAGTGTGCGCGCACACACACACGCGCACACACACTGCACTGGGTACCTAGGGACCTGGACAACTCGGCACCTGGAGGAGTGGCCACCTGGAGGAGTGGCCACCTGGGCCACCTGGAGGAGTGGCCACCTGGAGAAGTGGCCACCTGGACGAGTGGCCACCTGGAGGAGTGGCCACCTGGGCCACCTGGAGGAGTGGCCACCTGGATGAGTGGCCACATGGAGGAGTGGGCACCTGGAGGAGTGGCCACCTGGAGGAGTGGCCACCTGGAGGAGTGGCCACCTGGTATGTATAGTTATTAGCTTCTCCACAATAATTGTTTCCTTATATGAGGACACAGTGAGGCAACTAATTCTTCTAGGCACCCCCCTATACACTTCTGAACGTAAATATGACCTTCGGTAGGTGGCCAGTATTAGTAGAAGATTATAAATGTTATTTCTGACAAGTACTCTCAATTTGAGAAATTTAAGCTTTTACTTCAAGATTCAGCCTTGAAATTACCATAATATTATGTGAGAATCTATTATATTATATGTAGATTGTATTGCCTCTGGGTGTTTAGATTTCTACTTCTACTTCAACCACAACCTAGCAATCCAATTCTGAGGCAAACTATAAGTAAAAATAGTAGATCTACAGTATATGCTCACAACACGTTGCAACATTCGGCGAGAGATTTGGTGTCGAGGGAAAAAAGGAGCTGAACGAGTATAGAGCCCTGGGGGACTCCAGTGGAATAAGCACAGTAGTATAGAGTTTAAGCGGTCAAAGAGGTTTGTACGTTTTATTCAGATTGAACGCTTTCAAATAAAATAATCAAAAAAAGGTGTTTTTTTTGGGATCCCCACAAAATATGTCTAGGCCCTTAGGAAGTGAATTGAGCAGTGGTGTCTAATCATGCCCATAGGCAATGCACAGTCAACAAGGGGGAATTCCTTGGAGACATCCATAAGAACAAAAAATGAGTCCAGCAGTGCAGGTGAATCCAATGAAGGAATTAATACAATAAAGTATCCCAGCTGTGTGCCCTAAAATCTGTCCTGGATCCTGTTGGCAAATGCACTTTGTTGGGTAGAGTTTATATAGAAAATAAGGGTAGAACTCCATGGCATTTCAATGCGATTAATAAGCTTGTGCTAAAAGAAAATCTTTAGATGAGACGAGGGGGAAATAAATCGCAGGGAGTGTGAACACTCTTCACAGCATTGATCTTTGTGAGTAATACCAATTAAAAATGACTGCTTTCTCTTCAACCTCGGCCTTTTCACTTCCTCTCTAACCACAGTAGTGCTGCGATACAACGCCCCCAGGAAAATCGAATATAATATTATGTAAACTTTTATGCTACAGACAAAGGAGGGTCACAATGTATATCAATTATACTATATTTCAAATAAGTCTGCAAATATGGACCCCAGCCCTCAGACGAATTCTGTATGTTTGATCTTCCCAGGCACCTTCAAATGGGAATCTATCAACTTTGAAGTCCAAGTTGCGAGGTAAATCTTTGGGCACAGATGTAATAAATAAGATGCAGGGTTTTCTTTGAAGGCTCTCCAAAATGTATTTTTCTTTTTTATATCCACCCAACATTGATTTAAAGGTAGCCTTCTTTCATGGCAAAACCTCATGGCAAAAAGGCTATGACTCCTACATTCATTATAGATACCATGTATTTTCATGAATAATATAGACAGAAAGTGCTTCAGGTAAAAATAAAAAAGAATAACTTTTCACTTGTGGACTCACTAAGAATATTGTACTAACACCTGTAGCAGTATTTCTTCTTTTTAACAAGTACGACAAAATATTTTCCTTAACCCATCCAATTATTGTGTCCATATGTACCACCCTGGAGGAGCCCTTGTTGCAAGCCTTTAAATTGAAAGCATATTGTTAAAATTGGCATTATGCACCATTTCATTTACAATTTTCATCAACTTGACACACCTGCAGAATTATAAGGTCTGTAATGCCTGATTTCCCACCCTGCATGTCTTTGGTTTTGCCATAATAGCAGATGATTTTAATTGCCTAGGCTAGAATTAAACATAGGCCTATAGGTACTTTTATCGTCCCCCACCATGAAAGTGGAGGGTGAAACAATCTCCTTGTGTGCGTGAATGTGCGAAAGTTTGTTCGTCCATCACACTATAATGCTGACTTTGTGCTACTAGTTAAGTTAAACAGGATCTAATCAAATCAAAACAAAGGAAAGGTGAATGTTATTGTTGAAACAGGGAAACTGGTGATATAACCAACAAGTTTAAAGGTTGGGTAAATGATACATTTCTGTTAAAACAAAATGTTAAATGGCTTTATATTCTGATGGTAATCATTGTTCTGCAACAGGAGTCTCCCTGTTTCTCCTGAATTGATCCAAGTAGCATGCATGCTGTACATGGCTGTGCTATGTGCACACACGCACGCAAGCACACAAAGGGTGAAGGGTCGGGAGGTGCAGCACCTGAGGGCAGTGGTCCCCTTTGCACCTCTACTTATACCACGGCTATGGCGCTGCAATGCATGTGCACTCATATATAAACAACACATGCACACACTGTCTGTTTTGTTGATGCATGATAGCCACCAGCGGATAGCTACGTCCTGGCAGATAGCCACATGCCCTTGCAGATTATGTACTGTAGTAGCCTCTGTTTCCGATAAGCAAAACCGAAATAACATATTTTTTTATGGGTATCCAGTACTTGGCATTTTGGATTAGATTTCTACTTGGAACCAAATTTCAGTACCCAACCAGCTACTGCAGGTTGGATTGATGGTCAGAACCCTATTTTGTCCATGTCCCATTAGTCGGAAAATGTTAGGTTAGTTAGTGTGAGGTTAGGGTTTGGTTAGGTTAGTTATAATGTGCAACAACAGGCTAATGGTAGGCAACTTCAGAACAATGTGCCAGCGCACTAAGGACATGGCACCACATTATTTCATATAAACTAATCTACAAAGACACATTTCCCATAGCTGTCAGTATTATTTTAGACTTGTTATCCTGTATTTGGTTGTTTGTTTCTATGTTTGTTTGTTTGTAACATGACTTGATCTTTATAGATTTTCATGACATTTTGTGGTAATGGTTAGGCTTCCTGGATGATTTTTTTGAGTGGTCAAAATTCAAAGGTCAAGCAAGGTCACAATCGAGAAACAAGATATGCTGATGGTGTAGGAAGTGTTTGCATCCCCAGTTGCATTTGTCGAATGTTTATTGATTTTTGCGCAACAAATGAAAAGGCACTATACTGAAAATGTTTTGATGGGCCCTGCTATGTGAACTGTTGTTTATGTGTACTTGTCTCATTGTTTAATGTACGTCTATGCTGCAACCCAATTTGCCCTTCGGGGACACTAAATAAACTTGAACCTTGAACCTTGAACCTTGAACCTTGTTCCTATCCCGTATTTTCTGTCCCCATGAGACCCCCCCACACACACGCGCATGCACACACGCGCACGCACGCACGCACCAACGCACGCACGCACGCAGTCTTTTGGGCTAACATGACTGATGTGGCACCTGCCAAATGATATGCATAAGTAGGCTATTAGCATCCCCCAACAAATTATTTTAATGATAATGAAAATAATTAGACATAACGGTACATGCATTTCATCCCACAGGGGAAAGTTCAGTTCTCAGCTTCATCCAGCTGAGTGCTGAATGGCCGCTCCAATACAACCTTGTACAATATGCATTGACAGAATTCATTTATTTATTCATGTAATGCTAATTAATTGTTTAGATTTAAATTTTTCACATGTTTATTTTTTTTAATGTCTTTCTTCTTCATGAAATATTCACAATGAGCTCTGTGGGAGGTTTAGGCAGGCTTGTTCCCTATTGGGAGCTAATATTCAAGTCAGCAGTTCTTGTAATGAATTGTAATGATAAGTGATGAAGTGCCCAAAAATGTAATCCCTCCTTGACTGCCTCCCACAGTGAGAGTCAATGGCATAACTGACAAAGCTATTACCTCAGACAAATGTCTCTGACAAACTCACACCAGGGACCAAAGAGAGATAATAATGTCTTCTTTCTCAGTATTTCCTCCTTTCAAGCGAATTCTTTGTTTTACCTTGATATTTTAAAGCACATTTAAAGTAGAGGTTTGGGTTGTGTAGTTACTTTACCATGATGTAACTCCAGTCCAAATGTGGACAAGAAATCAAATATAATATATCTAGTGATTAGAAATTAATCATTCAAAAATGCTCCTCATTGACTTACATTGTACACTGAACCACTTTCAAAGTCACTCTTTTAGTATGTAAACAATTCAGACAATATCACCAAAACACGTTTATAGGAAGAAAGCCTGGACTGCAGGGAAAAAATGAGAAAAGGAGTCACTGGAGCAGCTCAGACAATTTAGGCCCTTAAATTATTAACAGGGTACAAGTAAAAAGCGACAACGTTTCAATGTTTCAGTTAATTCTCGTCAGGTGACGAAGATGTAACTGAAACATGGAAACGTTGAGAGCTGTTTTGAGAGCTTTGAGAGCTGTTTCAGCGTACAATGTAAGTCAATGAGGAGCATACTGTATATTTTGCAAGGTAACTACACAACCCAAACCTCTACCAAAGTGGTCTTGCACTGAATTAATTATTTTGAACCTGACATCCCAAGTCCTCTCTCAAAATATTGTTATTCACAAGAAACAAGTAGCACAGAAAAGTAAAAGTAAAAATCACACTTGTGTGAAGTGAGTGGTACCCACTATATTTATATCGGCCACAAGGCGGCTTACGCCATCATTTATTCCCCTAACAAACTTTAAATTCCATAGACTTGGCTGGCAAACGATTAACGCTATAAGGGCTCTAAACAAACATTAAATTCCATAGACTTGGCTGGCAAACGATTAACGCTATAAGGGCTCTAAACAAACATTAAAGTCCGTAGACTTGGCCGGCTCTGTACTCTATACAAACATTAAAGTCCGTAGACTTGGCCGGCTCTGTACTCTATACAAACATTAAAGTCCGTAGACTTGGCCGGCTCTGTACTCTATACAAACATTAAAGTCCATAGACTTGGCAGGTTCTGTACTCTATACAAACATTAAAGTCCGTAGACTTGGCAGGCTCTGTACTCTATACAAACATTAAAGTCTGTAGACTTGGCAGGCTCTGTACTCTATACAAACATTAAAGTCCATAGACTTGACTGGCTCTAAAGTGTTCTAAAGTGCTCCAAACAAACGTAATATCCTCAAGGTCCATAGACTTGGCTGTCAACCGATTTACAAACATCCCATAGACTTGGCTGCCATATGATGTAATCTTCAAAAGCACACAAAAAATCACACCCATGTGAAGTGAGGGGCGCTCTCATCATCATACATCACATTCCGACGATTCACTTTCGGCGTCCTCACTTTTCTGTCCTCAAAATGTATCCTTACTTTTTAAGCCCTCAGCCGATCAAATCATCGCTATGGGCTACACACAGACAGACAGACTAACGCCCCTCAAAAATGGAATAGAACTCATTTTCAAATAAACAAAAAAGGTTTCTGAATGCATAGCCAGGGACCACGTGTAATAAATAGCACCAGTTGAAAACCCATTCTCTACCACGGGGACCTACCATGGGTCAGACAAGGTCAGAGAGAGAAGGATGACAGGGCACTGCGTCACGCACCCGGAACTGGTGGGGAGAATTTGACACTGTGGGATCCAACCCAAGTTGAACAACTGCATTCCATTTAAATAATTTAATATTTAAAGGACCATGCAGTCCTGAAAGGACTTGGTCCTTTTTTGGAATTGCTATTTATTTTCTTCCGCCAAAAATATCAGTTCTGGCTGAACCGTGCAGTCGGTTTTCGCGAAATTTGGAGATATGGTAGAGGACCATGCCAAACGGTGAGGATGTGAAGCCCACAACCATTGGCCAAAGGGTGGCGCTATATTGAAAATGCAAACTTTGACCAGGCATAGCTCATGAACCGTTTGACCGTCGGCAATGAAACCTCGACACACATATGCCGAACAAGTTCTGTGCTGTTACTTTTGACCTTTGACCTTTAGATCACCGCCATTTTGAATTATATGAAAATCAATTAAAATGCATCTCCTCCCAGGATCTTTGATCAAAATGCACGAAAACTTCTACACGTGAACTTTGGACCATACGTTTTTTGTGTGAAAGAATTAAGGTTTTATGAGCCAATGAAAATTGCCGTTTTGTGAAATGTTGTCTTTACTTTGTTCTGTTGCCCAGTCCCGGCAGAGTAGTTCAGGAAGAACGGATTGTGTGGCCCTGGTTTTTCCCTAATGGGACTGATCGAGGGTAGCTACTGGGACGTAAGTCGGGACTTGATCACCCCGGCTGGGTCACCTGAGTGAGGGGTATGATGTTGAGAGACCCGAAACCCCGATGACCTTGGGATACATCACTGAGGATACGTCCCAGGTGCATCCATGTATGTATGTATTTTGTTTAGTTATTCTATTTATAGTGACTCATAGGAATAGACTACGTGACAACCAGGAATAGTCTGGTGACCACCGGAGAGACGGGTGGCAGCCGGAAATTAGACGGCACCCGGGAGCAGTATGGGTTGGCGCCCCAGCCTGTGTCTTCCGTGAGGAAGAAGCCCAACAAACCCACGGTGAGGCCTTTAGGAGGGCCATTCAAGCCTCAAGCGGAGCCTGCGGCACCACCAAGGGCAAGGTGGAGCCTGCGGAACTGTTGCGGCTCGAGAATCCACCATTCCTGAATAAAGTGCCTGGTGCTGGGAGTCTGGTGCAACGCACAGGGCCTGACCTGGTGAGAGCAGGAGTGGACCTGGTGAGACGTAGGAGGGGCCCGGACAGGAGTCAACCCACAGAGCCTAGTCCTTCCACGCGCCAGAATGGTACCTCCCAGTCCCGGCAGAGTAGTTCAGGAAGAACGGATTGTGTGGCCCTGGTTTTTCCCTAATGGGACTGATCGAGGGTAGCTACTGGGACGTAAGTCGGGACTTGATCACCCCGGCTGGGTCACCTGAGTGAGGGGTATGATGTTGGGAGACCCGAAACCCCGATGACCTTGGGATACATCACTGAGGATACGTCCCAGGTGCATCCATGTATGTATGTATTTTGTTGTAGTGCCTGTGGCTTTGCTGACCTCTGCTGGTCTAAAGTGCCTCACCTGTCAATCACCTGAGAGTTCTGGCTACCACACCCTTAGTCAGCTGTTCTTGATTAGTTGCAGGCTATATAAGTGGACCTGTGGCCAGCAGCTCATTGTCTCCCAAACACCCAAACTGAACAGTTGGGTTCCCTTTTTGTTGCTGTTATTAGTTAAGTTTCAGATGGGCTGGTCGTAAGTATTCTTATCCATCAGTCCCTGTTTTGCAATGCAGGATTTTAAATAAATGTGTAATATCTTTGTAAACTTTTGATCTGACTTTGTGTCCTTTTATGTTAGCCCTTGGTTGAGCCAAGTTTAAAGGGCCGTAACAATGCTAGAAACTGATTTGTTTAGTGAGAAACATGTATAAAGAACTTGATCCTGATCAAATCAGGTTCTTTACTCATGAATTGATAGATTATTTGAAACAAAGACTGATTTGGACACCTGGCCTTTCAGTTCAGGTTTTTTGTGTCCTGAAAGGATTCCCTTGCATGGATGGTTCTGGTACCGGATGGTACCCAGACCTGGCGAGCCGACCCGGAACTCTGAACCCCCCTTCACCCACAAATGTGGTAATCTGGTTCTCCAAATTGGAGAAAGAGACTGCTTTCCCTGAACTGAATTATCTTTATTCAGACCGCAGCCATCTTGCCAGCAAGGTGATACCCAGGTGACACTTCCCATAGACAGCCCATTCATCCAAACAGAAAAGTCCTCTAATTATATTAAACAACATCAAAATCACCAACATTGCAGCTGTAGGGAAAGCTTGAATTATCCTCTTTCAATCTGTAAAGTGTTTGTTTCATAAAAATCCACCGTAGACATTTTATGAGCTACTTCCTGTCAATAAATTCCTTGCAGATTTTTTGAGTGGTGTAAACCACTCCTACAACTGGCTTTGTTAGTCTGTCTGTCTGTCTGTCTGTCTGTGCAGAAAAAATGAGCATGGTTGCTACGGTCACCCAGTTCACCCGGGTGTGATTTCATTACGTCAGACATTACGTCAGACCACAGCTGATCAGGCTATATAAGAACCTACACCACTCAGTTCACACGGGTGTGATTTTTTCTAAGTGCTGGAGTTTGGAAGTGCTCGTTGACAATCACTCAACGGCCGATGCGTACCACCTGTTTTGTATGTGCACATAATGCAGGAAGCAGCAGGAGGTTGCTTTACTGATAACGAGCGCTTCCATACTCTGATACTTAGAAAATAATCATCTGCAAGGAATTTCTTGACAGGAAGTAGCTCGTAAAATGTCTGGTGGATTTTTATTAAGCAAAACTTTCAGATTGAAAGAGGATAATTCAACCTTTCCGTACAGCTGCAATGTTGGTGATTTTGACGGTGTTTAATATAAACACAGTGGGAAGTGTCACCTAGGTATCACCACGCTGGCAAGATGGCAGCCGTGTGAATATCATCAATAGGAACTGAACTGGGACTTTTCAAGTCAACAACTTAAAGTGGGCCCATTTGTTTGTTTTTCATGATTGTTCAAAGCTGTTTATTTTCTCTGAAGTTTAATAATATTTTTTCAGTTAACCTTAATCCCTGTTTCAGACTCATTTCATTGGTTTTCACTCATTGAGCTCCTCATCCGAATCTGGTATATTTTCTGGTTTATACGCAGTCATAAATCTTTATACCCACCTTTAGTTATCCTTGCGCAACTTGCTACAAAAACACTGAATGATTTTGCTTGTTAGCTCAGTAGGTAGAGCTCTTGCCTTTGCAACACAAGGTCATGGGTTCAAATCTGGGCACCGCCAACTCTGTGTATGAGTCATCAAGAACCCTTACCTGCCCCCCACTATAAAAAACCGACCCTGTCACAATTCCATGGTCTCTTTCTCAAGTTTAGTCTTCCATGTTTCTTGTGCATATTATTCTTATTGCCTTCCTGCTTGGTCCTGCCTTATCGCTGCTTGCAGCGATCCTTTTCTAGTTTACTCATTATAGTTGGCTTGAAATGGGTTGATTTAGACTAGTTAAGCAACCATCGTCGACGCCATCTTGAAAATGATGCCTTTCCAGAAGTTATTACTTAGACATTATTAAGTTATTTAGGAAGCTGGTGCAACGCACAGGTCCTGGACCTGGTGAGAGCAGGAGTGGACCTGGTGAGGCGTACAGTAGGAGGGGCCCGGACAGGAGTCAACCCACATTGGTCCTTCCACGCACCAGATTGCTCTATACCCTGCAGAGTAGTTCCGGAGCAACGGATTGTGTGGCCCTGGTCTTTCCCTAATGGGACTGATCGAGGCTTCTAAGTAAGTCGGGACTTGATCACCCCCCGGCTGGGTCACCTGAGTGAGGGGTATGATGTTGCGAGACCTGAAACCCTGATGACCCTGATGACCATCACTGAGGATACGTCCCAGGTGCATCCATGCGATGGACAGGGAATTGGAGATAAAAGCGACTGAAAGCGTGCGCACGCACGTGGGTGCACGCGCAAATCAGGATGGAACAGTCCAGTGCTATGGCTAACAACAGATAGCCATCCGAAGGTAATGTGAGTAGCCTTTCCACTAGATCTGATCAACACATTTATACAACTGAATACACGTAACTTATTGGCACTTGCCGGGCCTTGCCGAGCCTAATGATTAACGTAGGTTATGTTTTCGGGCGGGGAAAGTATTAATATCGTTTTGTTCACAATTCCATGCTGTATTGATGTGGTACCATACAGGAGAGCTACGTTGTAAATTCAGTATTGCAGATGTTTAACAATAAAGAGTTAAAGATCCATTTGGTTACCAACTCTCCATCATTTAGCTGGGGACCACCTGGAACCCCCTCAAGGAACACTGGTGGTCCCCAGACCGCACTGGTTGAAAACCACTGCCCTATTGTGTTGTTCCACCCATTAGTAATGTGACCTGTGGATGTACATTTATGTGAGTAGGATTACTAGGATACACACAAGTTTGACCCGAAATGTGCTTTTATTATTTTCCTTATTATTTAACGTTTTCTTCATAACCTTGTTTTGCAAACACTTTATAAATTGTTGTTGTTGTTGTTGTTGTTGTTGTTAGTAGTAGTAGTAGTAGCGGTCGTAATAGTATAGGCCTAATATCAAGAGATATTGACACTTAAAATGCCTCTCAATGAATCACAAAGAGAGGTTGAAATTAATTGTGGCATAATGAGCTTTAATCTCTTGGTATGCAGCCTGATTTAGTCAACAATAGCTGGCCTCTGTCTTGGTCGTGTTGGTTTCTAGACAGCATTACTCTGGAAGGCGGAGGCCATGGACACCTCTCACCACTTCACAGCACATGATTGATTCTCCATTCCTACTGAGTGCAGCTGGCTCTGCTCCACATTTGGAATATGGCCTTGTCAATTGGAACACATCACTCCTGACTGTGTAACCTGAACTGAGTGAAGGGCCATTGGAGCAAAAAAGAATCTACACATTAAATGAAAAGTAAAGATGACAGTAACCTTGAGGCTGCTCCGCATAGTAAGATGGAGCCCCTAGCCCATCCATGGTAATCTGCGGTTTCTAAAAGGGACTGGTGTTACGTATGAAAACTTCACGAAACATAGAGAGTTAAATATCCCACTACAGCTCTTCCTTTGTAATGTATATACGTGGCCTATTAGTATCATAATTTTATTATCATAATCATTATTACTACTATTACTACTATTAACAATATTTCTACACACACTTTTAAAGTCAGCCATATAGTACATTATTAAAGCCTCCTCAGCTAAACAACTGCATTGGATGATTTAGATCCCCAACAAAATAATACAATGATGTCTAATTAATAGCAGCGGTGTTCAATCAAATGTGCAAGAGTCAAGTATAGTAGAATAGGTCTATTGTGAGCTAAAATCTGGAAAATTACCTTTTTATGAATATTAACAATTATGTCAGTTCAAATAACTGTCCATCCAATACCTACTGAAGTTTCTTTAGCCCAGCACCCAACCTGTTGATGTGCGTGTTCTATGTCCGCTCTAGTTCAAATAACTGTGCCATATGTTTATATTTATGCCAGGCATTATCTGCAGCGGACTGATTTTTGTAATGCTTACATTTTTATCTAGATATACAACAAAATAGAAATCAATGAAGTTGTTATATAATGCAGGCTACGGTATGGAATTATTTAAACAAATAATAATATAGGGTTTGAAGGGTATTTAAGCAAGTTGTTATGGACCTAAAATACAAACTAGGATTCTTGCTAAACCCAGTAGAAGTGGAATGTGTCTCAGGGGAGATAAGTTGTTTGCCTTTGCCAGAAGTTGCAACACATATTTGGGGACATCCAAAAGACTTGGATTAATAAAGTGAAAACACCATACTAGGCACCATCAATGTTGAATGCTGTCAGCACTCAGCCCAATTTGATTTATGTGTCCAACACCTTTTAATCAAAGCAACACCGTTGGCCCAGGTTTCCAGCAGAAGTAAAAACTCACACCATTTTTTAGATGGACAGTGCCTGTCACATCTTTGTCTTAGCCCTTTGACAGATATGTCCCTGTGCTCCCACTATTAATCCATTTTGGGCGGGAACCCCTTTTGGTGTTTTAAACATTATGTTATAATTTAGCTATTGAAGAATATCAATATAGAATCAATATAGAATCAATATAGAATATACAAGCTCATACGAGCTACGAGCTTGTAGGTCGGCTATTTTTGAAAAATCGTGAAAATGTGGTGCAAATCTTTGAATATATATTCTTTCAGAGCCAACATTTTTAACTCAAATCTTTGCTTTTGGGGCGTCCCTGGAACAACATAATACAAATGATATTGGGGGTCCTTGAAATGAAATAGTTTGAGCAGCACTGACACAGAAACATAGGTTTTCCAGAAAAACTGTCATGTTTTAGAAGATATTTGTAGAATCGAACTTAGGTCTAAATGGATTAAAAGCCCATGTCAACCAATTGCAAGGGCGTATGCAAATGACTACTGCAACCAGGAGGAGAGGTTTGGTGCTGGCAGAGCAGTACTGGCATTGGCAGAGGCCGTAGACAGAGACAGACACATGCCATAGAACATTTTGTCTCCGAGAGGCAAAGCTGCAGGCATCAGGACTGAGATTTAGGTGGCTTTTTAGTGACTAACGAGATTCTGACATGTTGGCAGCATACTGATCAGGGTGAAACGAAGAGCTATGAGCTGTCACAGTTCAAACTGGGCCACGTTGAAAGAAGAGGCAGGAAAAGCAGTCAGGCTGACATCTCCAAGAACCACAGACCTGGTGTTAATGGTACATTTAAGCCTAATACTATGCTGTCAAATTATATCCAAGGGGACAAGTTCTTCTCGATATACTGTATGTCTAGATGAATGGCTTAGCAAAGCGTTTTGAAAAATGAATAATTGATCTGATTTCAATTAAATCCATCAGCAGATTACATGCAAACATATAGCAAAATAGTAGGTTTCTTGTCTATGATTAGATGCTGACACATTTGTCAGATCTAATTATGCCAACAATAAGTTAAATATTGAACCTTCCCTCTCCCACATTACACATCAACCGTTTCATATTTTTTCTCTCTCTCTTTCCCCCTTTCTGTCAGCCTCCATGGAGCTCAGAATGGATTTATTTTGGCCTCCCTTCCCTTATCACCATTTACGGAGCCCCTACCATTATACCATTATGCGGTGACAAAAAGCCTTGAATGCATAACCACCACACTCATTTGCATCTCATTTTATTTCCATTCAGTAAATTGTGATGACTCAACATTTTCTTTTCATAATTGAATTTTGTCGTGCAAGAAAAAGGTGCACTGACACGGTGAGCCAGTTTGGGATGTGCATGCAGGGATGTTTTTATAATGTAGTGTAGCATCTTGGTCAAACTCACCATCATCCTGCTAGTTTTTCACCCCATTTACTCCATCACTATATATCTACATACTGTATAGTATTATGTACTTGTACATATGGCTACTGTATGTTCAAAATTTCACTGGGAGCAGGTCGGTTTTGAACGACTACACGACTTGCTGGCCCTTGATTAGATAAAATATTGCAACAAAGAGCGCCAGGGTGAAAGATTATCACAATAGCAGAATTTATTCACAAAGGTAACGAGAAAATAGCAAGTGAAAAGGAATGATGGTCCTGCTGGGATTTCCTGCCAGTGATGGCCGCCGGGAGTCGGGACGCGGGAGTCGGGACGCAGCCATTCTGGTTAGCATTCAAGGTCACATGGTCTGCCACAATGAACAGGAAGGTCACTCACAGTGAGAAATGGAACTTTAGTTTATGCTGATTTGTTCGCTGCCGTCTCAGCCTTGGCCCAACGCTCTGCCACAAACTATGGATTTTCCATAACTGTAAAATTACCAAGTGTACAGTAAGTAAGTACACTAAAAAATATAATCTCGCTGCTCCCCGAAACAAAGACAGTTATATGATGTTGAAAGTCTATTCTCCGAGGTGGGAAGCCTTTTAGATCACCAGATGTTGTGTAAAATCCACTTTTTGTCCAGAAAAATAATTATTCATGTGTCACCTATATAGATCTGGTCAATAGCATTTTCTATTCAGCAGATCTGTAAGCAAGCCTTGCTGAGTCATGAGGCCCATACGGGCAGGAGCCTATCTCCTGTTTCTGTAGCGTGAGGCAGCTTGATGTACAAGTACACCCCTGGACATGATGTACAAGCTACAACATGACGCTAGTGTCACTAGGGACACACTAGCCTCGGAAACCCAGACGTTTTTATTTCCAGTCTGGGTCTGAGTCCACTTCAATTCGGCATAGAGTAGTGCAAACATCACTCACTCTCTGCTGATTTCTGATCGTCTGCACCTTTGTTAAATTGACACACACACGCACACATACACACACTAATCTCTCTCTCTGTCGCTCTAATTAATTAGTCGCATGTCTAGCAGCTGCGCATAGTTTCTCCCGGCGGATCCTGCCGGGAGCTGCCTATGCCATAAAAAGCATAGGTGAGTTCCAGGCTAGGGACACACTAGGGACACTGTTGTCTGATGACTGGTTTAGGCTACTCTGAATCACAGTATCAGTTGATTACTATGCTTGATTATCGCTTTTGGTCATGTCTGTCCATTATATCAATGAATTCCATTAGTTGCGTAAATCGACCATTTGGACTGGAGTCGGCATTGTGTAGTGCTTTTTGGCATTCTGCTATTGGCAGATTTGACAGTTGTTGATGGCCTTTTGACAATAGTGGTCATGAAAAAAACGTATTAAAGCAATATTGTAAGAGCTTTGTCACCATTTCCATACTTGGGCCATGCAGAGTGACTCTGACTCACCAAGTGACACATAGATAAAACAACATTCCTCCACAGGGGACTTATTTTTGTTTAATTTATTTATTTATTTGGCATAATGCACATTAGTCGACATTTCTGTTTCCGCATCTATGTAAATGTGCCAGAGTTAGCTAATGAGCTCATGCTCATCTGTACTCCCTAGGCAGGTTGGTGGCCTGGTATTGTCAATGCAATATAGAGAACAAAACAGTAATACACTGCAATACAACACAACAAAACTAAGTTAATTCAGAAAGTAGCAGTTTCAGTATGGCGAAAACAATGAGGGTGAAGTATACAAAAGCAGTGTGGAAAAGTGAGGTGGTATATGATTATCCTAGATTGCAAGTTTGGATTGCTTTAAGCCATATCTTAAATGTAGGTACATATACTGTAGGTAATTAGTGCTCTCTCTTAATTCAACTCCAGACTGTTTCCAAACACAGTCCCGCTCTGGCAGTTTTCCAATCCCTTGATAACCTGCCACTACTATACTGGTTCACGCTACTATCTGCTACTACGTGCGGAAGGAACACGTTATTCCAATCAGTTCCTTTCCCCTTCATCAGGCGCCCCGGCTGGTCAGGGGGAGGCAGTTTAGAGACAGTTTTTGTGAGGGTACCTACCTATAGAGGACACGGGGAGAACATGCAAACTCCACACAGAAAGGCCCTTTCGCCAACCCCACTCAGGGTATGGGCACTGATAACGCGGAGGAAACTATCGTACTAGTTATCCATCAACAGTAGCAATCATTTACATCCCAGGAACTAATACATTGCTCCGTAAATCACATTTTACTGGTTAGTTTTTATAACCAATCACATATATTGTTGATGCATATACTGTATTCTGTCTGTTGAGGGCCTTTAAGACAATAAGCTTTGGACCAGCTAGGGTTACATTTTGGGTTACAGGGTTACATCATTGGTCATTGTTATTGTGGGTCAGACGGACCTGTCTGCAGCTCAGTGTATATAAGTACCACACATTCCTAAAGTTATTTCCTTGACAATGTAACACACTGCTGCTGGAGTGACAGACAGGCCACTCTCTAAAAATCTCCTGCTTGTGCCTGGGGGATGGAAAATGTGCTAAACACAGTGAAAAACCAATCTAGTTTTTCATAATCATGCCCAGGATTTTCTTCCGTCTCCAAATGCGGGAATGACATTAAGCCATACTGGGCGGGAACCCCTTTTGGTGTTTGAAGCATTATGTTATACTTTAGCTGTTGAAAAATAGCAGATCTACAAGCTCATATTAGTGCTAACAGACCGAATTTGTAGGTCTGCTATTTTTGAAAAGTCGTGAAAATGTGGTGGAAATCTTTGAATATATATTTCAGAGCGAACGTTTTAACTAAAATATTTGCTTCTGGGGGAGGTCCCTGGAACAACATATTTTGAGATGGGGGTCCGTGGCCCAATAGAGATAATTCTGGGGGTCCTTGACATGAAAAAGGTTGAGCACCACTGACATAGAAACATGGGTTTTTCAGTCAAGATGTCAAGATTTAGAAGACATTTTGTAGAATCGGTCTCGGCCAAAATGGGTTAAGCCCCTATAGCAGCAGGATTGCCCCATCGTTAGGCTTGCACCCTATCAGTCCATAGCCGTTTTGGGAGACCACTCAGCCTTTACAATCAAGCAGTACCCCCTGCCTGTAAGCTCATGAACAGATAACAGTGACAGAAAGTACATTTAAATTCAAACACAGACACATATTTATAGTCACATCATATGTGCACGCATGCATGCACACACGCAAACACACGCACGCAAACACACGCACGCAAACACATGCACGCACACACGCACGCACGCACGCCCGCCCGCCCGCCCACCCACCCGCCCGCACGCACGCACACACACACACACACACACACACACACACACACACACACACACACACACACACACACACACACACACACACACACACACACACACACACACACACACACACACACACGCACAGACTGGATTCAAACTCAATTTAAATGCTCTAATAGTTAAATACAATGCAAAGATGCAGACACAAGCAGCTTAATAGCTGAAGTTCCCTTCAGAATAACATAGGCCACTATAGAAGAATGGTTGCGAAGGCATGCGGCCCAAACAAGATTTTACAATGAATTCAGTGCTGACATTTCACTTAAATCGAATTTGGTGGATTTAATCTGGTGTCCCTCATTAGATTTTGTTTTGTTGGTAGACTGACTTCTTCTGTCTCTTGTCAACTGTAGTTGCTTACTAGAATGATATTACCTGGCTAACATAGCCCTATGAGAATAGAGGGTATGCGCATGACATCATCATCATACCCAGAAGTTAAACAACATTAAATTCAATTTGTCACTCACTTTGCCACTCGATTTGCCACTCGATCTGCCATTCACTTTATGCGTGCGCATACCCTCTATATAATTCTATACCGGAAGACCAAGAATGTAGCACCTAGAGTAAATGTGCGTGGGTGTGCGTGCGTGTGAGAGATGCAACATGTACAGTGATGTATATGTTTATTAAAATGGATAGTTGTTAATGTAACGAATTACCAGATTATATATTATAATATTGTTTTAATTTAAATCATAGCATCCTTATATCAAATCAAACTCAAATGTAACACATGTAGTTGTATTGATCATGAAGTATAAATGTTGATGAAGTTACGACTATTCATTCATATCCATTGTAAATACATTATTCATGGCGCATGCATATTAACCGTTGATAGACTTATATGCTGTAATTATTTCTATTGATGTATTAACTCAGTGCAGTAGACTCTTCTATTGTTTCATTTGATGTTGGAGTCTTACCTAATGTATCTGTCCTGTGTTCCATGCTGTGTGTGTGTGTGTGTGTGTGTGTGTGTGTGTGTGTGTGTGTGTGTGTGTGTGTGTGTGTGTGTGTGTGTGTGTGTGTGTGTGTGTGTGTGTGTGTGTGTGTGTGTGTGTGTGTGTGTGTGTGTGTGTGTGTGTGTTCCATGCTTAGTGCTGTTGCTGCTTTGACACCAGGATCTCCAGGTTCCAGACAGCAGCCTGTTGGTCTGAGAGACTTAGTGGCAAAATGTGCCAAAAAGGAGCAGAATAACATCCGGCACCGCATCTAAAATGTTGCGGCAGTCTATCCCTAATATTAACATTCATGTTTTAGTTTTGTACATAATAAGGACATCCAGTTTTGACAAACTGAAAATAATGAAATACGTTATTAAAGAAAGATGTTATTTTACTAAGGGGGGGGGGGGGGGGGGGGGCTCTATAAGCGTCCACCAGAGGGGGTGAAAGCCCCCCCCAGCCCCCCTGGAGCCGTGCAGCGCCCAGCTGCAGTGAGCGATGGGGGAGGTCTCAGAAGATGGTGCCACTGTGAGAGTAGATGTCGGATCATCATAATAAACCTTTAATCCTCTGAAGTTGTCAGCTCTTTTGAGATAAAGTAACGAGTAACATGCCCATTTGAATGTCAACTAGAAAAATGCTTCTCGGAGCACATGGCCTCCACCAATCTTAGCCAAACGGGATGTACAGGCCAATGTGTGAAGTTTCACGGTAATGATTTGAGGCAGTTTGTTCAAAACTAGCTATACTCCTGCAAACTTTAGATGCCAATCTTAGCCAATCAGGATGGAATATGAAAAATGACTATAGAGATAATGTGTACTGATTTGCATGGCATCCTGATGCAGTGGTATACTGTAACAGGATAATGTGAAACGGGTGGCATTTCTTCATCTGCCTAGTGGAAATTATTTCACAGCAATCGGACATCGGTTTGAAAAGTTTAAAAGTTCAGGGGAAAATAAAGAAAATAAAACTTTACGTAAGTACGGTAAGTTGGACCACTTTTGAGGGTTTTATGTCTGAAAAACATCCAAAACAACCCTCTCAACAAAGGGCCAAGATAATAAATCACTATAGGGCCGTTGTTGTTACCTGAGGTTATCCAAACCATTCGTTTTGCTGCTAAAAGTAATATTTTGAGACTTAGCTGTTCCACCATGCAATGACATGGAGGGAGAGAAAATTCCCATTTCTCATTTCACACTCATGCACAGAACTCAGGGGCAACTGATCATGAAGATGATTGACAATGTTTGGATGTATATCATGGCCGGGTAGTTATACAACCCAAGGTTCTAGCAAGTTCAACATCACTTTAAATACATTCAATTCAATGTGTATTTATAGCACACCAAGAAATATAATATTGTGGTAGCTAGAAGACAAACTCAGAATAGCACTGGAAAAATGACACTTCAACTGACCCTCGGCAGGAGCAACACAGCTATTGCAGGACTTTTCACATTCTCTGTGTGCTGTCAGAGGCTTGCTGAGGCAACAGTTTCTCATGAACACACCACTCCTTACCTGTGGACATGAGACTCTTTCACATTTGGATAGTAGCCTATTAGAAGGGAGTGGACAACTCAATTTAGATAAAATGAAATGGCATGCAATACTTGCATTCCCTACTAGTATATTATGAGAATATTATTTGTATCCGTAACATGATTAACCGTATCACTGCCACCTGGTGGACGCACGTGCCAACGATTAACTGCCGACGCGGATATACTTGGTTTTAGTTTGATGCACGTCCGGTTTGGGCGTCCATTTTAGATGCTAAAATATTAGCGTCAATTAGAAAACGCCATTGTTCCAATCGGGATCACCGGATAATCAGAAAAGACCTCAGAACATCGGCGTTTTGTCAAAACCATGGAGAGCTCCGTAGATTTAGAGTCATTCAGCTTTTTAGTCCACCTGCATACAAGCAGTGAACGGTGTTGCGCATGCGGGGTACCAATCTAGGATCGCTGAAGAAAGGCCAAGCAAAACAAAAAAAGAAATCAGCGATCCCGTTTGATATCAATAATAAAGTTTATATGACGGAGTGTACGTTCCCCCAGGAGCAGGTGCCGGTTGGATTCTAATTGGCGGAACGTTATGTCATGACTCATGACATTAAGAAAGGTGGATGACGAACACAGACCCTATACAATAGTGCTAACAGTAAACACAGACCCTATAGAATAGTGCTAACAGTAAACACAGACCCTATACAATAGTGCTAACAGTAAACACAGACCCTATAGAATAGTGCTAACAGTAAACACAGACCCTATACAATAGTGCTAACAGTAAACACAGACCCTATACAATAGTGCTAACAGTAAACAGACCCTATACAATAGTGCTAACAGTAAACACAGACCCTATACAATAGTGCTGACAGTAAACACAGACCCTATACAATAGTGCTAACAGTAAACACAGACCCTATACAATAGTGCTAACAGTAAACAGACCCTATACAATAGTGCTGACAGTAAACACAGGCCCTATACAATAGTGCTGACAGTAAACACAGACCCTATACAATAGTGCTGACAGTAAACACAGGCCCTATACAATAGTGCTGACAGTAAACACAGACCCTATACAATAGTGCTAACAGTAAACACAGACCCTATACAATAGTGCTGACAGTAAACACAGACCCTATACAATAGTGCTGACAGTAAACACAGACCCTATACAATAGTGCTAACAGTAAACACAGACCCTATACAATAGTGCTAACAGTAAACACAGACCCTATACAATAGTGCTGACAGTAAACACAGACCCTATACAATAGTGCTGACAGTAAACACAGACCCTATACAATAGTGCTGACAGTAAAGACAGACCCTATACAATAGTGCTAACAGTAAACACAGACCCTATACAATAGTGCTGACAGTAAACACAGACCCTATACAATAGTGCTAACAGTAAACACAGACCCTATACAATAGTGCTGACAGTAAACAGACCCTATACAATAGTGCTGACAGTAAACAGCAGCAATTCTCCAATAAACTTCCAGTACTTCCAGTAAACAGTAGCAGATGTATACCCAGCATGGATCCTTTGCTGTCAGACACTGTAACAAACAGGCCATTGAAATAGCAGCTGCACGTCTCTCTCTCTCTCTCTCTCTCTCTCTCTCTCTCTCTCTCTCTCTCTCTCTCTCTCTCTCTCTCTCTCTCTCTTTCTCTCCAAAACGGTGGCTGGAAGTCGAATATTTACATGTTCAAATTCTGAACTGTAATTTTAACACAAAATTAAATTGGGCCTTTTTATTAAGTATCTTTGTGTCGCCAACATCACCATGTTTCAAAGTTAGAGCTGATGCCCTACTTACTTGTGGGATTTTAAGCAAATCATCGACAGATTCATCAAAATTGAATCAAACCCTGATGTCAGTGAAGATTCACAACTCTAGCCTAGAAGCCTAAGGGCCGATTCATACTCCTATTTTAGAGCTCTGTAGAGCCTACAAACAATGTGACGTCATTTGAGGTTCGGGGGGGCGGGTACCATTCTAAAATCGGCTCTTCGGTGCTACTGAAAATTTCTGACGAGCCGAAATCATTTCGGCACTACAGCGGTAAAATAGGAGTATGAATCGGCCCTAATATCTCCCTTGGCGAGACAGGATTTCCCTTTGGTTGCGGGGTAACGTTTGGGTTCCTGAAGCTTCAAAGTTATAAAATGTTCCATTTCGTGTGGGAATGGTTAAATGAACACTATATTTTCCTGGGCAGTGCAGTGAGTGCACTCATC
This sequence comes from Electrona antarctica, assembly GCF_951216825.1. Taxonomy (NCBI): domain Eukaryota; kingdom Metazoa; phylum Chordata; class Actinopteri; order Myctophiformes; family Myctophidae; genus Electrona; species Electrona antarctica. The sequence goes on along the minus strand of NC_136808.1, from coordinate 46,240,220 downwards.
TCACTCAGCTGTTCTTGTTATGCTGCACCATGGCATGTGTGGCACCATAGGCAGCGAATTGGAGCAAGCTTGAGCTATTTACTTCTATTCACATCACTTCTGGTCTCACGTCTTCACTCATAGTATATCATACTGTATATGCATGGAAAATGGCGGCCCGGGGTACACGTAAAGCCCCCACCTTCACTTAATGCGGCCCACAGGTTAATTGTGACCAAAGGTCGCATTTACTATGAAAATGTGCAATTCCCGTCAGTGTATCACTCAAAATCTGATCTGATGTCATAGTAAATGCGTTCTGCTGTCGCAATTAAGCCCATATGGAATGTCAGAACAGGTTCTGACATTCCATGTTGATCCTTTTGTATGCATGGGGCAGTATCTCTCTCACAGGCAAGACAGAACTTGAAGTTGTCATCATTGAAGGCAATATCAACGCAGTAAGATATCGGGATGAGATTCTGGAGCCAGCGGCGATCCCATATCTTCAGAATCTGGGACCTAACGCCATCCTCCAGGATGAGAACGCTCGCCCCCACAGAGCCATGCAGGATCATCACAGAGTAGCCTACCTCCAGCATTTTGGAGTAGAGGATGGAATGGTCCAGACCTCAACCCATTTGAACCCTTGTGGGATCAGCTTGGGAGTGCTGTACGAGTGTACGTGCTAGAGTGACCAACAGAACCACATTGGATGACTTGCAACAAAACCTGGTTGAGGAATGGGATGCCATCCCACAGCAAAAAGGCTAGGCTAGGTTTGGTGACCAGCATGGTGCCAAGCTGTTGCAGCTGCTTTTGGATCTTCCACCCGCTACAGAGTTCCCTTAAGGGCCTTTCAAATGTGAAGCGATATAACGCGCCTATAGTTAATTTTCAATGAGACCTGCATTTTTGCACGGAGCACTGGGGAGCAGTCACGGTGCGACAACGTTAACGCAAGTGGATTTACGTGAACACGGTCTCGTGAATTTGTTGCGCGTGTGCTCGTTTCGTGCACACTCCCGCGACTCACCAGACCATATGCTTGCGTTGTTGCGCCCCTCTTCAACAGACCTGGAGACACACATTGCAATTGTTTTTTTCATATGTTATGTGGAAATAAAGCAAAGAAAAGAGAGACGTTAAAAGTATCATTAATGCTGTTATCAACTGGCCCCTACTGGGCCCTTGCCATTTTGTAAGGTTCAGCTATTTGAGTATTTTATTTCAGTAGTGATTGTGTCAGTGTGGCTGTTTAAATTTAGGTCTGAGTCCATGCCTACACCATTGTTGACTTGGCAATACTGTAGGTTAATATTACCGACTGGAGTTGGGTACTGACTTTTGATCTGTCTTCCTTGGCTCCAATTTCTTCAGTTTTGTCTTTGTTTAATTGTTTACAGTTTTACTGAATGCACAATTGTAGAATTGGTAGTTTTTGGCTGACTGGGATGCTTTAATAGAGGTATAATAACAAACAATATTTCCCACCATAGGGAGATATCAGTTGTTGTTGTTTTTGTACATTATTAAAATGTGTTGTTTTCTGCTCATTTTATGGTGATGTTGCTTCATTAAAGAAATGCCATATTGTAGGACAAATCTGCTTGTTAAGAGGTAACATATTTTTCAGGTCAAAAACAACAATATTGTGGCACAGGCGTTATAGAGTATCTTGTACTGTATGTATATATCCATATGATGGATGTAATGTTTCTGTGTAAATGTGGTGCATGAGTAACATTCTCCATGGGTTTATATAGTTGCCACTTGCCACTATCCTTATGGAGCACTGAGCCATATTAATCCTGTGTGAGCCAAACCATGTGCAAGATAAGATGTTCATGCTGTCCACGAAATGAATTATAGCATAGGCCACACGTTTTCCATGGATTATACATATATATATATATATATATATATATATATATATAAATATATATATATATATATATATATATATATATATATATATATATATATATATATATATTATATATAGTCAATCATTTCTATGCATAATAAAGGCAAGGTAAAGTCTATCTGGAGATAGAAATCAAGATATGATATGAACAAAATGTTTGTTTTCCAGCAACTCGAGTGATCACACGGTGGAGCAAACGAGGCTTCCCACTCCTGGCCTATGCCGATGTGGACTTCAGTGTTTGCTGTTTAGCTGTGGAGAAACTCGGAAAGGAACTGCATTAAACCACAACAATAATGTGATCTGCAGACTGTTTGCTTCAGTCAACCCAATCCAAATGTTATTCCAGAAGAGCTACTCAGTCAGTGCATGCAGTAAACCATGCCGGGAGTCAAGAGGTGAAAGACTTCTACCAGTATAGCACTGCCTATTGAGAGTTGAATGGAAGTAAAATGGATTTCTAAAAGATTCCCTGTGTGGAGGTTTGTGTTCCACTCCAATAGCAAAAGTCTCTCTGAAGCCTGGCCAGTTCCTGTACTGGAGCATTCATAGTTGATTCACATTCACCATTGAATGAATGGAGCCCCTGCACGAAAACATGACAGGAAAGCAATCCATACTCAGTAATTGGGAGTGAGGCCTATACAAAAAACTGTGTGTGTGTGTGTGTGTGTGTGTGTGTGTGTGTGTGTGTGTGTGTGTGTGTGTGTGTGTGTGTGTGTGTGTGTGTGTGTGTGTGTGTGCGTGCGTGCGTGCGTGCGTGCGTGCGTGCGTGCGTGCGTGCGTGCGTGCATGCATGCGTGCGTGTGACGTATATGAATGACTATACTTTGACTTTATTCCTTGTCGTGTATGTTAGTGTGCATGCAGCTTTGTGTGTGTACGTGCATTCAGATTTGTGTGCCTGCGTTTGTCTGTGACTGTGCGTACGTGCGTCCGCATAATTTGTGACTTACATGACTTATGTGTCACGCATGCATAAGTCACGCACACATAAGTCAACACATAAGTCAAAATCTTGACTTACTGTATGTGTAGTTTTGTACGCAGCAGGGACTCAGTCTACATTTTCCAGTTTCAGTTGGTTGCACCAGCATATTTTCGTTGTGTTGACTCGGTAACAAGTTGAGACCTGCTGCAATGGATGGACTACATTAGCTGTAATACACACATATAGCATTCCCCTCATACTGCAACCAAGGATACTGTGTTATCCATTGTGGTTGAAAGTAATACTTTTATTCTTCACTGGCTGAGGTGCTCTCTCCCTGCCTGCACCTGCACTCTTATCATCAGTTGTATCTGAGTCAGGACCTGTCCATATGGTCTGGCTCTCCACCAGCCTCCTTCACTCTCTCCTCATTTTCTCGCTTTTCTCATTCCTCAAAATTTGAGCAACGATTTAATAGTATAGGGAACGAGCGTAGTTATGTCAGAGTTAAGATTCAGTGCTAACTCTGTCCACTTTTACTGCCATCGTTTTTTGCTAGTTTGACGCGTAGTCTGTAGTTCTTTGCTTCTTGTCGAGCAAGCAGCAAGTTCTTTCTTGTGACAGTGGTGTGTAGTCTATGTACATTATCTTCCATCTCTCTCCTATCTCTAACTTGTCCGTCGCTCTAATTTAACAATGGTACGTAGCGCTGAATTGTCAGATGCAATAAAGTGTTCAGATGTTGGAGTTAGACAAAAAACAAACAAAACAAAAAACGCTGACCATCCTACACTGTCGCTGCTGCCCAATCTGGTTCTCAGGGTTATGTTTTTAAGGGGCCAAGCCCAAAGGCGCTAGGGTCCTTTATTGTATTTGTCTGTTTTTTCCTTTTTCGTGTGCGCACCCCAGAGGGCTATGCCAAACGGTGAGGACGCGAAGCCCACAACCATGGGACAAAGGGTGGCACTATAGCACTCAATTGAAAATGCAAACCTTGAATAGGCATAGCTCGCATACACCGTTTGACTCTCAGCAATAAAACTTAGATACACATATGCGTCTCCTCATGCATAACAACTTTCTGACTTTTGACCTCTGACCTTTAGATCACCCGCCATTTTGAATTATATGAAACACAGTTAAAGTCTACTCCAAGGGGCCAGTGAGGCGCTCCAACGTTGAAGCTCTGGGCCCTAGTGGTAAGAGGAAGGACTGCAGGCGGACCCGTGCACGGACACGTAGGACCATCACTCCCTACACCACCCATACGTCACCCCGGACCTCAAATTTGAGGTCCGGAGGAGGTACTTCCGGCAGTCTTCCGGGTGCTTCAAAACGCCACTGAGCAACTTCATCGAAATGAATAGCTTGGGGGCGGGGCTGGTGCTCCAGTTCGGTCTCTATCCTTTATATACTCTATGGTCTACTCCCGCTATCTCTAATTCTATGTTCGTACCCCCCAGCTATGAGATGTTATCTGCTAAGTACGAACATGCTCGTGATTTTGTCTCGCAACGCTCCCGGCATGTCAACGTTTCTGGCGAAAGGTAAACAGCATGAGCTAATGGTAATGATAGCTGATCCTGACACTGGTGGTCTCCAAGATGGTAACGTGGAAATTAAAATGACCAAAATAGGGAAAAAAGCCTGGCAGGGATGACCTACACTCTGCTGCCACCTAGCGTGGCAATAAAAGCGCACGCACGCACGCACGCACGCACGCACACACACACACACACACACACACACACACACACACACTCATAGAGAGGCCAAGGAGGAGGGCTTGTACAGTACAGTACAGTACAGTACAGTACAGTACAGTACAGTACAGTACAGTACAGTACAGTACAGTACAGTACAGTACAGTACAGTACAGTACAGTACAGTACAATCAAACATTCTTACGTTCTCTCATTTTACAATAGCAGCAGCATTATGTCTCCCAACACTACTGCCATAAGCATGTGACCTTTAACCCTGAATATCCCAAAACACTGTCTAAATAAATCCAAAATACTTACTGTAGCAGCATCAATGAATTCAAATACAATAACCAGTTTTCTTCATGAAGTATCAAAAAATAACTATCATATCAGTAAATGACTGCAATAACTGTTAACATGAATTACTCAAAAGAACATTCTGTACATAAATGCACACTATCACTACCTTGTAGTAGGCTATGCTTCTGCATAGAAAGTGTAATAGCAAAAGTCCAACAAAAGTCCAACCTGTAAACATGTGCATGAAATCCACATTTGTTCAGTTTTTTAAAATATTCTATGAATGCATTTCTCATTGTACTCTATTATCCCTTTTTAACCATAAGTTATTCTTTTTACTTTTCAAATGACTCTTTTACACTTTTCCACTTGCTCAGTGGACTAACTGTCCACTGAGCAAGCGTGCAGCAACCCCTCGTTCAACAGCCTGCTTTGTGAGCAGATTGTGCAGTGGCACAGGCACATTGACCATCATTGAGTATGGATTCTGATGCTCTAGCACAAAGTCCAGCAGCTTCGTCACATGTCTGGTTGAATGTAAGGCGGCGACTGGTACTCAGTGCATGCTGGAGATGGCATTATGTGTGTTTTGTGGTGTGGTTGTTCGTGAGAAGGTTGAGGACATTGGTGATTGACCCAATCTCGTGGAACAAGAGCTCAAATTCTGCCACATAATTTGCATTGTGTGTGGCTCCTACTACATAGTGACCACCTGGACCCTTCGACACTCGCTGAATGGTCTGCTCGACCTTCATGTCACCTCCTACAGCGCAGAACCAGCCTGGGCGATCCTGAACAACCCACTGGCCTATAGAAAATCGCCGGTAGAGCTCAGAATGTGTGAACTCTATAGAACCTTGATTTGTTCAAGATACCATGAGCCATGACGCAGGTAGTTTATGCAGTCACATTCTGCAAATATTGCCATGGAGTCCTCAACAGTAGCCGCATGTAGATTCCAGTTTCCTTCTCTTTCAGAGACTACAGCATTCTTGACGGCCACCAACTCCAGCCAAACTCCAAAGAATTGGCAGAGGTCTGACTTGGCCTCACACTCCTCCACAAACTCCAGAAAGTCCTGATTAAATTTGTCCACTTGCCCAATTAGGGTCTCAAACTGCTCTGGGCAACTTTGTTTTGCAGCTAACGTAGTAGCTCTAAGTATACACGTAACAGTAGATCTAAATTCACAAGTTATCACAACATGTCACACTCATAGGGTCACACTGCAGCATGTGCGCTTGTAGAAGGCCTAATTAATCAATGTTGTAGAGGGAAAAAAGGAGGCAGTCTAGTATGCCGGTAGACCAGTGGGGAACTGCTCTGGTCAACAGTCTATGCTGTAGGGCTTCATTAAATGGTTAAGAGGATAGGCTGTAGTTTTCTACTAGCATTATCACCCTATTGCCTGCTACCCTGATGAAAATAACTTAAATCGTGACTTAATTCTCTTGCTTAGCATAATTTGCTTATTCCCGAGGCAAATAAACAAACCATTGATCATAGTAGTCCAAGTCAGTGAGCAAAGGCAGAATAAATGGAGACCAATCTTCTGCACCTTGGATTGGGTTTTGACGACTGTTATGCAGTGGTGTAGTCTACCCTACTGTATATACACTATATACGTAGTATGCCGTGCCAAAGTTTTTGAATAAAAGTTTTTGCTAATCATTTCATCCATTGACTGTGCGATTGTATAGACTATACATGCGCATGTCGTGCAGGGAATAATTATGGTATACCGTCTGAAAAACCCTGGACTATACAGCACTGCCGTTATGGTAATAAATGTGACCAGATTTGACTGAGAGCCTGCCATCGTGCAAATTCCAGCTTTTCACCAGAGGAGAATTTTCTTTTATTTATTATTTTTTACCAAAATGAGTTAATATCACAGGCAGACTCTTCACATAATAGAGCATGTCTGAAATAAGTGTGAAATAAGCTGAAATCGACATGTAAATATGAAATAAATGCTTAAACATGTAGCTACAGTAGGTGTAATGTTAGAGACCACAGAAGTGAACCTTTCAAGCCTGTTTTCTCAACTCGCTGTTTTCTGCAAGACATTACTCTATAAGCCATATCTCCAAAACTGGTGGGTCAAACTGAACAACCAATATGCCAATTTGAAGCTAGGATGCTTTCACATGACGTGAAAAACGAAAATTTCAAAAAATCCAATGGCAGTCCCTCAGTCAAATTTGGTCACAAATTATCTTACCTTTTTTATTGATATTAACCAAGTTTTATCAAGGCTTTTCTTATTAGCGGGTAGATCAAAAACTATTTAACTCATATCCCAATGTGACAGATAAGCTGGAAGTAATAGCAAAACAGTGTTCAGAATTACAGTAACTGTCGGGTGAACGGGGTGATGACCGCAAAATGACTTTCCCAAATAACACCACTTGCGTTTCCTTGATTCAAACTTTTGTTCCACACACATCGTTAAAGCGCCAGGCTCTGGTGCATGACTAGCCTGACAATGAGGTGAGTAACCTTGCTTGGAGTCACCAGTATGACGCAGCGTGCTGTGTGCCTCATCTCCTTTTTGATTCTCTATGAATTACTTTTCATCCTCTCTTCGTTTCCAAACAGAATCACGAAGCCCCCTGATGAATGCATGATACACTATGTATCTGGATATCCTTGTTTGTGATGAATTACATCAATTCCAAGGAAAGTCATAATAATTAAGTCCCCCATATACTGTACTCATAGAGTACAACACTGTTAAAAAGATGTCAGGAGTAATGAGAATCAATTGTTTCAATGGGGTGCCAAGATGAAAATGCAGCTGAAAATGACACAAATAGATGATGCAAGGTTAATTTATATCATAGCTGCCATTACACCGGGGCTCCACCGGGCGCGTCAGCGTCACGTCTCCGTCACCGTCAGAGAATGTTCCCTTTTTAATCAATGAAGGGTGGGTCCACTGCCTGCGTTGCGTTGCGTGACTGCATTCAAATTACCCCAGTTAGTTTTTTGACGCACACGACGGAGACGCAACGCGTCCGGGGGAGCCCTACATATAATTAACATAATATATGAATTCATGTGCGCACACAAAATCATGACCTTTATCCATGGACTATTGTGCTTATTACTGTATATTATAACCAGAGAAAGGCACAGTGGTGGAAAATGTACTAGAATAACCAGTTATGTTATGTAGAATGGATACATTCTGACCTTGATTGTGACCTTGACCAAAACTCAAGGCTCACAAGTTCATAATCAGTTTGCAGCCTTGTAGATCTGCTATCTTTGCCATGCGAAAGTAAGTGGTCAGTTGTAGATGAAAAGTGGTAGTAGAGGATTTATTCTATGAAGCAGCCCTTCAGGCCCCAGTAGTCTGAACCTTTCTCAGGATACGTTCCACAGATGTAGTGACATCTCTGAGTTTATTAAAGTGCTTGTCCCACATTTGTATCTTAGCTGCCAAGGTTGATGCTCAAAGGCAAACTAATTCACTTTGTAAATCTAGACAATGGGTCTAGATTTGTGTCTGTTTTCCTTGTATAAGTTTGTTGGGAAGTAATATCTACCATGCATACTATAGCCTTCCTAAGTCTCCACTTAGTGGAATTATTGTTATTAAAATTCCACCCAGATGAAGTTTTCCCAAGGTCCCCCAACAGATGAGGGTGAACTTATTATTTCATATTTTCCTGACAAAGTGTCTGTCTGTCTGTCTGTCTGTCTGTCTGTCTGTCTGTCTGTCTGTCTGTCTGTCTGTCTGTCTGTCTGTCTGTCTGTCTGTCTGTCTGTCTGTCTGTCTGTCTGTCTGTCTGTCTGTCTGTCTGTCTGTCTGTCTGTCTGTCTGTCTGATTATTTATGATTATGATTTATGTGTGATACTATGATGTCACCGTGACTGAAAGAATATTAACCCAAACTGTCTTTAAAAGCAACGGCAATGCTCTGATGAATCTCACTGATGTGAAAACATGCTTGTCATTATTCATTTGGGAGCAGATGATTTTTACATGAGCTGAGCTGCAAAAGTCAGCACTCTCCTCTGTTTAATAATTGACACCAAGATGCTCATTCCTCATTGATTCCGTGGGCGCACAACTGACCACAAGACCCAATGCCATCATTAATCACTATCAGACCTTCAGATGTAGATACAGATCAATAAAATATTTATACAGAATCTTTGCTGCATGTTCATCTCTGGCCCTCCAACTCAGCCTTTCCTCGTGTAACTTTTTTGATCGTGCGATTCAGCAGGGAGTCAACTGTGTTGAATAAACTTGAACTACTACTGCTTATTCTGTTGATTCCATTGGTTCTCCTGCGATTAACTTTAAGCATCAAAGTAATAAATCAGATGGGAGGGGGCACACACTTCAAATTCAAGTAATTTGAAGTATGCCCAACATTTGCCCAAACGCTCAAAAGGCACAGCAAAGGGACTACGCAAAATCCCAAACTGATCAGACATGCATTACAATTTTTGAACTTGTGGGTGGATTGTTTCCATTGTGGTCCATTGTACTCAATGCATCAGTAATACAATACAACACAATACAATAGGCTATATTTGGAATAAAGCTCAGCAGAATCATATGGTATCTTTACAGAGAAAGGAGGCGTGAGGGCGAGAGTCAGAGGATTCTACTTGAACTATCAAGGTGTATAAGGAGTTAAACTATGTTCACTTGTATTTTGCGGACAGGAATTCCTTTAGGTTAGTTTTTGAGTTTGGGTAGGGAGTCGAGAACATATCCCATTATGAGAATATCATATTAAGATAACATAATCCTAATCATTATAATGATATCATAATTAACCCATTCTGGGCGGGAACCCCTTTTGGTGTTCCACTATTGAAAAATAGCAGATCTACAAGCTCACCGAGTGGCGCGCTACAAGCTTGTAGATCTGCTATTTTTGAAAAATTGTGAAAATGTGGTGCAAATCTTTGAATATATTTTCTTTCAGAGCGAACGTTTTTAACTCAAATCTTTGCTTCTGGGGGGGTCCCTGGAACAACATATTTTCCTTGACATGAAAATGTTTTACAACGAGTCAACGACTGACATGGAAACATAGGGCTTTTCAGAAAACTGTCAGGATTTAGAAGGCATTTGTAGAATCTTGTGTCAGGTCGAAATGGGTTAACATAATAAGGAACATAGCCTGGTGCCAGACCATAGACTCTGCCCACTCACTGAGAAAATCAGGCCAGAATATATCCTCATGAAAAATGAATATTTCCAGGCCCTGCATATGCATGTTCAGATCACAGAAAAGAGGGACAGACAGAAGGACAGACCGTTTTCTTCATTTAATAACCGGATAGGAAAATCCATCCATCCATCCGTTCATCTTCAACCACTTATCCGTAGTCGAGTCGCGGGGGCAACAGCTCCACTAGAGAGCTCCAGACTTCCCTCTCCAGAGCAACATTAGTAACTTCCTCCTGGGGGATCCCGAGGCGTTCCAAGGCCAGTGAGTCGATGTAATCCCTCCAGCTGTTATTATTACATATGCTTAATGCCATGAATCTGAAGCTGATTCCAAACACCACCTTCTATTACCAAAGCCATAAGAACCAAGCGCCAGACCAGAGGATTAGGGCCGAATCCTTTACTCGATCAGACTGTCATCAACCCTTTAAATGAATCTATTCAAAATGTGTGTCAAAGTGTGGATGATTTTGAGAAAAAGATAAAAACAAGACAATTTATTTATGTAGACGCTCTGACGCCATCCTCACCGCTCTCTGCTTTTGCAGTCTGTCCCTTTCTCGAGCTTGTTGTGTAAACAGCATAACAATAATGGCAGTTACCTTGCTGTTCACCATTCTTGTTAAGTTGTTTGGCATAAACTGCGTCATCAGACACAGTATAAACAACCCAGAGTACTCATGCAAGTAAGTGTCACCTGTAATGAAGCCGAGACTGTTTTCTGCAGTGGCTCAAAAATACTGTCCAAGAAAACAAATGCTGACAATGAAGGTCCGATATTTAATCATACTTGTAGTCAGCCTGTGTTCATTTTAGTGGTCTTCTTGGTGGTGACACATCAAAAGGGAATGCTGCAGGCAGGGTCCCAAGGATATTTTGGAATAAATTGTCAGAAACTGTAATTTATTAACATTAAAATACATGAATAAATACATGAATAAATAAATTCCGATGCCTATATGTAATTTTGGCAATATTGTTTAATAGTGTTTATACGTACTGTATATACGGTAGTCTATATAGCCCGGGCGGTAGTGGCTCAGGGGTAGAGTGGCCGATAGAGTGGCCGGAACCATGAGGTTCCTCGTTACCATTTATATATGGTATAATTATGCTTGAAGCAAATCTGGAAAAACAGCAATCCCTCTACGGGAGACCCATGATGACCAGGATGTTTGGGACAACATATATCTCTGCGTGAGCAGCAGGCTTTCTCAGTAATGAACATTAATAAATATAAACTGTGCTTGTAGCGTAGGTGACACACAGACTATCTATGACATTAAGAAAATAACAACCACTCAGAAAATAACAACCACTCAGAAAATAATTGTGTTAAGTGTTGTTGCTGTCGTTGTATAACTGTTTGTTTTTTACTGTTGAGACCGAAGACAAATTTCCACACGTGGACAAATAAAGGAAACTAACTAACTAACTAACTGATCCCTGATGTTGACAGGCTGGTTAAAGCCAAGAGATGTCAGGTGTCTCGAAGCAGCAAGTGAAGAATGAGTGGCACTGTTTCATGCACTGTGACACGTTTGCAAAATGCATTGTGATGTATTGAGTGTCAAATTTAGTTTCTTATCCCCCCCCCCCCTGACTTATTTCAGGGTTTTGCACAAAGCAAAGCAAAGTTCTTTGTTTACCCAGGGTGAATGGACTAAGCTCGAGATGCTTGTTTACAGCCAGACCCTGCTCATAGAACATTTCATGGTAGGGGTTCAATGCCTTGCTCAAGGGCACTTCAGCGGTGGTAATTTTAACGTGCCGGTCCGGGGATTCGAACTGGCGACCTTCCGATAACAAGACCGCTCCGCAAACCGTTCGGTCACTTACGTCCACCCGCCTGACACTAACATTTAGTCATTGTATTTAGTAATTGTATTTTTTAGTCATGCACCATAAAATCCTCAGTGATAATGTATCCATTTGTAAGTAGGCCTACAGGATTGTACAACTGTAGCAGATGTAAAACAACAGATATGGGACTCGAATGGTCAAAGATCAAGGGCATTCATACAGTACACTCTCAATCTCAGAGTAAAATAAACCCTGAGGATTTCATTGTGTGTTGACTTCAAATAAGCTGATTTTGTCTGATCAGTTCACCACACTGCACCTTCCCTTGGAGAGCCGCGGGGAGGTCGCCGCCTGACCACTGTGATGATTGTGGCATATATAGAGTCCCTCCGAGATGTTGTAAGACATCTGCTTTGGACAGTTGGAGAAGGATCTGACAGTAAGGGGACATTTCGAGTAAGGGGCAGTCTATAACCTGCAGATGTCAGGTCCATCTTTCTTTGACACAGAGCCTGAATGCTCCCTCTAATTTTACACATGTCACACTGCAGCGATGGCAGCAGCGACAGGCCAAGGATGAGATGTGATGTCTTGAATTTGAATATTTCTTGTTCTCATTCTCAGAATGGAAAAAACACAACATGACACTGGTGCAACGATTAGCTTTCAGAGTTTATGACTGGCCAGTTTGGCACAAAATGCCACAAATTAGCTCAGCATCCGATATCCTTGAAACTTTGCATGAACACTCTTAGTAGGCCAAGAACCACCACCCCAAATATTTCAAATCGGCCTTATGAGTAAGTAAGTAGCATTGGAAACCAACGGTCATGACATGTGGCCCATATATAATAGGGCAGGAACCAGGAAATGGAACCTATGGAACCTACTGTATCTTCGATACTGGGTGATACAGGTGCTCCTTTGAGAACTAGCCCAAAATATAAATATGCACCCCTGCTTATATGAGACCATTTAAAATGAAACTTCTATGACAGTGCTGACATAATGAAGTGACATTATTCCGGTAGAGTGTCTCAGCCCTTCGGTCTTACTGGTGTAAATATGTAAAAGTACACCCCCTGGACATGACGCTCATGTTGTAACAAAGCAGAAGGCCATGTTGCTCATGCAAATGTGATCTTTGGAGATAATCAAAGCCATGGTTTGAGAATCTTTGATTAGCACCATTATCTGATATAGTTATTTCAAGAAACATGGCGCTCCTAATTACGCTTTAGGAGAAGCATCTCTGATGCTGATCAAACAGACTACATTGTTTATTAGATCATGATGCATTTGGTGCCATGACCTCAGTGTAGGCTAAACTGTAATTCCCTCAGTGTGAAACTGCAAGTTATAGCCTATACTGTATGATCTCCAAGCCAAAAAGCAGGGGTTTATTTCTGTCTTATACTTTCTTTACACTATCTTTAAAATGTATGGCTTTTGGGAAACACACTAATGCACACTTCTCTGTCAACTGTTTGTTTAGAGAGACTGGAGTAAATGGTCCCTTCACTACAGGAATTGGATGGTGCACGACCTTAGCCCCCTCACCGTCCTCTGTATGCTTTTCCATTGTGCCTCTGTGCATAGCACTTCCATTTAGAGCACAGAATATCTCCTAGAGCAGTAAACTGGACTTGGATGCACCCAGGAATCAAGTGTAAAGAGAATAATTGCTTGCAACCACTGTAGTCTGTCTCGCCTCACCAACAAGCCATGTGTGCTCTGCATGTTTGTGCCACCTCAGTGTTTCCATTGTGTGAACGGCACGCTTAAATGTTTCCCATTATTTGTGCTCACTTGTTATTCCGCAATTGCGTGTATTCAGTCAAACAAGCCTTATAAGAGTTGCAGAAATAGCTCTTTAGAATAAGGAGTGCATGTTATGAAACACTTTCTTTCCTCCCTTGGATGGTAGGAATGATGAGTAGATGATCTCCAACTAAATTCAGATTTGGGATTGTTACAGTATGATACACTTTCACTGACTTACACTTACCAAGGTTGCACATGCTGTGATACCATGCACAACTGGGACTATAGCAGTGTGTCAAATCAGCATTATCTGACAAGTTCACATTAGCCTTATCCCCAGCCTGCAGTTGCTACATTCTCCAATGAATGTGTACAGAAGCTACAGACAAAAAATAAATACATGAAAGAAACCTTTTGTGTTTTCCACAGATGTTCCTACCCTCTGCTTTGTACTAATAAAGAGAGTAATTCTAAATAGAGTGCACCAGGCTCGGCTCCAGGATAAAATGTCTGTGTGTGTGTGTGTCTGTGTGTGTGTGTGTGTGTGTGTGTGTGTGCGTGTGCGTGTGCGTGTGCGTGTGCACGCGTGCGTGCGTGCGTGCGTGCGTGCGTGCGTGCGTGCGTGCGTGCGTGCGTGCGTGCGTGCGTGGGCCTGTGGGGGGGGGGGGGGGGGGGGGGCACACAATAATTTTTATATAGTAAAACAATATAATCACGAAACCTAAACTGAGGGGCAGAATTTGCAACTGAGAGTGCTATGCAGGCCCCTTCTGGCACCCCCGTGGCACCGGGCCTGGAGTGCAGCCCCTTCTGGCACCCCCGTGGCACCGGGCCTGGAGTGCAGCCCCTTCTGGCACCCCCGTGGCACCGGGCCTGGAGTGCAGCCCCTTCTGGCACCCCCGTGGCACCGGGCCTGGAGTGGCCCCTTCTGGAACCCCCGTGGCACCGGGCCTGGAGTGGCCCCTTCTGGAACCCCCGTGGCACCGGGCCTGGAGTGCCATGCAGGCCCCTTCTGGCACCCCCGTGGCACCGGGCCTGGAGTGGCACCCCCGTGGCACCGGGCCTGGAGTGCTATGCAGGCCCCTTCTGGCACCCCCGTGGCACCGGGCCTGGAGTGCTATGCAGGCCCCTTCTGGAACCCCCGTGGCACCGGGCCTGGAGTGCACCCCCGTGGCACCGGGCCTGGAGTGGCACCCCCGTGGCACCGGGCCTGGAGTGCACCCCCGTGGCACCGGGCCTGGAGTGGCACCCCCGTGGCACCGGGCCTGGAGTGCACCCCCGTGGCACCGGGCCTGGAGTGGCACCCCCGTGGCACCGGGCCTGGAGTGCACCCCCGTGGCACCGGGCCTGGAGTGCCATGCAGGCCCCTTCTGGCACCCCCGTGCACCCCCGTGGCACCGGGCCTGGAGTGCACCCCCGTGGCACCGGGCCTGGAGTGCAGCCCCTTCTGGCACCCCCGTGGCACCGGGCCTGGAGTGCACGTGGCTACAAAAATCGGTTGCTAGTCTGGAAAGTGCAAACATCCAAATGTGATATGAAATTGTGTTTAACTAATTAATAATCAGCCTATTCAGTTGTGTATAGTGTGCGTGGGTGCGTGCGTGCGTGCGTGCGTGCGTGCGTGCGTGCGTGCGTGCGTGTAGCCTACTAATATTTTATTTCATATAGGAACTGCAGCAGCGGTGGTGGCAGTCCATCCATCATTCTCTTGATGTTCACAACTTCACATGTGGACAGAAGATGGACAAGAGCACTTCTGCACTGCAGAGAAAGAAAATGAAGCTTAGGCAAAAGTTCAGTAAAGTAGATATTTTCTTTCTCGCTAGCTTTCATTGCACTTCATTTATTTTCTAGGGATATCAACTTCGTCAGTTCCTCTTTCCATGCTTTAAAAACTTATTTTTAACAATTCTAAATGTGGGCTCTACCAGCTTGGCTTGTCCAAGAGGAGCAAGGGCATCTCATTTGTTTTAGTCTAGCTTTAGACAAAGTCTTAGTCAACAAAATGAGCTGCCACCACCAGCGTCTATACTCCATGGGGGTGTTCTCTTTCCAATTTCATAGGCTCATTATCGCCCTATCTATGTGTTCATTTGATGGAGTCTAACTGCCAAAACCTGTAACTTAATTATCTCAATAAAATATTTTTTACTTCAACTTCATCTCTATTGAAAATTGAAATAGAAGTTTTGTATCTGAAGAGATTCTGTGGCGTTTGAAGAGCTGTCTTCATTGGTCCAGGACCAAAAGCTTCTTAAGTAATTAGAACAGACGAGCGTGTTCACGCATACTAGAAATGTGCCTCTGAGAGACTTATAATGCAGAAGGTGCCTTTTTATTCATAATTTGCCCTTGCCCTTCATCTATTACCCAATGTCTTAAATGATAGTTCAGTGATAGTTCAGTGATAATTTAGTGTGGGTGCCTATCACCCACACGTGCAGAGGGGGGGGGGGGGGGGGGGATAGGGTGCCCTTTCCCTCAAAAGAAAAAAAAGGTTTATTTTTATTTTATTTTTTTGAGATTTTATTTTTTATTTCTTTTGCCACATAAGGGCATTTGGGGGGGGATGTGATGTGGGGGGCCAATACGAGCTTATGTTGGGGGCCAATAAGGGCTTGTGGGGGGTCAATAAGGGCTTATGTGGGGGGCCAATAAGGGCTTGTGTGCGGGGCAAACAAGGGCTTATTTGGGGGGCAATAAGGGCTTATGTGGGGGCCAAAAAGGGCTTGTGTGGGGGGTCAATAAGGGCTTGTGTGGGGGGCCAATTAAGGGCTTGTGTGGGGGCCAATAAGGGCTTGTGTGGGGGGGCAAATAAGGGCTTGTGCTAATTTTATTGTCCAATGACATGAAATGGCACAAGGACGGACTCCACAAAAAGACCACCCCCAAAAATCGGCGCGTGCTACACTCGCCCACACATGTGCCATTTTCTGGAGTTTGAGCCCCTGCCCCCTGCCCCTGGTGTGTATATCCTCCCTTTCATGAAGTCAAAAACATGACAATTCACATTTTTCGAAAGGAGTCAATCTCTATACGGAACAAACTTTATTGGGCTGGTTGTAACTACCAGACAAGCACACACAAGTTTAGAAAATACTGTTTATAACTCTGTGTCTAAACATGACTTTTTCCATTACTTTTGCAGTAGCCTACTGGTACATGCACATCTTCTCCAAATAATCAAATAAGTGGTTTTGAGACAATACAACCCTCATACAACGCGATTCATTGAGAGCATTCTCCAGCTTGTGATGGAACGTTAACTGCACCTGCATCAGCAACATCATCACTTCAAGGTTCAAGGTTTTTATTTCATTTTCAATTACAGTACAATGCGGTTGTGGCAAGATTGCAGGCAGTGAAATGATTGTTCTTTGCACGTCAACAGTGTCACAACGATAAAAATGTAATAAGAATGTATAAAATATGGTATATAAGATAAATATAAGAATAAATGATTTTAACAAGTACACGAGAGAATGTTTTCACTATACTTTTCTGCAAACCCTTTTCAGCAACGTTGAATATTGACATGCAACGTGTCAATGTTGAAATCTGCTCGCGTACGCGCAGAAAGCAATTTTCCAGTCAAAGAGTGAGTTTTGAAATGTAAAAATGTATGTAAGTTGATGTTTGAAATAAATGGTAAATGGTGCATTTATATAGCGCCTTTATCCAAGGCGCTTTACATAGATTGTGCATTACATTCACCCATTCACACACACATCCATACACCGATGGTGGCGGACCATGCAAGGCACAAACCAGCACATCAGGAGCAATTAGGGGTTCAGTGTCTTGCTCAAGGACACTTCGACACTAACTCTGGGGGAGCCCGGGTTCGAACAGGCAACCTTGTGGTTACCATCCAGCCACGCTCTGTTAGCGCGGCAGAAATAATGCCTCGTCTTTCCTAATCCAGGGCGCTCTCCGTGGTTTTGATCTGATGGATATACTACGCACTTCATTTCTGACTTCAACATGGCTCTCGTTCAAAATGTGAATGCTTTCGAGCTTCTAGCGATGGGGGGGGGGGGGGGGGGGGTGCATGTCTTTCCGGCACCCCAGAGCTCCTATTTTGAAGGCATTCCAGCACCCATTGTGTTGAGAGCACCCACTGATATTGTAACACAGTGCGTCATTTAGCATGAAAAAAAAACCATACATCAATATCTTATTGGGAAATAATACTGACAGTCAGATGGTTAACAGCATTGTTGACAGGTGTGACACTAGTCACAAATTCAGTTTTATTGTCATTCTCAAACCTGGGAGGTACCACAACCCAGAGGGACGGTGCTGGAATTGCTAGTTGACTGTCTAATAACAGCTGGACAACAGCTGATTGAATGGGGTAATTCAGAATGTTGATGCTGTTTGCTATATCAAATGGGGTAGCCTAAATCGCGCTCGGCTCAGAATGGTGTCTGTTTGCGAGGCTTTGTTGGCAACGTGCACAACTGCCTGCATTAGTTACCACATGTGTCTATGCTGTTTTGTGAATCTTGTTAATTGTTTGCTATTTTCCTGTTTTTTTATGGCACCAAACGGGCCAGCTGCCAAGAACAGTTGTTCTCAAACTTTATTTACTATAGTGTGCCTCTGCTACAGAAAAAGAACACCCTTCACCAGCACAAACATTTCTTTGTGATACTGATTACATGTTTGTGTTTCTCTTACATTATTGTGACAAATAAAGGTGTTGTTTTGTCGTGGTCTTCGACCACGACAAACACAAACAATATTTTGGACCAAACAAATAATTAGAAAGAAGAAAAAAAAGGCAGGTTACGACACTTTTTTTGTTGTTTTTCTTCTTTGTAATTATTTGTTTGGTCCAAAATATTGTTTGTGTTGTCATGAGTTGTCACGACTCGAGTTGGCTTTGTCCGCGGCGTAACCGTCTTTAAATAAATACTTTAAGAAATGTCTATGAGAATAATGCATTGGGTTTCATTTCCTGGTCCAGGGTAGGAGGCGGGACTGCGACGCTCTATAGGGCCAACCATTTTCAATTCATCAAAACATTTAGAGACGTACGAATATACAAAGCTATATACTGTATAGTCACTATATGGCACATCTGTATAGTGTTTTAACTGCAATATCTCATTTCATTGTTATATGTTGCGACTATAAACTGGCCAGTTTGTTGGTGCTTTGCACTCCTGTGTCTTTCTTGAGTACATCCACATAATATGTTAATGTGGGACGCCCTCTAGATCGATGCTCATGTGTTCCCACAGCACTACTTTGCTGGCTGGCAGTTCTTGAAGTCTTTGGCAGTGTTGTTAGTTCTATTTGTAGTTTTGTTGCTGTGTTCATGAATGTATTGAACTCCCCAAATACACAAATAAAGTAAAGTTAGATAAAAAGGACTTTTCTAATCTTTTCTTAATGTGAATATATGCCAATGTTGGTTAAATGACATGTTTTGGTGCTCCTAAAGTGAATCAGTTGATGCAATATGTGTCACAGAGGGCTTGAACCTACAATTGTTGCTTGATGCAATTTGTATTAAATATTGTATTGTAATGTACAATATTGTATTGTAAAAACGATTGAATGAATATATATGCAGATCTTTTTCTTTGTCACTTATATGTATAATTGGACATGTTTTAAATCACTATTATGAACTGTCATCAACACCAACATTCAGGGTGTGAATGTTAAATCAATTGTTAAGGGCCATTCAAGGGAGGAGAAGAGCCATGAATCTCACTGTGCACAGGTGAATATTTTGGCTCTTGACCACAGAACTGGTCTGGCACATGCTCCTCTCTGGCTGGGTTTTCTAGTCCACAAAACTGGCCTAAGGGTGTGTTCACACATGGCCATTTTCTGTAGAAGAAGCAGCTCAGCTCTTTTTAGAAGCTTTCTGTGCACTTTGCCGCTGTTTCCCGTGGGATTTTAAAGTTAAAAAAAAAAAAAAAAAGGTTAGCAGTTGGAAACATTCTCTGTACAGTATGAAATATGTGTTAAACCTGCATCACTATAACAGAGGAACATTGACGTCCATTGCACCTTTGGATAACATACAGCAGTGTTGAGGAAAATATGTCTCTAAGCACTACAGACCTTTCCACTCCATTGCTCTGAACAATGATTAGAATTGTAGTTGGTCTACTTTTCTTGCCTCTACTGATAATAAGCTGCAGCCTAAGTGCATAGTTCCCTGACGAGAGCTGTTGCCTGAGCATGCCATGACATTAATGTAGCTAATGTGTGCTCATGCAGGTACTGTTTGTGTACAGATACCACTGCTGGCCTGCAAGGGTCCTCCCAGGATGTGTTTTAATGACCTTTTTGCTTGTTCCTGCTTATATCATATTAATATGTAACAGCGGAGATAATACAAAAATCAAACCATCGGTGTAAAGTGAGCGGTGGCTTTGTGGGGTTGTAATGATCCCTCCTTCCTGGCCTGTGCGTGTCTGTGTCTGTGTCTGTGTCTGTGTCGTGCATGCGTGCGTGCGTGCGTGCGTGTGACCTGACCACACGGACGGACGGACGGACGGACGGACGGACGCACGCACGCACGCACTCACGCACGCACGCACGCACACACACACACACACACACACACACACACACACACACACACACACACACACACGTCACACGTCATATTTATTCATAAATAAAACAGAAATAAATTGAAAAAGTGAATATTGCTTAAATAAATCAAGATTAATGTAAGCATGAATTTACTACTTACTGAACAGCGTAATTAGAACATGGATCAACATAATTGGTTGGTCTTCAACGATATAATCAAATATTGTCACGCGGCTCACGCCTGTATACTGTAAAGCCAACTTCTGTGGCCTCTTGTTGCTGGATCCCATGCAGTTCTGCCAAGTTGGATTGATGTCCTGTCAGAATCTGTTGTGTGGCTTGATAAGGACTTGAACAACATCCAAGATTCCACATATAGCACAGCAGAACACTGCACAAATGAACAGGGATTTCCCGGCGGTGTGGAAACACACAACATCTATTGCCATTACAGCCATTCTGTGAACCATGAAAGGTCGCTGTTTTCTGCTCTGTTTTTGGTTCCTTTGCACCTGGATGAACTCCACTGTGTCCTCAGCCCATATAGTTCTATACCACACTATCCAAATCCGTGTTAGGTGGAAGAGTTGAGTCCAAGTTTGACATTCTGTAGACTGTAGAGAGATCATTAAGCACCTGCCCACCTTGTCACCTTATCTGTGCTGATTGGGCAGCTATAGAGATAAGGCCATCGCTTGCATTGATCGGTCTGCTGCTGTATCATTTTATCACTGCTCTTACCCAGGTGCAATGAAGACCGATATGTGAGAATATACACAGTGTGTGTGTGTGTGTGTGTGTGTGTGTGTGTGCGTGCGTGCGTGCGTGCGTGCGTGCGTGCGTGCGTGCGTGCGTGCGTGCGTGCGTGCGTGCGTGTGCGTGCGTGCGTGCGTGCGTGCGTGCGTGTGCGTGCGTGCGTGCAATCCGTGCATGCATATCAGCTAGTTGAAAAAGTAGAAAATAGAGCATTTTGTTCATTTGTTAAATGTACAGTACTTAATACTTACAGTATGCGTTACAAACAGGTACATATTTCATTTTGGAAACATGAAAATAAATACATCGTCATGATGGGGATGACTGAGACACTATAGTCTCAAAATGAACACAGCTTAATATGATAATTGGATTATGATCTGCTGAATCACGTTACGCTTAGTCTACAGTACACTAAGGCATGGTACGGTAACAAAAATGATGGAAACACTTATAAGGCAAGCATGACGTCACACACTAGTTTATCCTCACTATAATCACGACACTGTAAAATCCTGAGTGTTAATTTAGGAGTTAACTGAACACTTAAGACTACTATATGTAATGCAAGTCTACGCCCCATTTCTGGCTATACTGTATCTATTTTGTTATGCCACATAAAGCAAATTAAGAACAAAGCCAATGAAATAATGTTGCCTACTGGAAGCAATTTAGTATTTATATGCGAATACAATAAAATGTAATGCTCTTAAATGACTTTGTGTGCCTGAGTGAATAATACGTAATATGTAGTGTTTTTTTTGCTCTTTTAGCTAGTCATGAGGGATTTTATACAACTGTGTGTAATGGTGTAATCTAAATACATTTAGATTAGTCAGGCATAAGCATTTTATACTGAACATGTGTCAACATTTCACGTTTTAACACTTTCAATACAGAAATAAGATGACACATATTCATAATGTTTAATAAAGATTTAGGCATCCTATAAAATAAAGCTCTTGAGACATTAATAATGAATAGAATAAATAAAATATAGCAGAAAAACACATTTATAATGTCAAATGTCCAATGTTTGGCAAGTATCACCAATTCCTTTTGGTTCCCAGCACACACTCTGCTGTGATTGATTGATTGATTGATTGATTGATTGATTGATTGAATACTTTATTCACCAATTTTTGAGGGCGCTAGCCCCTCCTATACAAATGTTTAATGTTTGTTTTTAGTTCAATGTTTGTTTTAAAAACGCCATTGACAATGAAGGGAAAACTTACGTCATCTTGTCCCTAACACAAACATTAAATGCCATTAACAATAAAGAGAATTTAATGTTTGTTTTGACACCGTTTGTTCATCACCTAATCATAGTAACATGAGTTAGACTTTAATATATTAGCGCCCCTCACTTCACACGGGTGTGATTTTTCAAATAGTACAGAAGTATGTTTTTGATTTCACGATGATTGTTTAAAGCAGGGATATCCTGATTCATAAGAAATGCAATAACTTCTTAAACAATTTCATATTATATTGTTATCATTATTGTTGTCTATATACTGTGCATGTTGTGATTTACCGTCATGCATTGTATAATGTGATGAGATGAGGTGACATGACATGAGATTATCCCCAAAGGGAAATTGAGGCAATACAGCAGCATAATGTGATACAAATAAATAATACACAGACTCACAGAAACACAACAAGACCGTCCAGGGCCGACACGGCGACACCATGCATTGAGGGAGAGAGTTATTATGCATTATAGAGTCTGATGGCAGTTGGTATGAAAGAGAGTCAGGGCTATCACTCAGGCTGAAGGTGCTCACCATAGAGTGGATGGGAGGGGTTGGATGGAGTTGAGTTTGTCCCTAATCCTCCTCTCTGTGACTGACTGCAGCCCTTCCATTCGGAGGCCAACAACGGAGCTGCAGGCCTTCTTTATGGTTTTGTTGAGCTTGTTCAGCTCCTAGGCCTTGATGCGCCCTTCCTCACAGAACGCTGGCTACAACAGACAGGTAAAACATTTTCAATAGCCTGCTACACACATTAAAGGACTTGAGCCTAAAGGCCTATTCATAGTCTGGATTTTCGGTGGTGAGGTGACCAGTGCTGCGGTGGTGAGCTGACCACCGGAGCTGAAATAACGTTGAGCGGTGGTGAGTAAAAACAGAGAGAAGGGCTGGAGCGGTGGCGGTGGTTTGCTCTTCACCGCGTCTCAGTGACGTCATGTTGTAGTTCGGTGGTCACCTAACCACCGATAATCCAGACTATGTATGAGCCTCGAGGTACAGTCTGCTCTGTCCCTTTTTGAAGACTGCCTCCGCGTCTCTCCAGTCCCGATCTTTGTTCAGATTTAATTAATTAATCAAAATGAATTAGTTCCAGCCATATTTATAGGCTATGATATATTATTATTTTATTAGTGACACGTAGCCTATTGTAGATGATATAATAACAGACTGACTTGGTAAAATTAAGGCACTGTTGTCACAATCCGTCACCCTGCTATGTTTTCATATGTTCCTGGTTTCTTTTGTGTTTTACTTTACTTTTGCGTACCTTTTTTGTAGTATTCTAGTGTCTCTTGGTTTTCTGTGTTGCTCGTGTTACCTGCCTTGTCTCACAGTACTGTGATTAACCTATATGTTTTGCACCTGTGTCCTGTTAGTCTCCCAGCCAATCCCTGTGTTGATTTGTCAGTTGTATTCACCTTTGTCCAGTTAGTCCTTGTCTATTTATATTCCCCAGTTTTTTCAATTCCTTGCTGTGCTAGTTCACGATTATAATGTTGTCTGTGAGTATTTGTAACCATGGGTTTCTTTGTATTTCAATCCCCTAGTTTTCTGAAACACTGTTATGTTGGTTATCTCTAGGTGTTATGTCTAGGTGACCACAGGTGACCTTACACTGACATTTGTGGTAGAATTTGTTGAAATGCGCAATTAGCCATTTGCACACGTTATACCCAAGACAACTGTAAACCTTCATGTATTTGAATAGATTAATAGTTTGGCCCTTTGAACCCAGTTATTTTGGTTCTCATTTCTACTTCACCCCACCATGATATCTATGTGTCGATCTCATATAATAGTATTCCCTTGCAGCAAAGCAATGATATGCTATTGCATTGAAACTCCCCTGGACAGGTGAGGTGCAGCTCAGTGGCACCCGAGGGACTAACTGCTGGATAGGTGGCATAGTCACAGAGAAAAAGGCTACCCCAAAGGTATTTGCAGAGGAATGTGCTGTGGACAGCAGAATGGCCTCTGTTGCCCCAGGGGTAACACGGGAAGTGGAAAAGTGAGGCATATTTCAGAAATAACCTTTGATGGAGTTTGCAGTCATGAAGCTCTCACTGAAAATGGAAAAAGTCAACAGTAGTCTACTGTAGCTGTGCTGTGAAATGGATGCTGCATGAGCTGTCATTTGATCCAAGTCTCTATTTTGGTTAGGCTAAGACCAGCGTTGTAGTTGAGCACATGCAGAGGTATTATCATATTCATTTATCATTGTTAAGTTCACTCTGTATATCCATGGGCATAATAGCATGATGATGCCATTACAAAACATGGGCTACATGGAAGAAATGTGATTAATAAAACAAAATTAACTGCTAGAAGGTCCTAAATTAACTTAATTAAGTATAGAGATCGACTGTTATGCAATCAAATAAATCTGTATACAAGATCATTTCAGATTTCAGAGAGGGAGGAAAATACTAAATTAAAGTCTGTTAACTACATAAAAAAATTGCAGGGGCGAGTTGGTAAAGGGGCGAGCAGTCTCTTATTCCTTTCTGTGTGGAGTTTGCATGTTCTTCTCGTGTTCCCTAGGATGGGTATACCTTCACAAAAAACATGCATCCATGGGGCACCTGATGGATGGAAAATTAACTGGTTGGAATAACGTGTTTCTTCCACGCACTACGTCCTACCGGAGAAACTCCCCCTGTCACTCCTCATGCATTAACAGTTTGACTGCTAAACTCGCCTTTTTTCTCATTGTCTTTCCCTGCTAAACCCACCTTTGTTTGTTGTTTGATGTTTAATTTGCTGTTTTTTGACAACTTTTAAGACATAAGAGGTTTCCCTCAGACATATTCAGCAGAGTAATCTAGGAAGAGAGTGGCGACACTAGCGTTGACTCCCATTGTAACAATGGAATGCGAAGTGCTCATTCTATCTCAATGAGATAGTTCCAATGTTTGGAACTATAGCCCATAGGCACCCGCTTTGCGACGAGATAAAAGCGTGTCGCCACTCTCTTACTATTCCACTCGGATATTCAGGTCACACGGGCAGGTTGTGCCCTAACCCTCTGTCTGTCTGTTGCAGTGAGGCTGGGTATGATCAGCCCTAACCCTCTGTCTGTCTGTTGCAGTGAGGCTGGGTATGATCAGCCCTAACCCTCTGTCTATCTGTTGCAGTGAGGCTGGGTATGATCGGCCCCAACCCTCTGTCTGTCTGTTGCAGTGAGGCTGGGTATGATCGGCCCTAACCCTCTGTCTGTCTGTCTGTCTGTTGCAGTGAGGCTGGGTATGATTGGCCCTAACCCTCTGTCTGTCTGTCTGTTGCAGTGAGGCTGGGTATGATCGGCCCTAACCCTCTGTCTGTCTGTCTGTCTGTTGCAGTGAGGCTGGGTATGATCGGCCCTAACCCTCTGTCTGTCTGTTGCAGTGAGGCTGGGTATGATCAGCCCTAACCCTCTGTCTGTCTGTCTGTTGCAGTGAGGCTGGGTATGATCGGCCCTAACCCTCTGTCTGTCTGTTGCAGTGAGGCTGGGTATGATTGGCCCTAACCCTCTGTCTGTCTGTTGCAGTGAGGCTGGGTATGATCGGCCCCAACCCTCTGTCTGTTGCAGTGAGGCTGGGTATGATCGGCCCTAACCCTCTGTAGTGAGGCTGGGTATGATCGGCCCTAACCCTCTGTCTGTCTGTCTGTCTGTTGCAGTGAGGCTGGGTATGATCGGCCCTAACCCTCTGTCTGTCTGTTGCAGTGAGGCTGGGTATGATCAGCCCTAACCCTCTGTCTGTCTGTCTGTTGCAGTGAGGCTGGGTATGATCGGCCCTAACCCTCTGTCTGTCTGTTGCAGTGAGGCTGGGTATGATTGGCCCTAACCCTCTGTCTGTCTGTTGCAGTGAGGCTGGGTATGATCGGCCCCAACCCTCTGTCTGTTGCAGTGAGGCTGGGTATGATCGGCCCTAACCCTCTGTAGTGAGGCTGGGTATGATCCGCCCTAACCCTCTGTAGTGAGGCTGGGTATGATCCGCCCTAACCCTCTGTCTGTCTGTTGCAGTGAGGCTGGGTATGATCGGCCCTAACCCTCTGTCTGTCTGTTGCAGTGAGGCTGGGTATGATCGGCCCCAACCCTCTGTCTGTCTGTTGCAGTGAGGCTGGGTATGATCGGCCCCAACCCTCTGTCTGTCTGTTGCAGTGAGGCTGGGTATGATCGGCCCTAACCCTCTGTCTGTCTGTTGCAGTGAGGCTGGGTATGATCGGCCCTAACCCTCTGTCTGTCTGTTGCAGTGAGGCTGGGTATGATTGGACTTCAGTAACACTCTTTTATGCCTACTGATATGCAGGACTCGTTTCAGTTTTCAACCACAACTGTAAGCCGACAGACTTTTCTGTTTTCTGCGATACACTAGCTGTTGGCATTCTGTTTAACCTGCATACAGTGAAAGAAACTGATATGTCTCCTCTTGACGAATGTGTCCATTGTCGAGGAATGTCTTTTATCAATGCCACAAATCATAATGATGCACAATACAACAAAGTAAATTTTGATTATGATTGAAAATAAAATTGAACCCTTTGCTCAGCCTGTCATTAGCTGCACACCATACAAATGTACCTTGAGCAAGAGCTGTACAATCTTACTCTGTTCAACAGAGTAAGATTGTACAGCTCTTAACTGCTTCACTACAAAACAACAGAATCTGTTGTTTTGTAGTGAAGCAGTTGTATGTCCATATTCATTATGGTAGCAGGCAGTAGAACATTTTCACCCTCCCAGTATAATAGTAGGTCACAATGCCATGTGAAAGCATAACACTATGCAAATGAGTGATGCTTACTCAGAATATATAATCAATGGAGAGCAATTAAAGCACAAGACTATGCAACTCAAACTATAGTGTTGCATGTTAACTAATGTTATATCATGGCCACAGAAAATGCTCTGATTAGCAGGAGGTTGTGCATTCTAATCACACTTTCCTTAGTGGACACACTCTGAGCCCCCCACCACACGTATAAAATGCACTTTTTGGCCAAAAAAGAAAAACACTGTTAGTTACTCCACTGCGGCCTCTACCGATATTGCCAAGAGAAAACCCCATAGACATGATTTTTCCTTCTGGTGAAAAAAAAACCCTTTCTAGCCAAAAAGTGCATTGTATATGCGTGGTGGGGGGCTCAGAGTGCGTCCACTAAGGTAAGTAGGCTTTCTAATAACACAATCCACCTTTGTATTGGAGAGTAGGTAAAACTTTAATTTTATTTTTGCTACAGACGAGAGGCTGGTCTGAATTTCATGCGAGCGCAGGAAGAGAAGAGTATTAGAGCTATGGACCAGAGCTACACTTACACTACCCAAGGTTATTTCAAGAGGATATTGCCCCAGTCTTAAATGTTAAGTGGCCATGCACACTAAGCACACACAGACACAGAAAACCCCCTTCTAGACGTCTCTGCTCCTATACAGTAGGTGCTATGCCTATTAACGGCATGGCTTTCCTGTGAATCTCTGATGTCATATTGATGATGTCTTGCCCAAATATGGATTTTGGTGGATCTGCAATGATTAATTCACAAAATGTGAAAAAATATTCAAGCTAAAAGATATTCACAAAATGTGAACAATATAAGATGATTGACATCCTTTGCTTACAGGCATTGTGCACATGACATTTGGCAGTGGTCTGTTTAGAGATTTGCGAGATTAGCTGCGGACAAACACAAGCTGTGGGCAGATACGGATGGCCGGGCAGCTTTTAAATTTGGGGGACAGCTTGGCCCTTAGGCACCATGCTGTTACAAAATGTACATACATTTAAAGGTGTTGTTTGTCTGACATATAACAATGCTACGATCATTCCAGAATAGTTTAAGCAGATTAAACTATTTGGTCCCCTACAGTATGTGTTTTAAGCATGTGGATTCCATCCATATGTTTACACGCATTGTTGATCAATGGGCTTTGGAGTCTGACTCTATCAGTCCTTCTCTGTTCTGTTTACCCTGGTTCTTTGCCGGATACCATCCAATAAAACAGAAATTGTGATCTCCAAGAACATATTGTGAGGCCAGTATATGTTCCCCTGTGGAATCAGCTTGTGTACAGCAGTAAGAGGTGGACCCGCTCTCCCTGGATGAATCACTGAGAAGCTTTGGGTCAGAAAAGATGGGGATAGTGCCTTCTAGGCTGATCACGCCATGAATCTCTGCTACCGAGAAAGCACCATCCATGGACTGTTGCTTTGCTGGCATAAGTAGGATCTTCTGCTGGCTTTACCGTAGATGAAGAGGACACATATTAATGAGTAAGAGGCACTATTGGTATCCACTGTATGTGTACTCTAACAAGCTGTCTGACCTTCAAGAAAGTGAATGTGTGAGTGGGTCCACTACCTTATATTTCTCCCACCTCCTCCTAACCGGGTAGTACAGCATGATCCGATACAATCAAACTCCATGTGATATTCTGGGTTGACTTCAACGTTGGTGAAAAACACCTCAGTCTCCCAATAAACCTCTACAGATTCTTAGCACCCACTCTCATCCAAGCCCTTACACTGCACATATGTTCACTAATTTACACACATAAATACACACATGCCCGCACTTCTCCTGTATTATCTTTTCAGAGGCAGAATGTAAATGAGCAAACCCCTAAGGTAATTAAAAAGCAAGCCTCAGTCTGACTTAGTGCATGAAGCCTTCCTGACTAATAAACACATGTGCTGTATCAATAATATTATTTGGCTACATAGAAGTTTCTATTTGTACGTCTCTAAATGTTTTGATGAATTGAACAAGGTGGACCCTCTTGTAAATGATGTGTCTTTTCCTCAGGGTTCTGTGGAGATTTTACTAAGTTGCTTGTTGAAATGAATATGGAGTTCCAAGCAGGCACATAATCCTTATTTCCATTTATTGGTCAGCAATCAGTTACAGACAGGTTACAGATATCATCGTTCCATCGTATTGAGGCCTTCCCAGGCAGAGTGCCTAGTCCCCCCTTGTCTCTCTCTCTCCGTATCTCACTCACTCTTCCTGATTCCCTGCATCATGTCTTATACATTCTTAACATGTGGGTGTCGCCTTGTTCCTGTGTGTGTGTGTGTGTGTGTGTGTGTTGTTGACCCTCAAGGCTTAGTCAACAAGCTACCACAGAGTCAGCAATCAGTCACCACAGCAGGGGTCCTTTTGTAAAAGGACTCCTGAGTGATAAAAGTCACTGTCCTTACTATAGGACAGGAAGAACTCACAGCTGTTTGTAAGCTGACCATCCCAAGTGTCCCTAGGCTTAACTCTTCACTCATTGAGACTCAATGTGACCTCCTAAGCCAAAGTGTTGTGTACAATTATGACATATGTTGAGATGCATAAGCTATCAAAATATACATCAGACCCCCCTTCTGGGGAATTAAATATTCCCCAGACATAATTCATATTTTATAAATGACCAAAATTAATTTTCCAAAAAAAATGTTCACTTTTTTCTTTTTTCTCAAAAAATCCCAAAATGTTCAAATTCCCCAAACGGTCTCCCTTCGTAGGTAATTACCCTCTTCCCCCCTGGATAATGTGAAGATGAAACACAGTCAGGTTGACACAAAACTCAAAACAAAATGAACAAAATCAATCTGTTAGACAATGACCCTATCAGTCCGAAGCTGTTTGTTGTCACACCCAGATAAAATAAATTCCAGTGAACTGTTCCTAGGCTAATTACTATACTATTTTTAATTTGTTCCCCAACATTAGATAGGCTGATTCCTGTACCTGTATAGACATCAATATTTGTTTGGAAGTGGATTCCAATATCGACTTAATAAGAAATAATATAATATTCCCTTCTCCCCCCCTTCTTAGTTAGTGAGCAACTTTCATGGAATAATGGATGAATGGCCCTGCAGAAACCATCCATCCGACATTCGGAAAGTTGCACACAAACTAAGAGCTAACATGTAATACTCATGGTGAGTTTCAACCTGTATCAATATTATATGTGACTATTAACATAGTAACATTATACTGACTCCATCAGTTCAACATTGTCTGCAATATATTACTCGATAACCTAAAGCCTACGGGTTACTTCATCCTGTTTTAGTACTTGGTAATGTTCAGTACTTTGGTCTGTTCCACCCATATAAACAAGCACACAGAGGCGACCCCTGTGAACCCTGCCACCCCAGGCAGACGAGTCAATTTAGTGCATGTGTATACAGGTCCCAATACCAACTCACTCACATCTTCTGACGTTAACTCATTATCCTAATGTAGGCCTATTTTAACTAACAATCAAACAACATTTGTATTACTAACTAGAATATAATACTCATTTTTGGATTGGATTTGAACTGTGATACTTAAGGAAGTTATCTAAAATGAACTCATATTATTACCATTAACTATCATAGACCCCCCTGGACACAGGAGCATTTTTTTTTTTAACTACCTATATTGTACCAAATTAGAACCGAACAAGCATGGGGCTTGTTCCGTTGTACCTCTTGTATGACAGACCTGAAACTGAACCATATTTAAAACAGAAATCAAACTCCTTATTTAACTGAAATCCTATTTAGACTAAATCAAATTCCTATATTGATTACATCTTGTTTAGACTAAATCAAATTCCTATATTGATTGAATACAAATACCTGTAAAATGAAAAGTTAACACTCAAAGCATGACAAAATGGTTAGACCATCCCTTTAACAGTACTATTTCCAGTACCTTGTTATATCTACTTTGACCTGCCAGCACAGAATACAACAAAACACAAACATTAATCACAATTCAGATGAACCGCGATTTTTTCCTCTTTCCATGACGCAAATTGTTCAGACGTTCAACGCGCTAGGGAAATGGTTCCCACAATTTTTTTTTTTTTCGCCTATAGAATAAAAACGCTTGGAACATCCTTCTTGATTCTCAGAGCTAGCACAGCTCTCTGATCTGTAGGTTCGAAGCAGACAGTTTTGTCACCATATGCTCCAGCACCAATGAACCACAGCTGAACTGCAGTTGGCAGTAGAATCTCCTTTGAGCAATCACAAGGCTTCTAGTGAACAGCTTATTGCTTAGCCATATCAATTATGACAGCAAAAGCATTGAAACGCTCCTTTCCTCCATTGTAACATGAACTTTGGAACGGTCTCCCTTGGACCTCTCCTCCTCTTGGAACGCTCCTCCTCTTTCCAGAGCAGAAGGAGCACGCTCCTCTCCTCCATCACGGTGGAGAACCAGTTGGCGTGGGCCGTAGCCGCAGAATAGCGTTCAATCCGACACCTCCTGTAGCGAACACAGGTCTGTGAAAGTCACCTGCTATTGATTTCCGACGGTAGAAGCTGATTCAGGTGTCTTTTGGTGCAGTCAGATGTCACTTTCGACACCTTCAGGAATCCATGATCCATGATGTCCCTCTCCTTTACACCTATTAAAAGGATACAGGCTCCCACTACAAATATCCCCAATCATTTCTTAGGATATTGATGACACTACAAGCTACTGGTCACTAAAATGACCTCTCTGGCATTAATCTCACTCTTTTTGCTAATCTCCCTAGTTCTGGCATGGCAAAGGAATGTAATAACCATGGTGTTGAGAGATTACAATGAGACTATTAAATGAGGGCCCTAAATAGTGTCACTGAACTAACTAAATTCACTGATGTCAAGACAGTCACCAAACGTATTGATGGACAGGTGTTTTGAGCTGGGGGGCTTGCTTTCTTTAACCCTGAAAGGTTCAACCGTGGGTCTAGATCCCCCGGTTAAAACTTCCACTCCTGGAGATATGGGTCAAATCCCCCTCAGTATGCTACCAGCAAGTCTTGTGCTCAGAACACAGGGTGGCGAATTCCCGTGATCACCGTTATGTAGTAAGGCTGTCAGCCGTCGCCTCCATTAGCCTACACACAAACAGACACTTTTGACTAAAACCAATATTTAAAATTCACACCATAATACACCCTTACAAATGTAGTCCTTAATTGCGATCTACTTGTTGACATCAGACTCCAAAAGCAGACTTTCTTCCCATCTTTTTCTCTAAATAGCACTCCCAATAAACAGCTCACAGCGGGTCAAACAGAGGTAGGAGGTAAAGACAGGACAGGACAGGAGGTCCACAGGAGGTCCCTAAAGCCCTCTCCCTGTTATCTGAAACTAAACAAGGTATTTATTTTAGGGTGAGAAGGAAATTGCTCTCTCCCCCCTCTTTCCCCTAAAGCACATTCCGTCAGAGCATGCTAAAATTGTCATTGCAATTCCTCACACGTAGCTCTGTATGTATTTACTCATTTAACTATCACTTTTAGAATGGCTCCTACTAGCAATATTTCACCGGACATAGCTAGAACCTTTTTGAAGTAAGTCTAGTATGAAGTACATTCAATCATTCATTCACTCACATACATTATTCTCAATCAATTCTCGTGATTTAACTCACCTAACTCACTCACTTCACACAGTCGAACAGAGAGGGGAGAGGGACCCCCCTCGTCTCACTCACTCATGCACTCAATCAGGCGGTGTCCCCTTTCACACACACATTTCAATAGAGAGGGGCGTGTCAAGTCAACTGTCAAAAGAAGAGCATGGCACTTCTCCTTTAGCTGTCCTTCTCATCCATGAGGTCCGGTCAACTTGACTTCCCTCAAAGTTTCCCATTGTGGTTTCTGATCACATTGTCCAGAAAAATGACCATATATCCCACATTTATGGCAAACACCTCTCATCCTCCAGCTTTCCGGGCTGTGACGTGTCTGTGGCTGCACTGCCCCCTGATAGGGTCGCACAGGTGGCTGACATCCCCATTGCCACTGCGTCCTCTGTTGTGGCCCCACGAAACCAGGAGTCTCTCGTACTCTCCATGGCAGAAGTGGTTGTGGAGGTTCCCACTGTTGTGGCAGCGGGCTATTCGGCAAAACAGCCGTGCAAAAACGCTGCAAGTGCGTCACATCGCCACACCTATAACAGCCTGTGTAATAACGTGGTCCACTCGGCTTGGGATTATGTGGACGAAACTGTTCGGGCTGAGTCTTGTCAACCCTGGGTGCACTGGGTAGGTCAGGAGCCGCCTGGGGCTCAACCCCAGCTGTCACGACAGCCGCTTGTATGATCTGTTGTGCGACCTCCAACTGGGTCTTGGTCAGCAGTCGAACCATTTCTGTGTGACTTTGTTCCTGCTCATCTGCCTCCTTGCGAGCAAGTCCAACGCAGTGTGCAATGTGATCCGCGCACAGAGCAAGGGGCAATTTCGCCAGGCCAACCACTGTCTGCAGATTGGCCCTGACTTTCTCAGGAAGACCTTGTTCAATTTTTGAGTAGACCATAGACCGTTCAAGATCATTACGCTCAGGGTCCTTTCCTGTGGCATCCATCCATTCCTGGCACACGCGGGCGACATATTTACGTGGTGGTTCGGAGACCCCCAGCGGAGATATCGTAATCGTATCCGGATGTACTTCAGTGGGGTACAAGTCTCTCAGCGCACGCCATAGTGCTCCTCTGTGACTCAAGAAAAGGTCTGCGTCTCCAGCCGTCGTGCCTGCGTACAGTCTGAGTCCCGCACGGTCAAGAATGTCATCTAGGCCGTCTATGTCAATCAGATTTGCCAGAAGTTGTTTTAAGTCACCCACAGTTAGCTCTGTCCCCGTCAAAAGGTCCTCAAACTTCAATATCCAGCGGTGCGCACCATCCCGCAAAAGGGGAAGTTGACGCACAATGTCAGTCATGTCGACGGACGCCCATGGCTTGTATTCCATATGTCTGCCCTTCCCCAGCATCGGGAGCATCCTGGGGCAGTTATCATCAATGTCAGGTGTGGGCCTCTTTGATCTGCATGGGCATTCGTTCAAGGCCCCCCTGGAGTCTTTCACACGTCTCCGGCTTGAACGTGTGCGAGTGCCGGAATGGCTCTCACAATCACTGCTGTCCTGTTCAAAATCCTCATCACTTTTGTTGACGTACTTCCTCTTACTCCCACTCTGCCTGTCGTGACTCGGTAACACACGTTTCTCCGTGCGTCCAGCAGCTCTGTCACGGCAGTGTTTGCTCTCCAGCTCTTTCAACGCATCAGAATGGTCATTGTACAATCGAACCAAGTCTTTTTCTTGAGCAGCCAATCCAGCCAAACGCTCCGCCAGGTACGTAATATCGGCTGAATCAATATTCTCCCGCTCAATATTCTCTATCACAAAAATCTGCCCACGAAGAACAGTGAGACTATCGCCAAGAGAGTTCAGCATCATGACAGCGTCCCCCCTCACTTCCTCCTGTGACAGGTTGCTGCCGCTCATGGCCGGATTGGGGCTTGCTGTCCTTCTGTAGATGTCATCACCTCCATGTAAACTGTGGCTGTGTGCAGCCTTGTCACTGAGATCACCGATCAACTGTTTCTCCCTCACTGAAAGTTCATTCAACTGCGTCTCAATCATACGCAGAAAATGTCTGTGTGCCCTCGTCGACACAGTCAATTCACTGATCAAGTCCCTTTTCAGGCGCCGGACCGATCCCAGCTCCTCTTTAATACAGTCTGCTTGTAGCCCAGGTTTTGACTGCTCAGATGTTCTCACGTCCCTGTTGTCCACCTCAGTCTGTGTTGAGTTGTTGCTGTGACCCTCAGTGTCAATGCACTGGTTGTCTGTGCTGCAATCAGCGGAAATCTTCTCATCGGGCAGTACTGACACAGGAGACAATGGTACGGACAATTTCCTGCTCATCTCCTCACTGTCAATATGACTCGTTCTCAGCTGTCGACCTATTTTTACTTGAATCTGATGCCATTTTTCTGAAATTCTGGGAATATTCTTAGATGAGAATTTGTTTTGCACAATGCGCACTAGAGTGGCAGCCATAACTACTAAATTGTAGATAATCTCACCCACTGTCATAAATTCTGGGTGATACACTCTGTACTCTGACTGCAGTCTCCTCTCACCTCACACAGACACGCATACTCATTTGCATACTAGCCCCAAAGAATGAGTAGATAGTCTACAAACTCATGTAAAAACATGTAATACTTTCTCTCTCACACCATCCACACAGGAGAATGTAACATAAAGAAATGAGAGACAAACTACACATAAAAATAAACATAGAAATGCCTCTATATATATTTTTGTTTAGACTAGCAGCTCACTGACTTAGGGAAGAGATTGACCCCCCTGCATGCAACTGTTTTGTCCCAGAATCAAATTACCCCTGCAGGCTATATTTTTTTGACTAAAATAAAAAACCTGTATGCTTAACCATCCAAATTAACCTATCTAATTTTACAAAGGATAAATGAAATATCCTAAATGTGATCATTTACAATGAGAAATGTATTCTCAATTACCTCCTAAATTTAGCTTGGACCCCCAAATTAAAGCCAATTTAACCTGAATTAAATCCCCATTTTAATATCTATATTACTCCCCCCTCAGAAACATGTCCCACATGCTTCAGAAATACCTAAAAGAAAAAATAATACTATAGGCCAACCCAAATAATAACACCCAAGCCTAAAGCACAAAATCCTCCCCCGCTCCGTCGCAAAGACAAAGAAAAAGGCCTCCCCAGCATGCGGCATTCAACCCCAACTCACAAAGATGCTCTAGCACACACATGTACGCACAATCATACCACATAAGCTACACTACCATCTAACTCTTAAACCCTGTCAACACCCTAACAGAAGCAGACTCCAAGTACCTAATCACTAACCTAACCAATAACCTGCCTAACACAGCGTTCAGATGTACACTATGGCCCTAACACGTACGCTTAACACAAGAATCACAAACCTATTCCATCATCCTAACTTCAGTCCTGGGTTCCATCCAAAGTCACGTTAAAAGCAACAAAAAATCCACAGATACGCAGGTCCGTCTCGCGTGGCGCAGAAAATCCCCAGACTTTTCCTCACCAACCACCCTCCAACGTCTGGCGCCATTTATGATGTGTCTTTTCTTCAGGGTTCTGTGGAGATTTTACTAAGTTGCTTGTTGAAATGAATATGGAGTTCCAAGCAGGCACATAATCCTTATTTCCATTTATTGGTCAGCAATCAGTTACAGACAGGTTACAGATATCATCGTTCCATCGTATTGAGGCCTTCCCAGGCAGAGTGCCTAGTCCCCCCTTGTCTCTCTCTCTCCGTATCTCACTCACTCTTCCTGATTCCCTGCATCATGTCTTATACATTCTTAACATGTGGGTGTCGCCTTGTTCCTGTGTGTGTGTGTGTGTGTGTGTTGTTGACCCTCAAGGCTTAGTCAACAAGCTACCACAGAGTCAGCAATCAGTCACCACAGCAGGGGTCCTTTTGTAAAAGGACTCCTGAGTGATAAAAGTCACTGTCCTTACTATAGGACAGGAAGAACTCACAGCTGTTTGTAAGCTGACCATCCCAAGTGTCCCTAGGCTTAACTCTTCACTCATTGAGACTCAATGTGACCTCCTAAGCCAAAGTGTTGTGTACAATTATGACATATGTTGAGATGCATAAGCTATCAAAATATACATCATAAACAAATATGCTGTATTGGGTCGTCCACTCATAGTTAACAGTCTTTGTATTGAGTTTGTGCTTGAAATGTACTGTAATTCTGCAAACTGTTAATACATATTTCAATCAATCAATAAGGAAAGTGTGGGCAAATGGATGGCTACTGTGTTTAGTTAAAGATTGAGTGCTGTGATTTCTTTCCACCCTAAAACATGATCATCAGGTATTATTATTATATAAGGAGCAAGAATCTTTTCCAAAAAGTGTACAGAAAGTGTTAAAATTATGTTTTTATGTGGACACGCCAACCAGTTCATTAAGTATGCCTGGTTTGCCTGGTGGGTGGTGATGGGTGGTGATCCACCTGAACTGAAGCCGCACCCACAGCTGTTGTTGTATGATAAAGAGGGAGGGGTTTTATCCAAATATTACACAAATCGGACACTTTATAGTCATGTGATCAAGACGGATCTGTGTGATTTTTGAGGGGCGCTAGCCCCTCCTTCCTATATAGACCTTTTCGTCACCACATGTCACATTTGCCATTGACAATGAAAGGAGAATTTACGTCATATGTGGACGAGCAAAACGGCTATTTTGTCCTAAAACAAACATTAAATGCCTTAACAATGAACGGAGAATTTACGTCATATGTGTCTGAGCAAATCGGCCTTTCTAAACACAGTGCAACTGTTTTACACATACATTCAGTTGTCATCTTACATGATCATGGTGAGAAGATGAGGTTTTTTTAAACATTGTATCATGGTTAAAAGATAACATAAGTTAAGACAAATTAATTCACGAAGAAGTATATATATTTTTATTGGATGATGTACGGCGACAAGAGCGTCCCTCACTTCATACGGGTGTTATTTTTTATATTCTATCGTGGTATTGAACAAAATTAACAAAATGCCTCAAATCATGAACGCAGCGTCCAATTGCTGTGAAAGTTGCAAAGTTGCATTTCCACTACGTTGAGCAACAATTAATGCCACCCTTTTAACATTGCCCTATTATAGCACCACCAGGAGGCAAAATGTCCCCAAAATTACCATGTTTTATGCCTATACTCCTACACATTAAGTATAAACATCACAAACCATCCTGGCCTGGTGGAAACATGTGCTCCGAGGAGCACTTTTTCTAGTTTTCTGTCTTGCATCTGAGCCTCTTATTT
Organism: Electrona antarctica; assembly: GCF_951216825.1. Lineage (NCBI taxonomy): Eukaryota > Metazoa > Chordata > Actinopteri > Myctophiformes > Myctophidae > Electrona > Electrona antarctica. Next base: position 46,202,405 of record NC_136808.1, on the reverse strand, counting down.
ATACATTTTTGTGCAATATACAGTATATGTAGTAGGCATGAGTACGTAGGCTATAACGTTTTGCAATGTTAACTTGTACAGCACATAATGGTCAACCATATAGTTTGTGCTATATACATTATTATACTTATTAGAGGTCGCACTGGGATTTTAATTAGCTGGTCCCATAATGTCTGGAATGATTACAATGTCTCAGACATCTGATAAACAACCATTCTCATTTTTTGAGCACAGACAGACAGACAGACAGACAGACACGTAAACTAACAAAGCCAGTCGTAGGAGTGGTTTACACCACTCAAAAATAATGTTTTAAGCATGAATGACAAGCAGGTGTGTAAATGCAGCCTCACACACTCACAGCATTATATCTTGGATTGAACTATTTGAACATCAACCAGAAATACACATTTTATATAGAAGTTTCATCTTGCAGACTTGCACAAATGCATTAATTGCCTATATAATGATACAACTTGTTTTGACTGTTACATTCAACAACTGTGATGACATAGATAGGCCCATATGAATATAAATTAATCTTGATTTGATTCCCATAGCTCATGTTCCTCCACTCGTACCTGATTTAAATTGGGGCGACGCTCTTGGGCTGCTACATACTTTATCTAATTCAAGATGATGGCCAGACGGTGCATTACTCATTTTAAACTCAAACAGTACATTAAAATATGTATCTGAAAACATATCATTAAAATATGTATTTGAGAATATTGGAGATGAAAAATAAGGAATAAGGAACATAAAAGCGGTGCAAAATGTCTGCCCTCTCCCTCTCTCTCTGCCTGCCAAAGCTGCGTGGACTCATGCGCATTAGTACGTCTGACATAGTCTGACATACGTGGTCAGTTAAGACTCACCTCATGGCTTCCGCGTGCGGTTATAATACTCTTTAATAAATGCTAACAGCTAGCTGGCAGAGAAAGTATTAAAATTGATCACAACTCACTGAATTTTCAACTGATTTTGGTTTACTAGGGGCCTGTTCCAGCTTCTAGTTCCAGACGTCTTTAATTGACAGGTGATGCCTGTCATGTGTGTTGAGTCATTTGCATGCGACGCCCGTCATTTGTCTTTACATTGATCTTGCGTGTAATTGTGGCATATATGCACACCCAATATACTTCTATGGGGCATCAGCAATACACACATTGAATTTAGATTTAATTGGTTGGATTGTTCACGAGATACCCAAAGGACGGACACACACACACACACACACACACACACACACACACACACACACACACACACACACACACATACTCATAGAGATTTGTGGATGTTGTGCCGTTTATTCCTTTTTTACTATTTGCCACTAACAACCTATCTGAATAACCCCCCTGGGGGATAAATACAGTGTTATCCTATCCTATCCTATTAGCAGAGATTGCCCCTTGCACAAAATGTGTCCATGTAATAGTTGGTTTGCCACACAATCCGTGGCGTTGCTGCAGTCTCCTCTGACACTCAGGGACACAGTCAGGTGGATGGTACATGTTTATTGTAGAGAGGCCCGTTAATGCTTTTCAAAACAGCAGAAAAGCGTTTTCCAATTTTTCATGTGTCTATGGGTGACAGTACTTCATTAGACACCAGTCAAACGGGCCAATGAAATAAACAGTAATATAGTGACATCACATTATCAGCCCCTCCCCTAACTCCTCCCCCTTTATCATACAACTATACAGCTGTGGGTGCGGCTTCAGTTCAGGTGGATCACCACCCATCACCACCCACCAGGCAAACCAGGCATACTTAATGAACTGGTGGGCGTGCCCACATAAAAACAACATTTTAACAAATACTGTACACTTAAAAAAAAAAAATGATACCTCCTTATATAACAATAAGACCTGAAGATCATGTTTTAGGGTGGAAAAAAATCACGGCACTCCATCTTTAATCACTCACACTCACTTAATCATTCACCTAGATGTCAGTACTGAAATCGATGTGGAAATGTTGTGGCCCCACAACACCCCCAGGTTTTGAAGTTTCCCTAGAAAAAGACCTGAAGCCCAGTAACCAGGATCTTGTTGACCCTGTTGTTGTTGTCACTGTCCATGGGGAAGAGTAGCCTCAATAGAGTGATGAAACCATTCACACAGCCTGTTGAACCATGGTGTGGTGGAGCTTCACACCCAGGTCCTCTTTTCATCAGCAGTAATCACCAGTGCAGAAACCACGTGTAGAGCTGAAGCCCACAGGCTTTTGGAGCGGTGAAGGATGCCGGTGCACCATAGACTTGAACTCTTGCCCAGGTTGTGGCATAGAAAGGAGACGCCTCCTTCGGCTCTGGGGCGTTTGTATCTCAAGAGGAGGAAAGCTTGCCAAGGTTCGATAGACGTTAGGGGGCTTCTTTAGGCCAATTAAAGGCAATGTAAATGTTTGTTTTCTCATGCCAATAAAGCTCCTTTGGATTGAATTTATAAGTCCCGGAAAAGACGCGCTGTGATTGGCCAGTAGTCACTTGAGTGGCAGCGAGTCAGTAATGCAGCATGCCTTCCACGCTTCCGCTTGACTTCCGCCTTACAAGGATACAGGTCAGAGGTCACTCCAATGAAGTGCAGCAGCCAATAAGGCATCTAGGTTATTATGTCTATGGGTTGAGACATTGAGCCTGCAGGGCATAGACCGGAGGGCCACTGTTGGCGAAGGTAGGTTGTGTCGAAAACTCGAAACTCATCCGTATAGAGTAGACCATGCTAGACAGTCGGACTCTGCCCACCAAGCATGCATGCATACAAACAGAAGGTGGTTTTGTGCTGATGGCAGTTTTTCACGTCCACCAGCAGGCTACATGCACACAGAAAATCGGTGCCGATGAGGGGAAAGGACACATTAGCCGTGACAAAGTCCCAGTCGAACTACTGTCTGCAGAAACTCATGGTCACATACTATTCCCCAGGGTGCCATAGCAGAGTGGGTGAGAGTGGAGCACCTCTGAGTGAGGCATATTGAGCAGCCAGATTTTAACTTGAGCTGACTAAACCTCAGAGTGGAGGACCTTCCTCCTTTCTGAGCTGCTCGGGGTGATACTCCTACCACATAATTCAGCATCCCTACTCTAATGGTCAGATACACAGTAAATTCACTCCCTATTAATGCTGTATCATTTTTTTCTTTTTTAAATTTTCACCCAGTGTCAATTATCTAATGTAATCATGGGCTCTAGTCTGCCAACCTGGGGAGAGCAACGGACTGACCTCATGCTTCCTTCAATGCATGAGGAGTCCAAGCCGTTTTTTTTTTCTTTTTTCACCTGACAGGGGGGAGTGCACGTGAAAGGAACACGTTATTCCAACCAGTTCCTTTCCTCTCCATCAGGCGCCCCGGCTGGCCAGGGGGAGGAAGTTTAGAGACCAGGATTACTGCATGTTTTTGTGAGGGTATACCTACCTATATAGGACACGGGGAGAACTTGCAAACTCCACACAAAAAGGCCCTTTGGCCAACCCCACTCTGGTATGGGCACTGATGACACAGAGGAGAGAACACGCCCGCAGTGCCCACAGTGTCCCTAGCAGTAGCGCAGGGTTCCCAAATACATTTTCCTCAAGGGCCATATTTTGACTAGGGTACCAGGCTGGGGGCCGAGTCCGCACGCACGAGGTCGAGGCCCTGAAAATTCATTTTCAGGGCAAGACCCCATTTGAAAAGGATGCCCAGTTTGACATGCATAGGCTACTGACCCCCATTTAATGCCATGTATATCTGGGACCCCCTAAAAACAATTCTTCCAGGGGCCACAAGGGGGCGCTCCGCGGGCCGCAAATGGTGTCAGGTCTAAATGGGTTAAAATAATTTCTAATTTGCAGGTAATTACTGTCTACACTTGCAGGAATCATACAGAAAACTACTTATTTAACATGCGTGTGTACTTTTGCGCAACACAAAAAATAGGCAGGGCATTTGTTTATTAACTAGAATGCGTAATTCTTAGTGCTCGGTTTTCTACTGTACTAATTCAAAGCAGAGTTGAATTATACATTATTTATCCATTTATCCATCCATTTATCCAATTATATTTTGTACTTTTTGTTTAGTTTAGTTTCTACCAGCCATGTGGATTTGCCATTTTAGCCTGATTACAATCTCTCACATGCTGTGAGGTTAGTCAAGTATAGCATATGCAGGTAGACACACACACACACACACACGCACGCACGCACGCACGCACGCACGCACGCACGCACGCACGCACGCACGCACGCACGCACGCATGCAAGCCCGCCCGCCTACTCGTACGCACACACACACACCACACGCACGCACACACGCAAACACGTGCGCATGTATGCGCACACACACACACACACACACACACACACACACACACACACACATGCACGCATAATTCAAATTAAAATGCGTAATTCTTAGTGCTCTTAGTGCTACTAATTCAGTTGAATTATACATTATTTATCCACAAATATATTTTGTACTTTTTGTTTAGTTTAGTTTCTACCAGCCATGTGGATTTGCCCTTTTAGCCAATTCTCACATGCTGTGAGGTTAGTCAAGTATAGCAAATATGCAGGTAGACACACACACACACACACACACACACACACACACACACACACACACACACACGCACGCACGCACGCACGCACGCACGCACAAACGCACGCACAAACGCACGCATGCAAGCCCGCCCGCCCGCCCACTCGTATGCGTATAAGGTACGCGCACACACACACCACACGCACGCGCACACGCAAACATGTGCGCATGTACGTGCACACACACACACACAGTCACACACACACACACACACACACACACACACACACACACGCACACACGCACACACACACAATTCCGTACAAACTGTATAATTATTAAAATGCCAAGCAGCAATATATATCCCCCCTGATGAATGCTTCCAAGGTCTTCATCAACCTTTTATTAAAACATTAGTCCCCGGTATGTGACATTTGTTGGATTATTTCTCACATTTAGCATTTCCCTGGGCTGGTTACCTCATTATGTCAGCCAGCACTAGATGGGTGATGTGGCCGGGTAGGACTGCATGTGCCCGGCCAGTGGTGGAAAGTAACTAAGTACTTTTACTTAAGTAATGTACTTAAGTACAATTGAGGCATTTGTACTTGAGTATTTCCAATTTCCAGTGCTTTTACTTCTACTCCACTATACATCTCGGAGCCAAAATTTGTACTTTTACTCCACTACAATTATTTGAAAACTTTAGTTACTTTGGAGATTTTGATTTTGATTAGAAAACATACATTAACCACTTAAACCCTATACATTTCGGCCATTTGAAAATAGACGATCTGCTATTTTCAATAGATTTTGTACACATTTTGAACTTGTGAAATGGCACATTCTGCACAATGAGTACTTTTACTTTTAGTACTTTAAGTACATTTTGATGCTGATACTTTTGTACTTTTACTCAAGTACATTTTCAATTCCAACAAAGTAGTTCTGAGTACTTTTCCCACCACTGTGCCCTGCACGGGGAACGGCTAAGAGGACGGTTCATGGGGATGGAGAACAATAGTCCCATGCAGTGTTACAACAACTCATCTAAATCCAGCCAGTCAAATGCAGAATAATGCATAATGCCTAGTGGAATAAACAAGGGGGATGTTGTACAGTTGCCAAGCTCAACTACAGGGCCAGAAATTAATTAGATCCTATGAAGATCTTTTGTTGTGGAACAGCTAAAATCGTGATTCTGTGATTGCCATTCTTCTGACGGTGCCCATTCTAATCATGTTCCTAAATGTTGGTTGTGATTGAATGTGAATTCAACTCTTTGATTGAAAAGAGCTCCCCTCTCACTCTCCGGCCTCTCATGATGGTTGGCCAGTGCCAGCATGTGAAATGAATGACTTTGGCAAGCTTTGCCAAAGCATATTTTGATCTGGCTTTCCCAACAGATGTTGCACTTTCAAAATCACTACTGTCTAGAAAATGTCCGTACACACAATCAGGTAAACAGAACCCAAAGTTCAGCTGAACAAATGATGTTACCTTTTTGTCCAGAAGAGTCAATTTAATTGGAACAACAAACGGCAAATGAATATGTGTAGGCCTACATATAGAAATCCTTATGAATACGATGGTAATACATAGTCCACAGCAGGGAATGCATAAAGAGCTCGTAATTACATTCATTCTATGATTAGTATGCTGTGCACATCTAAGATTATGCACCACACGCAATATGCGTAATAGCTCATAGTGAATAGAATAAGGCATGCAAAATTATGAGCTAATATGACTACAGAACTACCAAATTACAAATCCTCATGCGAGCAAGCAACTAATTGTGTGTATACTTATGATAAAGTGCTATTAGAGTTTTTGGGGTTTTTCATTGTTCCAGTGTTATAGTGATATAGATATGGTCACAAAACCAGTGATTATATCACAATAAAATGTCAAAGCAACAAACAACACAGACATACATGTACAAAAACTAACCACAAAATGAACTTCAGCGTAACTAACCACAAAATAAAGTTCAGCGTCTGGGCTTCTTTGAAACAACATATTATGAGTTGTGTTGTGACCATTTAATCAGAAATATGATATGATATCATATGAACTTTATTTGTATAGCGCTTTTCAAAACACAGTTCCAAAGTGCTGCACAGAGTAGGATTAAAAACAGCAAGAAACAACACATACCGGTAATAACAAAATGAAAATGGCACACAAAACAATAACAAGAATGTATGTACAAATGGCAATTAAATAGTTAAAAAACACTCTGTGTAAAGGTGGGTTTTCAGACGTGACTTAAATAGGGGGACGGATGGTGCTACCCTTATGTGCACTGGCAGAGAAATGGCTGTGTGTGTGTGCATGTATGCATGCGTGCGTGCAATGCATGCGTGCGTGCATGCGTTGTACATATGTATGACTTCAGCTCTTCTTGAACCATCACAAAGCAAATTGGCTTCCATTATCATGGAGCAACTCTGCCATTTTGTCAATGTTCTGTACAAAAAAATAAACTGCAAAAGGGGATTGGTCTCAGCACTGATGTAAGGATCAAGTGTTCCATTATTTAATAGGTACCATCAACCCACTGCTGCTACGTTATTTTCTTTATAATTATCTCAATTTTCTAAATCAGCAGGTGTCTACATTTAACAGAAAAGCACTGAAGGCACATGTGATTCAGATTCTGTGATTTTTGATACAATTGATGGCTGTAAAGCAATCGTAGGCTCAGTGTGCATCAAAGTCATTAGCCAAGCACTTGTGTGACCATATCTACTGATTTGGTTCAGGCAGTTTCAATGCAGTTTCAATAGGCTCTCAATGCAGTGATGTTGTCACAATAAGAGAGTCATCTCCACACCCCTGGACACAGAAGAATATGGAAGTCTCATGTGGTCTTGCATGATGTTCCTCTGATCAATGTGATGGCTGGATCCTGCTGAGAGGTCGTAATGTGCAGGTGCTGGAGCAAGAGAGACAATAAGAGGATAGGAGAATGATAGGGAAAGTGGTGTCAAAGCCACAGTGCTGAGAAATGACACAGTAATTCATCTATTTGTAACGCAGAAAGTGTAAAAATGTAAGGGTCCATTTGATTGATTGATTGATAAATGGTAAATGGTGCATTTATATAGCGCCTTTATCCAAGGCGCTTTATATAGATTGTGCATTACATTCACCCATTCACAGCCGGGATTTGAACTGCCGACCCATGGATCATTGGACGACCTGCTCTACCTCTTGAGCCACAGTCGCCCGGTTGGTTGGTTGGTTGGTTGGTTGGTTGGTTGGTTGGTTGGTTGGTTGGTTGATTGATTGATTGATTGATTGATTGATTGATTGATTGATTGATTGATTGATTGAATGCTTTAATGTATTAGCACATTAGAAAACAGTACAGCAGTATACAGTTACAAAAGTGATATGCTAAAAGGATAACACAAAAAGCTCTGGGGGATTGTTTTTCATTCGGTTACATTTTGTACATTATCAGAGTTAAATTAACACTGACTGTGGACCGTCCATTTAAACAGCATAATAGGAGGTTGTCACAATAATGCGCAAAAAGAACAGATTTTCAAGCTATCAACACTTTCCGATGTTACAGGTAATACAGGATGTTAAGTTAAGTTCACACATCAACAACGTTTCAAAAGCTGCCTATACTATAGTGTCACACCATGCGTGAATTATATAGGAATGTGCCTGTATGCATTAAGGGTCCGTTGTGTGACTTGCTAAATCCTGTAGGGTAGGTGTTAACAGTGGCGTGCACAGATAGACACTATGGGGTGCTAGAGCACCCCCTGGCCTTTTGGCAATGTGTCCTTTTTTAACAGTGTGTGGTACAGTATGTGGACCATGGAACTCTCAGCAGCAGTCTTATACAGTCATTGTAGGCCACTGTGACCCCTTTTACACCATTTGGATCAGTTCTTTTTGGTTCTTAGTCCATGAGCCAGAGCTCCAAAATTGGAACGTTAATAATGAATAGAGTGGGCAAAACTATACCTATATTAAATTGTTTATATGATCAATACAAGTACATTTATATATGATAACCCTTCCACAGTAGTAGCTTTTTTTCATATTTTCTATTTTTTGCATAATTTTCCTATATAATGTCTCATTTGCATATTTAAAACATTTAAATTTGTAATACAATAAATCATTGTCTTCGTGTAAGTATTCAACTGGGGAAGTTGCATGGTGATAACAATTTAATATAGGTATGGTTTTGCACACTCAACTCATAATTAACGTTGCCATTTTGGAGCTCTGGCTCATTGGGGGTGGCGGTGGCTCAGGGGTAGAGTGCCTGGATGGCAACCGCAAGGTTGCCAGTTCAAACCCGGGCTCCCCCAGAGTTACTGTCGCTGTCTCTATGTCCTTGTCATCTGAGAATATGTAATGTAATATATTACTCTTGATTCCAAGTAATAAGTAATATAATATTATTGCTTTTTTTAAGGAGTAATATGTAATAAGTAACATATTACTCTCTTGAGTAATATTGCCCAACACTGTTCACTTGTGATGTGACATTGTATTCAACATGCAGGCTTTCCAACAAGTATTAAAAATGCATGCTTGATGAAGCTGTGACATCCACATATGAAGTCAATGGATGTGATGTAGATAGCATGTTTTTAGACAGATGTTCATAGGCTATGGCATCCAAGTTTCTACTTTGTTCTCACTGCCCTCTATTTATGAAACTATTTTGACTATAGAGGTCATGCATTTTGCACTTACTTCACTCTGGATGAGGGTGTCTGCTAAATGCCTTCATCTTAAATTATAATTGTGCAGGACATTATGATCAGGACATAAACAACAGGACGTGTGATAGTTCCATGATTAGTCAGCCCTCTGCTGGTGTCTTATAAAAAATGTGGGTAGAGAACTGAGCTAGTTACCTGTAGCCTGCAGCCTTTCCATTTCAGCATGAAATTAAGGTCAAAACTCTTAACCTCCATTTTATAATTAGTCATGAAAATGAGAATAGCTTGGTTTAAGGATCCACATATATTCTCCCCTTGTATTTGAGATGGAAAATCAAATGATTTGTTCCCACATTATTAGGGTAGTTATTTTGTTCATGTCCATTGTCCACAGACATGAACAAAATAACGGCGGCTGCCGTTACAACAGTCAATTCAATTCAATTCAATTCAAAGGGCTTTATTGGCATGATAAAACGTACGTTTACATTGCCAAAGCAAAAAGTCACACACATTAGGTACCTCAAGGGAAGTGTGTCTCCCTCTTAAAAATAGTGTTGCTAGTCAGAGCACACAGAGATTTGTTTGGAACATAGAGATCACCAGAGCATGAAGAATCAACATGTAGAATTAACAGAACAGCCTCAGTAGTTTGGAGCTGTGAGCAAAGGCCGGAAGATGGGAATTGGGAGAGGGAAAAAACACAGGTCTTTACATTTTTGCATGCTTATCTTGTTTTCCCTTCTTCCTTTTTTGTCTTTTTGTCAGGTGAAACCTGACTGATGAGAGCCATTGAAATGTAGACGACATCGTCATCACCCTGGGCAAGACCTACTCTGTAAAGCCTATCATTTGTTTGGGCGGAAGTTGCAGGATTTTAGCGGAAGTATCGCCCAAGGAAATGACGTTGATGCTTTACAAATCAGTTTACATTCTCCGCGAATGAAGTGTTGTGATTGGTCGGGAAAATATCGTATCCGGGGAAATACATCTGACGGATGTTCCGGAGGATACATCCGCCGATAGCTTCTCTGCCTTACGTTGTGACCAGGCTTATTTTCGCAGATACGTAAGCCTGGGACCGAGGCTACATCGTCATCAGCTAGTGTTACTGACATGGTGACGATATTGGCTGCTTCTAGCCAATGGGACGGCAAGCAACGGCAAAGCTACCTCTGGGCAATGGGAAGGGGAGCCTTGATTATAGACCAGACCGCAAAAGAACAAGGAGGCGTGGCCTTTGTGCTTAGAGGCAGGCCCGCGGCTGTCTTGAGTGACAGGCTGGCAGCCAGGCAGGCAGGCAGGCATCACTGTTAAGAACACAAGCGATGCGGTTTTAACATAATAGAGTTGTTACTTCGTATTTTAACGCGAGGCCCTCGTATGAATGACATTACACAAGCGATCCGTTTTAACAGTAGATTCAGTAGAGTTGTTCAGGCATTAACACAAATGGAAACGCCAGTGATTTCTTGATGTCCTCGTAAGAGAAGCATTGGAACTTGGAAGTGACATTACACAAGCTTGCTCGTATTTTTTGCCTTTAGCACGTTCATTAATTAGAAAGATTGTTTTATTCTACCTATCCATCCATCTATACTAGTGGTTTTGGAGAGTTGGTAACAGGAGCAAGTTACAGAACCCATCACTGCACGCTATACACATCAGTAGAATGGTCTTCACTGTCACTCAGAAGGAAACAACATGCTACCCTGTTCACTTACAAAGCACTACTTGGAAAACTACCCCTGTATTTGACAAAGCTGCTAGAACCCAATACCTCAAGTTATGGTACCAGATCTCAAAATAGGCTTCTGTTGAAGGTACCAAAAACCTCTTCTAAACTGGGAGATACTGCCTTCAGGGTACATGCTCCACGTCTATGGAATATCTGTCAAAACAAGTTGAAGCTGGATGTCCTTGTTTCATATGATATTTTTAAAAGATTTTTAACTGACCTCACACTAGAAGAAGGCGTATGCACCTGCTTTTTGTAATATGTGTTTTTAAGATTCTGATTCTGTTTTCTGGTGCATGTGTGTTTTTGTATTATATCTATTTGTGTGTTTGTCATGTATGTAAAATCATTGCTGTATTTGTTCTTTGTTTGTATACAGGGCGCCATTGAAAAAGAGACCTTGGTCTCAATTGGATTCCCCTGAAATAAAGTTTTCAATCCAAAAAAAAAAAAAAGTCACGCACCCCCTAGAAGGTGCTCGCACACCACAAGGGGTGCACGCACCACAGTTTGGGAACTACTGATGTAAAGGATTCTTCAGGGTGAAGTATTGAGAATTTATTAAGAAGATTCAGCAAAGAAACAATATACAGAGAGTGAGGAACAGGCCTCCGTGCCTGTTCCAGCAGCCCCTCCGGGCGCAAGCCTCCTCAACCCTATTCTCAGACAGTCCTTATAGTCTTGTCTTAACAGAGATGCTATACAAAATGTTCATATAAGGATCTGCGCTAAAGATAAGGGTGACACACAAATAAGTATACCTTTGCTGACAGCATGGAGGAGTCAAGTCAGCTGTTAGATTGACAGCTGCATGAATTAGACTGAGCACATTGGTGAGCAAAGAGAAGATAAATACACAATAATGCATATATTTGGCACTGTAGTTGGCATTCTAAATCTCCCATTACAAGGATTGCCAGTCAGATTCTCATTTTGGCAACACCAAGCATACCTTAATGTGTAAGTGTGCCATATGCTATTAAATAATTATGTTATAATTGAGAATGCCAGTTTGATTATCAATGCCAAAATGAAGAATATGGGTTTTGCCGACTACAACGTTTATGATAGCTTCATTTCAAGTTCTTCAAATGTTAAGATGCCCAACAACCTCTCTTTAGCAATGAGGCTATACTGATTACAGAACTAGACAACAGCACTTACATCAATGTAACCTGTGCAAACATGTGAATGGACAATAATGCAGTCTCGGATAAATTATACCAGGAGTCTCTGCTCACTGAAGGATAAATCTGAGGAACATAAGCATTATTATGTCTTTATCACGTAGTCGGCAGCAACAGCCACTGTCTCAGGTCTCTGCACTGAGTTATGACCTCATCATCTCGTTTGTACAAAAGGGAGAAATTAAATTAGTCAGAGTAATGAATCCTTGGCGCTTCTCATAAGAAAGTCCTCTGCTCATTGTTCCTCAAGTCACTTAAGAAACTAATCTGCAGCATATACACGCCCCCCCCACCCCTACACAAACACTTAAATCCGGTCCCTTTGAAAGAGCTGTCCCGGGTCCTGAGTTTTTAAATATAGTTGCCCAAGGGGGACCTACATCAAAGATGGAAAAGCGAGAAAAGGAGCTGTTGGAAGGGAAGGCATGGTGTGAGGGAGGGTGTCGGTTTTTACCATTAATCAAATAAAAATTGATAAGTATAGTTAATTTTCTGTCGTTAGAGGAAGGAGTGAATTCTGTGGTGCATAAATGGGCCTTGTGCAGTGTGTGTGTGTGTGTGTGTGTGGGGGGGGGGGGGGGGGGGGGGGGGGGGGGCGGAAAAGAGGAGTTGGAAGGTAGAAGTTCTCACTGTGACATTGATGTGAGTGTGAAGTGAATGTGTAATTAATGACATTCTTACTCCTAATTAAAAGCTCTTAGCTTTCCCTACACAAGGTTGCAGCAGCTGGTGCAGATTGGGGCCCTCACTGTGAGATGAGAGACATAAATTCCACGACGGTATCGCGCGGCAGCACCTGCCTCTGCCCACACCTGTCACCACTGGAATCATACCTCATTCTGTCAATGAATTAACATCCTCCTGGGCTAAAAGAGAGAGCGAGGCTGATTTTTCTCATCGTGAAATACCGATCCCCAGTGGCTTGAGGGTAGTAGTTTGTATCAATTTTTCTAAATTAAATATATCATACTGTTGTTTGGTTCAGCGAGGCAGACACCTGCCTCCCATGGTAAAAATGGCGCACTCCAGATCTGAGAGATTTCCCTTGGGTCGCACATTGGAGCCTTGTAACTATAGCTTAATATCATGTCAAAATCTCCTGAGGATGATACAGCTTGTCAAGCCACTGTGCCTACTGAACATGCCGGCACGGGAACTGGTTTGGAAGAAGGAACACAAGACAAAGTCAAAGGCTAGCAGGCGCAGATGGAGGGGGTGGGGGGTGGGGGGGGGGGGGGTGCAGGTGCAGAGAAAGGGATTCACAGGATGTAAAGTGCTAGTAAAGCGCTAGAATCCCCCCAGGTGATAAAATGAACAAGGGAAAAATAAAAGGCTATCAAGCCATTTGAAAACACAATGGGAAGCCGTGTGGGTTTTCCATTTAGCATGAAATTTTAATGTCAGTTCAATAAATGATTGTGTTGTTCTTTCTTGTGCTGAAATGTCTTTAATCCATACTGGGCGGGAACCCCTTTTGGTGTTTGAAGCATTATGTTATGCTTTAGCTGTTGAAAAATCAGATCTACAAGTTCATAGTGCGGCACCGAGTGCAGCGCTATGAACTTGTAGGTCTGCTATTTTTGAAAAATCGTGAAAACGTGGCGCAAGTCTTTGAATATATATTCTTTCAGAGCGAACGTTTTTAACTCAAAACTGCGTCTGGAGGGTCCATGGAACTACATATTTTCAGATGGGGGTCGGCGGCCAATTTTATATAATTCTGGGGGTCCTTGACATGAAATAGTTTGAGAACCACTGACATAGAAACATAGGGTTTTTCAGAAAACTCATGATTCAGAAGACATTTGTAGAATCGTTCCCAGGTCAAAATGGGTTAACCGGAGTAGACTATGAGATCTGAAGGAAAGTTCCAGAGGGACATGCAGAAATCCCATTTCACTTATCCCCACCTCCGCCCCATATCTGTTACACTCCCTTTCCGTCTGACCCTGCAACACTCGCTGGCTTTTTTCTTTTCTTTTTTTCTCCACATCACAGTTAGATCGACATACAGTAAGGAGTCTTCTTAACTATAAATGCACCAAGTCTCTGTACATCTGTACGTCTGTAATCCACGTAACTCGAGAACCGTTCGCCCCGCCGACTTGAAATTCGACATGCGCGTTCCACACCCCCACAGGGAGTGCAGTGCCCGGTGTCGAGTCACGCATAATATCTGGGTAGGCCAGTGCCCAACGGGCACCGCTGTAGAGGCTCCCATGCATAATATCTGGGTAATCCAGTGCCCAACAGGCACCGCTGTAGAGGCTCCCATGCATAATATCTGGGTAATCCAGTGCCCAACGGGCACCGCTGTAGAGGCTCCCATGCATAATATCTGGGTAATCCAGTGCCCAACAGGCACCGCTGTAGAGGCTCCCATGCATAATATCTGGGTAATCCAGTGCCCAACAGGCACCGCTGTAGAGGCTCCCATGCATAATATCTGGGTATGCCAGTGCCCAACAGGCACCGCTGTAGAGGCTCCAACGCATAATATCTGGGTAGGCCAGTGCCCAACGGGCACCGCTGTAGAGGCTCCAACGCATAATATCTGGGTAGGCCAGTGCCCAACGGGCACCGCTGTAGAGGCTCCAATGCATAATATCTGGGTAGGCCAGTGCCCAACGGGCACCGCTGTAGAGGCTCCAACGCATAATATCTGGGTAGGCCAGTGCCCAACGGGCACCGCTGTAGAGGCTCCCATGCATAATATCTGGGTAGGCCAGTGCCCAACGGGCACCGCTGTAGAGGCTCCCATGCATAATATCTGGGTAGGCCAGTGCCCAACAGGCACCGCTGTAGAGGCTCCAACACATAATATCTGGGTAGGCCAGTGCCCAACGGGCACCGCTGTAGAGGCTCCAACGCATAATATCTGGGTAGGCCAGTGCCCAACGGGCACCGCTGTAGAGGCTCCAATGCATAATGTCTGGGTAGGCCAGTGCCCAACGTACACCGCTGTAGAGGCTCCAACGCATAATATCTGGGTAGGCCAGTGCCCAACGTACACCGCTGTAGAGGCTCCAATGCATAATGTCTGGGTAGGCCAGTGCCCAACGGGCGCCGCTGTAGAGGCTCCATCCAACACATAATATCTGGGTAGGCCAGTGCCCAACGGGCGCCGCTGTAGAGGCTCCATCCAACACATAATATCTGGGTAGGCCAGTGCCCAACGGGCGCCGCTGTAGAGGCTCCAACGCATAATATCTGGGTAGGCCAGTGCCCAACGGGCACCGCTGTAGAGGCTCCAATGCATAATGTCTGGGTAGGCCAGTGCCCAACGGGCACCGCTGTAGAGGCTCCAACGCATAATATCTGGGTAGGCCAGTGCCCAACGGGCACCGCTGTAGAGGCTCCAACGCATAATATCTGGGTAGGCCAGTGCCCAACGGGCACCGCTGTAGAGGCTCCAATGCATAATGTCTGGGTAGGCCAGTGCCCAACGGGCACCGCTGTAGAGGCTCCAACGCATAATATCTGGGTAGGCCAGTGCCCAACGGGCACCGCTGTAGAGGCTCCAACGCATCATATCTGGGTAGGCCAGTGCCCAACGGGCACCGCTGTAGAGGCTCCAATGCATCATATCTGGGTAGGCCAGTGCCCAACGGGCACCGCTGTAGAGGCTCCAATGCATAATGTCTGGGTAGGCCAGTGCCCAACGGGCACCGCTGTAGAGGCTCCAACGCATAATATCTGGGTAGGCCAGTGCCCAACGGGCACCGCTGTAGAGGCTCCAACGCATCATATCTGGGTAGGCCAGTGCCCAACGGGCACCGCTGTAGAGGCTCCAATGCATCATATCTGGGTAGGCCAGTGCCCAACGGGCACCGCTGTAGAGGCTCCCATGCATAATATCTGGGTAGGCCAGTGCCCAACGGGCACCGCTGTAGAGGCTCCAGTGCATAATATCTGGGTAGGCCAGTGCCCAACGGGCACCGCTGTAGAGGCCCCACGGGCACCGCTCTAGTTGTTATAATGTGGTCAAGTAAGGAAATGCAAAAAGATACTTCATAAAGGACAAAAATCACATGACATCATAGTAGGTTTCATAAAAAAAACACACCAGTGTGAACTGAGTGGTGCAGTGACGTCACACACTAACCATAGCAACCATGCTCACCTGTACATGGCCCCACGTACAGGTACACGGGTACACGTACAGGTACACGGGTACAGACAAAGCTGGTTATTGGAGTGGTTTGCACCACTCAAAAAACACTATGCTTGGTTTCTCTCCATATTTTTCTTCTTTATGTTTCTTTGATGTTGCAATTTTTGTCTTAATTTAAACTACCTCCACTATTTACTGGTCAAGATTCCATCTCCACAGAGGTTTAAGTTGTGGTTATGTAATTATTAGCCCTTCACTAAATCCCACCCCAAAAAGCGATTGTCCAATGCCAATCCAAATAGTTTAGCAACGGTTGTTGTGCAGGTCAAGCTTTATTCGCTGCTAACGTGCCTATTGGACAAGGACGGGTTGGGGAGGGACTTAGTGAAGGGCTAATTGTGCCTAGTTTGTTGCCAGTTATTAAGTCCGTCTCTCCATTAGTCACCCCACGCCTCCATATATGGTCATGCCTCGTGACATCACGTGACATCATCAGGGATCTCCATATATGGGCATATATGTAGTTGCGACATAGTGTGCGTGCGTGCGTGCGTGCGTGCGTGCGTGCGTGCGTGCGTGCGTGCGTGCGTGTGTGCGTTCAATATGTTCAAAACAACACACAGATGTAAAGTGTGTTCAATAGCACTGATTTAGGCAAAAAATATCAAAAACCTCAAAAAGCAACGTTATAACTTATACAGTACTACTCCAGCTTGGCCACAGCTCCTGGTTTAACCCTAACCTAACCCTAACCCTAACCTAACCCTAGGTTTAGTTCTTGGCTATTCATTAAGGAATTAGAATGCATTTCTGTGATCTCCCCCATGAGGCATGTTTTTGCTTTGAAAAAATTATAAAAATTGATTGAGCAGTAAAACAACGTGTCATCTTTGTTCTCCCTGATAACATGATGAATTGTCACTGTGGACATCTCGATCACCTACTCTGTCTTGCTAAGCCACACTTGATCACTGTCAGAGAAGCGAAAGATGGTCAACGATTGCATTGTACCCTAGGCAAGAGGTATTCAATCTTCTCTCACACATCTCAACATAGTTTTACCTATATGCTGTATTAACCCCCTGAAACCTAATATCCCTATTCCGGTGACTCTACAAAGGTGAGCTTATAGATCGGCTATTTTCGGTGAAGAGATTTTTGTATTGAGGGAAATAGTAGCAGACCGCGTAAGTATTCTAATATAATTGAATAAATGAAAGATCCCTTTAATGTTTTGTTTGTTTGCTTGTTTTTTCCAAAAAAATGTGACCATCTGTTCTTGAGCTGCTTTGCTAAGCAGCCACACAGATAAACAAACTAATGGAAACATACCTAATCCCCGTCCAATTTAGTTGGCGAGATTATTTTGCCATTTGAAATGATTAACTTCACCATCTTCCTGAAATCTGCATTCCTCATGCATGAAGTCAAGATGAAGTCAAACTCTGGTTGAAATCAGGCCAGAGGTGCGAACACTAATGTGTTAGGCACATTTTAAAACTGTTATTGTACTTGGATTATGTATTGGATGTATTAGTATTTGTATGTAAAGGATTGTTTTAGTATAGGTATGTTGTAAAGGATTGTTTTAGGTGGAGGTATAGAACTATAGAAAGGCCTAACCAGGGACTGGGGTTGCAAATTAGCCTTGGCTACAAACCCATATACATTGCAACGGTTTCATGTTTTCACAACTTGATACATTGTTTTTTGTATTGTCCCTGTTAAAGAAACGTATATATATATATAAAAAAAAAAAAAACTCAAATCCCCAGATCTCTTATGGTATACTGCAGGCATTGCCTTGTAGGTAAAATGTTCTGGTGCACCAACACCTGTGTCCTTACATTTATCCCCTCCGTATAGTTCTCTCCCCATACCTTCTCTCTCTCATGAGTGCTGACTAGGACAGCTGTTCAACACCCTAGAGAAACACACAGACAGGGACTGTTTCCTCACGTCTGTTTCACCAGTAACATCTGTTCAAA
The DNA here is from genome assembly GCF_951216825.1 of Electrona antarctica. Classification (NCBI taxonomy): domain Eukaryota; kingdom Metazoa; phylum Chordata; class Actinopteri; order Myctophiformes; family Myctophidae; genus Electrona; species Electrona antarctica. The sequence goes on along the minus strand of NC_136808.1, from coordinate 46,184,148 downwards.
TGCCCTGTTAAAGGGGAAGTCTAACAGCATATTACACTAGAACTACTTAATCACTGAGATGGTCCTCAGCTCAGTGTCAAATCTGTCAATGCTTAAATTCTGTACAGCATATGGATAACAAGTAAATAGATCATATATATTTTCTAATAATTACTGAGTAGGATGTTGCTGAAACTTACTTGGAGAAGAATACAACTTTATGTCAAATGGTCTCTGCATCCATGGTATGAATTAAGCAAGTATTTTGCTTTAATTTGAATGCTGAATAATATATTTAGGAAAATAAGAAATTACCATTATGTAACAAAAAACAAGTCTAAGATCACACAAATGCTCTCTACTTGAACAACACAACACAACACAACACAACACAACACAACACAACACAACACAACATATTACGAGACAAAGCATAAAAACATACATACAGCATGAAAGAAACAAAGTACAAGGTGAAAAGTGCATCTATCTAGTTTAGCAGTGTTTTTAAAGGGCAATATATAGAATAATAGAATTGTAAGTAAATAACTGCTTTCAAGTAATAATAATAAAATATGCTGTCCAGGTGCACTACAAGACTATTTAACTATACATGGTCACAGGTTTGGTTGTCGAGTAACCATTTTTTTAGAAGGTACTTAAAGTGTTGTTGTATGTATAGTGACTCATAGGAATAGATATGTGACAACCGGGTATAGTCTGGTGACCACCGGAGAGACGGGTGACAGCCGGAATGTAGACGACGGCACCCGGGAGCAGTATGGTGCCCCCGACTGTCTTCCGTGAGGAGGAGGCCCAACGGCCCACGGTAAGGCCTTTAGGAGGGCCATTCAAGCCGCAAGCGGAGCCTGCAGCACCACCGTTGGCCCCGGTGGAGCCTGCGGAACCATTGCGGCTCAAGAATCCGCCACTCCTGAATGAAGTGTCTGGTGCTGGGAGTCTGGTGCAATGCACAAGTCCTGGCTGCACCTGGGGAGAGCAGGAGTGGACCTGGTGAGACCTCCCAGTCCCGGCAGAGTAGTTCAGGAGCGGCGGAGTGTGTGGCCCTGTCTTTCTCTAATGGGACTGATCGTGGGTAGCTACTGGGACGTAAGTCGAGACTTGATCACCCCGGCTGGGTCACCTGAGTGAGGGGTATGATGTTGCGAGACCTGAAACCCCGATGACCTTGGGATACATCACTGAGGATACGTCCCAGCCCAGGTGCATCCATGCAATGTTTTTTCGTTCAAAGGATGGAAATGATGGACAATCTCGTATTGTCAGAGATAGGTCATTCCACTTCTCTTGAGCCCCAATCCCCCGCCGGCGGGGGCAGAGGCTGTCCACCTCATGAACAGCTCTCAGCGGGTAAATGAGGCTGGTCAAGGTCTTAGGTTCCAACTCCGATATTTTTGATTTTCCCTCCTGGACCCCCCTGGGGTTTAAGAGGTTAAACAATATCCACTTCAGATTGTATCCAAATATGAACAGAGATTAACACAAAACCTGTCCACGGACACTTATCTCGCCTCTGTCTTTATTCCTAATTCATATTCCATTTCTATTTCATTTTTTCAGCACAGGGCACCACTGTACAACTAATTATGAATTGAACTCTTCTCTTGTGTACAGACTGATTAGATGTAAGAGAGGAAAGAGGTACGGTAGCCACTCTTTGCAGTGTTCACTCCAGCATGCAGACTGATAGTATTTTCACAAACAAAGAAGAAAAGAGTCAAGCTGTGTTGCCTCGCGCAGGAGCACAGCACAGCGGTGACAGGTTAGCTCCATGCATATTGATGACAACTAGCCACAGTGGCCTGGGTTTGATTGAACAGTCACACAATGGGAAAAGGCAGGCTACTTCTCATGTTCGTCCATCAATCAATGCGGCAGACTGCAGTACTCTCAGCTTTGTTTGAGTGTCAATTAGCCAACGTGGTTTGGGTTGCAAGATGAATATTTCAGAGGACCGTTTTTCACAAGGCAGACGGCGTGCAACATGCAGCTGTGGGACCAATCAACTGCCTCAAATACACACAGCACAGATTAATGATTGGAAAGGGCTGAATGGTTGAGTTTTCATATCATGCAAACTATGCAGTAATCTAACTTGCATTGAGGCACGTTCCAATTCCACAAACTTTGGTCCTCATAGTGAAATTTCCATATGACCTCTAAATGGCAGAGGTTGAATGGTTGATCAAATGATTCAGACCTTCAGAAGAAACAAAAAAATACAGAATTGTTCTGAAATCAGTCGATTCCCACAGAGAGAGAGACTACTGAGACTGTGATCTGTTTCATCAACAGTATTTCCTAGAGCTACTCAAATGAAAAAGAAGAGAGAGGCTGATTTTGACCCGATTTCACAAGTTTGAACGATTATGCAGAGAATGATCATCTTTGCATCACAATCCATGGATCATGTTCAATCCATTGTGCCCTCTGCTTCAAATAAATGTATTGTAGTGCTCATCTATTAAAATGTGAGTTCCCCTTTTCTCACTCTTGTATTTACAGTGTGTTGTCCTCCTTTCATATAGTATTATATACTACAGATCATCAGATGCATTTTTTTCCCTTCTTTTTAAGATTAGATATTTAGCTTTTTCTGCCTTTGTTGATAGTTTCAAGTGAAGATAGACAGTAAGGAGGGAGAGAGAGATTCGGAGAGACATGCAGCAAAGGTCGCCATGAACTGGACTCTAACACAGGCCAGAGCCTATACTGTATGCTTTGATTCAGCTGTAACATCAATCCTCTCACTAGTTCATCAAAATATCGATCCTGAAAATTGCTTTCAATGATAATTACTTTTTAATATTTATAGTTACACTTACACTTTCAAATTGGCATCGCTACTAATTAGGCTATAGGCAAAAATTGCATATCTACAAGCTCACAAAGCAACACTTTGTGAGCTTGTAGATATGCAATTTTTGCTACCTCTATTGGCAGTAAATGGTTTGAAAGGTTGGTGAGAGACTAAAATGTTTTCCATACTACGTCTGCCTCATTGGTCCCATGGCAATTTGCATATCATTAAACCCAACAATTGCCATGGTTCTTCATACTGCCCTCTCTCACCTGGAATGGGGAACAGAAGTGCTTGAATGTTGTTTGTGGACTACAGCTCAGGATTAAAAACAACAGCCCCTAGCTGTGGCTCGACACAAACCTAGGTAGACCATGTGCCAGGGGGATACAGGACTTCCTGACTATAGCCCCCACCAAGTGGTGAGAATGGGCAACTGACAGTCAACACAGGAGCCCCTCAGGGCTGCGTGTTGATTCCTCACCTCCACTCCCTGTACAACATAACCATGTGGCCAACTGGCCATGCACAGCTCCACGTCATCATAAAGTATGATGATGACACGACAGTGATGGACCAGAGTTTCAATGAGAAAGAACACATCTGCCTACAGGGATGAGGTTAGATCACTGACATTATGGTCATGGTACCGCCCTCAATATCAGCAAGACCAAGGAAATAATCATGGATTATATAAGGCATCTACGGTAATTACATTGATGGTGTTGCAGTGGTGAGTTTTCAGTTAGTTTAACTTCCTCAGAATACACATTGCTGCAACACACACAATGCACATGGTGGGGAAAAAGCCCAGCAATACCTACTACTGTCACACGAAGCATCAGCTCCCACAACCTCAGGTTGTTGCAACTTGCAGACGGCCCAGCGCATCAATGGAGGTGAGCTTCCTTCCCTCCAGGAAATACAGGTATACGCAAAACAGTTTGTAGCTATTGATTGATTGAAATATTTATTAACAGTTTGCAGAATTACAGTACATTTTAAGCACAAACTCAATACAAAAAATGTTAACTGTGAGTGGACGACCCAATAAAGCATTACACTTGTTTACAAGAGGGTCCACCTTGTTCAATTCATCAAAACATTTAGAGACGTACAAATAGACACTTCTATATAGCCAAAGAACAGAACAGGAATTCATCATAGAGGAGGTAAAAAGGGAAAAGAAACATATACAGTGAGGGGAAAAAGGGGTGGGGGATTCCGATTTTACGTAGGGCCAGTTTCGAATTGCAGCCGTCCGTAGGTGCCCTTTGAGAGCGGTTTTGAAGGAGTCAAGGGATTTGCATGTCTTAATGACTGTTGGTATAGGGCGTTCCACATTTTGGTGGCATAGGAGCGAAAATAATTTAGACCCTTGTTTGTGCCGAATCTGGGTTGTACATGGTTTGTTGCACTCCCTCTGGTGTTGTGGGTGTGGACTTCGTTAACATTAAGGAAGTATTTAGACAGGTACATGGGTATCTTGGTGGTGTATCGAATCTTGTGGCTTGTGGACTTTACACCACTGCTGTGGCCATGGCCAGGCAAGCAATACCTACTCCTACCAAAAGCAATACCACCAGGCTTCTGAACAATTTACATATGTCAACCATCAATCTCTTAGACAAGTGCTGCATGAGCCCCTCCCGGTGCCAGGCTGTCTTGACAACACAGGCTGCCACACAAGACTATTTTTTTCACATATACATTATGAATGTGGCTGCGCATCACTGTGGCGACACTAGCACTGCCACTTATGTTTGATAACTGCTGCTAAACGGTGTCTCACCTGCACAAGAGAGCATACGCACAAGGGTCCATTTCTATATCTGTTGTTGTCTCCACCAGGCCGAAGGCATGGGGAGAGAGTATGTTTTGCACTCCGTCCGTGTGTGTGTCCGTCCGTCCGTGTGTGTGTCCGTCCTTCCGTCCGTCCGTTACCAGCTAATCTCCGGCACCGTTAACCCGGTCGATGCCAAACTTTGCACACACACTCCCTAGATGCCAACGATGAACCTCTGCCCCGCATTTTCCAGAACGGCCTGTTATAGCGCCACCATGAGGCAGCTTTTCACATTTGTTACCTAAAACTGCACCGATCTGCGTGAAACGTTGCATGCACACTCCCTAGAGGCCAAGGACAAACCTTTGACCTGCATTTTCCGCATCTGCCTTTTATAGCGCCACCAGGAGGCCGACTTTTGTAAAACACATTTTTGGATATTACTCCTCCAGATTCTGTCCAAAAATCTCACAAATCGTTACACAGTATCTCTATGGTCATGTGCTCAAGTCGGATCTGTCCCATATTTCATATTCCACCCTAATTGGCTATAATTGGCTTTCACAGTTTGCAAGATTGCCCCGTTTTGAACAAAAGCCTCAAATCATGAACACAGCATGCAATTTACGTGAAATCTTTCACACATTTTCTTACTAGGCTGAGGAATATATCCCACCCTTTTCACATTGGCCTGTTATAGCGCCACCAACAGGTTGATTTTTGCAAAACAGGTTGATTGGAACAAAATGCCTCAAATCATCCAATTGCCATACAAGGCAAACATGTTTATATTACTACTAAACATTTTGCCAAACATCTCACACAGTCCTATCCTCCTGGTGGAGACCTGTGCCCAGAAGGGCACTTTTTCTAGTTTATATCTGTTCTGACATGACTATAAAGTTTATTATATATATAATATTGTTCATGATGACATGAAAGCAATTTCACACCGAGCGAGCGGTGGAGCTGGGAGACACATGGGTTTGTGGAAGAAGCCTGGAACAAACCACTAACCACAGTAGTCAATGTCCAAGCATCGGGAACCGGTTCTCTGCAGCTTCTGTTGATGGTGATGCAGAGCAGCTGGGTTGATCAACAACACCTGAGCTGGCTGCTGGCTGATGGGGACTATGATGTTGTGCTGGGGAGGGACTGTAATGGCTATTTTAGAATGCCAAATAGATTGGTAAATACATTATTGTGTATTTCTCTTTTTCTTACATTCAGTCAAATTGAAGCATTCTCAGTCTAACTCAACTGCAGCTGTCAATCTATCAGCTGACTCCTCCACGCTGTCAGCAAAGGTATACTTATTTGTGTGTCGCCCTTATGTTTAGCGTAGATCCTTATATGGACATTCAGTATAGCATCTCTGTTAAGACAAGACTATAAGGACTGTTCGAGAATGGGGTTGGGGAGGCTTGCGCCCGGAGGGGCTGCTGGAACAGGCCTGTTCCTCACTCTCTGTATGTTGTTACTCTGCTGAATCTTCTTAATAAATTATCAATACTTCATCCTGAAGAACTTTGTCAATCCTTCATTTTTGGAAGATTATTTAATCTACAACAGGACTAGGAGCGTGTGGCACAACAGAGTTATCCAAATGGTGTGAAATTGCACGGACACCAAAGTCCATACATATTACAAATACGAAATCCTCCCTATTAACAGTGCTATAGTTTTAAACCGCGTCGGAGGGGTGCCGTCTGGGAACATCTAATCATCTCTGTCAATTTTAACGTTTAGAATATACAGTACTCTGTATTCATATCACAGATTTGGACAATGTTGGGGTAAAATTGCTTTATTGTCACATCACAGTTTTACAGGTAAAAACAAGTCGGTGAAATAAATGTTCATAGTTCCATAGTTCCCGTCGTGACATTTCTTCCAAGAAAAACAAAGAATTAACGGAAGAGGGGGAGATCAAGGAGATCAAGCAGGACAAATAAAGTTTGAGGCTGAGAGCTTTTGCCACAAAAAAATACAGGTTTCTTCTGTGTGGTTCTTAGATATTTCCAACCTTTTGCCACAAACTGTACAACAAAAGGGTCTCTTAGTGTTTTTATTATTGTATCATTGTCTCATGATTCTTGTGAGCGTAAGAATGCATGTCTGAAATGCTTTTGGCCAAATAAAGAACACATCCTACTATACAGCTACAGTAGGCTATATATTATGATGCAGCAGTGTTCTGTACAGTATTGAGTGTACACAATGTAAACAATGTGTCTATGATTTTGAGTAGGCTACCTGCAGTTGGCACTCAATTTGGAGTGCTGCAATGTCCAGTTTCTCAATGCAGCTGCACTGCTGTCACTCTTGTGCAGTAGGCCTATATCCCTTTTTCTTTGCTTATGCATTTTCTCTCAGGACGTCCTCTCCCATTTGTAATTCCCTGTTCATGTGTATGTAAGTCTGTGTTCTATGTGTGAGCATGAATTTACGTTCATCAGTCACTGTGTGTACACGGTGTGTGCTGTGTGTAATGTGTATGCACAGAGCGTGTGTGTGCGTGCGTGCGTGCGTGCGTGCGTGCGTGCGTGCGTGCGTGCGTGCCATAACACACGCGACACATGCACGACATTTAGCTGTGACTGCTTGTGGCAACATGCTAATGCCAAGGGATTGGTTAAATCCTAACGGGAATGATAATGTTAAACGAGAAGGTGTCGAAACAACATCCAGGGGCGTCCTCATTGCCCCAGCTGTTTCCGTACCCCCTTTTGCACAGCTGAGTGGGCTTATTTCCCAGCTGAGCGGCCCTGAGGGTGGCCACAACCTCGCGTACAACCATTTTTGAGTTGACAGACCTCAGGCTCTCGTTCAGACGTTCACAGCACACTGTGGAAAACAGTGTGTCAGGAAAATGAGGAGCTCATTACTGGGTGCAGGTAAATCTGTTTGTCACCCAGGACCCGTGTCCTTGGGGCTTAAACACACTAGTAGCTGTGAGAAAAGTTGTTCAAGTTTAAATAAAAGGAATTTGGACAGTAATTTATGGGGAAATAAGATAAACTATCCAATAGTTGAAGTTAAAAAAATATCTCCAACATTTACAGTTTTTACGAATAATGTGTTCATGCCTGCGTCTGAGTGCATAATGCATCCGTGTTTGGGGAATAAAGTTCTGCATGGAAGTTAATGGTGGTTAAACCTATTCACCTACATGTATTTACCCCATATTGGGCCAGATGAGATGAAACAATTTGGGTAATTTTGGCCTGATGAAAAGCTGTTCTTGTGGCGGCAAATAGAGTCGTCAAAACATCTGCTGTTCAGCTAAGCATTAAAAGTTCCCTCTGTCCTGCTAACATTTATTAGACTCAAGTTGTTTTTCTCATTACGGATGCAAGTCCAAGTCTAACAGTTGCCAAGTTCACTTACAATCACCCTATTGCATAGTCTTTTTTTCAGTGCAAATATATGTATTTTTTTCTCCAAAAAAAATACAAATTATACTCTTCTTCATAAGACAATTGTCTCCTTTTTAACCTATATTGTCAGTCCTGTGTAACTCAAATCCTCCATTCCGCATTTTGAACTGTACGCTTGGTTTATTTGGTGTGTGGTGGGGCATTAATATTGATGATGGTGCCTCTTTTGGTGTAAAGATTAGTAAAGATCACCTGTGCACATCATGGCAGCTGTCAGAAACATTTACGGTAGCTAAACAAGGAGGTTGACAAGTAGATAAAGTAACATCTAGGGGAGATAATTGCGACACTGGAGCTTCATGGGGCCACCCAGTCTGTGAGGTAGGCTACTTATTGCTTTAACCCATTTAGACCTGTAGATAATTCTACAAATGTCTTCTAAATCCTGACAGTTTTCAGATTTCTGGTGCTCAAACTTGTTCATGTCAAGGAACCCCACAATTATATGTAATTGGCCGCCGACCCCCATCTCAAAATATGTTGTTCCAGGGACTCCCCAGAAGCAAAAATTTGAGTTAAAAACGTTCGCTCTGAAAGATTATATATTATATATTTGCACTATATTTTCACGATTTTTCAAAAAATAGCAGACCTACAAGCTCATAGTGCGGCACTTGGTGCCGCGCTATGAGCTTGTAGATCTGCTATTTTTCAATAGCTAAAGTATAACGTAATGCTTAAAACACCAAAAGGGGTTCCCGCCCAGAATGGGTTGAGAAAAATATTGAATTAACCTACAGTATTTGAATAATCTACTCAGTATAAGAATATTAAAAGTTTATGATCCTGTGTCAAAATGATTACTCCCACCTCTGACATCACACTCATGTAATGACTTGAGTTACCAATGCAGCTACGCCCAAATATGGAGTGTGGTCTCAATGTGTCGTCATGGCATCAGGCGCGAACAAAATTAGGCACAAAAGGCGGCATACCCATTTATGGGCATATACTGATTACTGATCAGCGATGATGCGACATCCATATATGGGCATAAAAGGGAAAAGGACTACCTTAGTAGTGTTTAATATGGTAATAACCACAGCCACTTTTCAATGTATTCCTATGGGGGGCTGACAAAAGATTTCCCTGATGACACACCAAATTGACTCCTGACACTTTAAGGCTTATTCATAGTCAAGTTTTCGGTGAAGAGGTGACCACCGGTGGTTAGTAAAAACAGAGAGATTTGTTGTGTGAGCGGTGAGGTCATGTTGTAGTTTTCGGTGGTCACCCACTCACCTCCTCACCAAAAACTGGACTATGGCCTTTAGACATATTGGTCGGATCGGCGGTGTGACGTAGGTGTTCGGGCCCCAAATCTCTAGTTTATATTTAACTCATAGACCGCTAGATGGCGCTAGCAATAATTCAGCTCCCGCCACCATTCACTTCCATTCTATTTCATAGAAGAAGAAGACCCCCTCTTCGTCTCCCCAAAACAGCAATGGCAGAGGTGGTCGCACTAGTCTTTAGAGGCATTCATATTTTAGACGTGCGGTCACCAGGAGTTGCTATTGAGCCACTAAACACGGTTTAGTGTTTAGTGGCTTGCCAAATGGGTGGGCAGCCAGGGGCAGGCCTTGGCCCTTGGGGGGCCCCAAGGGGCCCCGTCAGCATGATATCATCAGACACAGAAACCGGCACCGTGGCCGTGCAAGCATTGTTAGCTTCCGGTTACTGTACAATACATTGATGTTGGCCTACAGCACCAATGAGAGGTATGGTCACCCCTATATCTTCAAAGTCTGATCCAACTAGGGCTGGGGCGGTATGGGATTTTTACTACCGCGGTTATTGTCGGCCCCCATACCGCCGGTATGGCGATAATTACCGCACCCCCCCCCGTGTATGGAGATGTTAGAGCAGGTCTGCAAAATCCGGAGATGTATAGAGCAGCTGTGTGTCTTTAGTGCAGTTCCAGTGTCATTCCTCCATGCGGCCTCCCCTCACAGCTCACAAACACACACACACACACACACAGTGGCACCGTTACAGAGACAACAGACAAGACGGCTCATATAGCTTTTCCACGTGTTTCTGTTGTTATCCAGTTTACCAAAATTAAATCCACAACAGCGCTATTGTGAAGACCATTGCGCAGCGCGAGGCAATTAACCCCAGCTGCAAACGATCCGGACTTTGATTGTGTGATTATAATATATATAAATCCTTTTGGGCCAAATAACCATTCAACCATGCAAGATTGGCATGTCAATGCCGCAACACGTGTTCGGGTGTCAATCAAATCAACTGCGTCAGACATCTCCCGCAGCCCGCTGTTAAAAAAAGAAATAAAAAAGCGAACGGATTTCACATCATTTCAGATCAAGACAAGTTGTGTTGAGCGTCTTTTTCCTGCGATCCCATTGATGTCACAACAGACAACATTTATAGGTGGGTCTGGTTTGGAGTAGCCTAATTTAAAACATTGTCCGACTTTGTTTTGAGAGAATATTAATACCTCGCGCTATTGTAACAGCCAGGTGCATCGTGCATTGCTCAGACCGTCAGAGAGAGAGAGAGAAAGATTAGGCTAAACGTGTAGCCTATGGATAAGGGCGCATCGTAGGTAACAGGTTTCAACTTTGTATTGATGTCTGTCAGCGAGAGACGAGAAGAGAAAGGGAGAGAGAGAGAGAGAGAGAGAGAGAGAGACATTAGGCTGTAGCCTATGGATAAGGGCGCATCGTAACGGTTTCAACTTTGTATTGATGTCTGTCAGCGAGAGAAGAGAAAGGGGGAGAGGGAGGGAGAGAGAGAGAGAGAGAGAGAGAGAGAGAGAGAGAGAGCTGTACAGACAGGACGGACAGAACTGTTTTTATCTTTTGACTGACTATAAGAAAAAGTCCTTCTGCACACCTACAATGGACAGGTGCGTCGGATAACTGGAACTGAGAAGTAGAGAAAAAAAGAATCCCGCACACTGTCTCACTTGGAATCGCAATGGCAACCATTCTCACTCCAATGAAATGCCCGCTCAGCAGCGCATCATGAAACAAACACCACCATTCAAAAACGTCCCCTCATCATGGAACCTAAAATCTTAAACATATTAAACAAATTCCAAGTTAACTGATAGATTTAATATATGATGAATTGAAAGGTTCAACTTCCAGCCGCTCCACACCACGCAGCAACTGCGCGCCTCCCCAGTCCCCAAGCCATGAGTTAACATTATTGCTTGATTGATTGATTTAAGTTTGTATTAACAGTTTACAGTACATTTGCACAACTCAATACAAAAACTGTTAACTGTTACTCTGTGAGTGGACGACACCATAAAGCATTACACTTGTTTACAAGAGGGTCCACCTTGTTCAATTCATCATAACATTTTGTACACTATACACTTCTATAAAGCCAAAAACAGGAAATCATCATAAAGGAGGTAAAAAGGGGGAAAAACATATACAGTGAGGGGGAAAAGGGGTGGGTGGGGGTGGGTGGAGTCAAGGGATTTACATGTCTTAATGACAGTTGGTAGGGCGTTCCACATTTTTGTGGCATAGGAGTGAAATTAATTTAGGTGGACCCTCTTGTAAACAAGTGTAATGCTTTATTGGGTCGTCCACTCGCAGTTAACAGTCTTTGTATTGAGTTGTGCTTGAAATGTAGGCTACTGTAATTCTGCAAACTGTTAATAAATAGTTCAATCAATCAATCAATCAATACTTGTTTGTGCCGAATCTGGGTTGCACATGGTTTGTTGAACTCCCTCTGGTGTTGCTGGCATATGATTAGACTGACTGAGCCTCACTGTTTATTATGATACACTTTATTACATATCAACCATATGCACTTAGGCCTAGAACCTAGGGTTAGAACTAGGGTTAGGGTTAGAACCTTTTTTTTATTTTTTACCGCGGTAACGAACCCGATACCGCGGTATGCGTTGTATACCGGCGGTATGGCGATATTGCGGTTATTGCACCCAGCCCTAGATCCAACCCTATAATAATACTATTATTGATCTGGCATTCTACAGTATATTGTTTATAGTTTCAATGTATGTTCTACTACTAGCTGGACGATAGGTTCTTGGTTTACTTATGATCCTAGATGACTAATTCGATGTAAATTATGAAATGTGTTGTTCTTGTTTACTGTAGTTGCTCTGGATTAAGAGTGTCTGCTAAATGCCTAAATTGTAAATTCGTAAATTGTAATTTTAAATTAGTCAACACATGCTAACTGTGGCTGTGTTGCTCACTGCCAGATTTTTTTTAGCTAACCTTGTGTTATGAGAAAAGCTGTGACGTCTTTTACAGAGCAAGAGATTGCTATATTGGAATCACTATGAGTGGCTTGGATATTAGGCAAAAAGAAAAAGCTGTTTACAGATGCGGAGACTGTCAAGCGAGTGTACGCATGCATCAAGGGAGGTAGTTACAGATGAGAAAAACCATAAAAGCTGATTGATTCAGACACTTCAACCACAAGGAGGGTAGAGGCCCGGCCCCTTACATCAGACGTCTTTGAAACTCTCTTGGACTAACAGAGGAAGGCAGAGGTGAAATCTCTAGCTGTGGATGAATCAACTGACAACAACAGCAATGTAGCACAGCAGCTGTGTCTCTTATTTGATGGCGAATGCTTTTGGGAGGATCTACTTCTGGTCTAATTATGTTTGTGGGACACTCATTCAGTGAGATAATTAATGAGTAATGACATATTGTCTCATTCTTTGAGGTGAACAAGTTGGATTTGGTATATAATTAACATGCTGATGGTGTGCCCACGATGGCAGGCAGGACACAGGGCTGTCTGCTAGGTTGACAGGTGTGGCTTCACAGCTTAGATCACTCCATTGACTTATATCACCAAATCCTCAAAAGAAAACATGGACTCTGTCATCACAATTATTCACTTTTTTCATTGTATCTCCTGCATGCATGCATCATCATTTCCATTTTTTTCCACCATTTGTTTTCAAACTGTCAGCTCAATAATTTGCTTATCCATATGACATTAGATGGATAGCAAAGGAAGTATATCGAAACCATTTTGTGAACTGAGGGAGGAGATTCTGGTACTTGTCCATAATGCAAAGCAGACAAATGTCCATACGTTGCTGTCGCTAATGGAGAATGGCGAGCTTTCTGCTGCTCTATTCGATCATTTGAACCAACATGGAGTTGCAGGGCAGTTGGCAGATAAAAAACACAACTTGCGGGGAGCTTAAAGGGGAAAACCACCCATTTTCAACATTTTACTATGTCATTAATATACCTTAGAGCTGTTGTGTGGAAATAATAAAAAAGTCCCCCCATTCTGTGTTTCCTAGAACTGTAAGTATGACAAAAATCATTAACATGGTGAAACACATCTTGATGACATCATCAAGATGTGTTTCACCATGTTAATGATTTTTTTCCGACCTCTAGTTCTAGGAAACACAGAATGGGGGGACTTTTTTATTATTTCCACACAACAGCTCTAAGGTATATTAATGACATAGTAAAATTTTGAAAATGAGTGGAATGCCCCTTTAAGCTCTTTTTTCTGCTGATCTATGTATGCTTAACTTCCCCACATTGTGCAAATCACTGGCAGGCTTACAAATCACTGGGGTGAATATGGGATTCATAGACACATTGAAAACCAACTTTGCCACTAGGTCTGACAATTGCAGTATCCCTTCCCTACTAAGTAATGAGAATTGTGAAGGACACTTTTAGTCTAGCGGGACAAATATTGCCATGTACCCATATTATATTTTTGTTACCTGTTGTTTCATGCATGTCTGGTTAAGAATTGTGTGTTGCCAAGGTCAACTAATGGTCCATGGGATTTGTTTGGCAGCCATCTTGAATTGATGTCCAGTCCAGGCTTAATTTCATAACTCCTGAAGCAGACAACATGCAAAGATAAATAAACCCAGTACCTTTCCATTAAAGTGACCAACAAATGGAAAAGATTGGTACAATCACTCTTTATCAGTGAGAAATGTTTTCAATAAAATCCTGCAATAGAGCATAATAGTGGTGACCATGTTTTTCACCAGCCTTCGTTCCACAGACAGAAACCCATTCATTAACCCCAGTAATTGTTTAAGCAGAAATATTGTGATGCTATGCGTTAGCATTGTGGTTATAGTGAAGATTGCGAGTTAAACATGCAATTCTTAAAACTACAGTGATACAGATGTCTTGCTTCTACAGGAGCATGTAGCATATTACAACCAGGATCCTAATGATTATAGTTATAGACAAGTGGCATTTCTTTCTCAGCCTAGAAAAATACAGGGCAACGGTTTTTCCTTGGCCTCTAGGGAGTGTGCGGGAGCCCGCACCAACCCGCCCCGCAAAACAATATATAAATCAACGACCTGCCCGCCCCGCGGCCCGCAAAATGTAGCCTAACGACCGGCTTTTCAACACCCAGCAAGTCCAGTCCATTCAATTGCCTTCGAGAGAGAGGGGAGGGGCAGGGACGTGCAGAGGGAATTTGAAGGGCAGGGGCTGGAATTCGAAACGGTACCTTTATTTTTATTTTACATTTCTACCCAGATTTAGAGGAATATCTCATTTTAAACACAGGGAAATTACCCAACCAGTCTGCGCTGCAGCCCAAATTACTTATCAAAGTAAAATGATGCTGTTATTAATATTAAGTATTGCATAATCACATTTGCTTGATTGCAATCAGAAATGTGTGGTCAAAAATTGTGAAATTACACTGGACTGACAGAGAGAGAGAGACAGAGAGAGAGATGTGATGGTCCCTCGTTCCTGCGTGAGTCGTAACAAATTATTTGAATGAACTGTATAAAACTGAAATACACATACGACATGGCATGACATGACATGGACATACTGTATCTGTCTTGGACCTGTTATATGATTTCGATTGATTGAATACTCTTTATTAACAGTACGTATGTATGTACTGTAGAAATGTCTATGGGGTAGCCTACTTTAGGGCACCTGCCTGATGTCTTAGGTCACATTCCCACCTAATACTTCGGTAGACTCGATGCGAATGGGAGGAGAATTGGGACTTCTTGCATATTTAATTTGCTGCGGTTTGCCTTCACACTGTCATCCGCAGCTATTGGAAACGCAGCAGGGGGGACCTTTATCAATGTGTTCCATTCATAAACTATAGCCTACACTGTGAAATCTATGGTGATCAAAATTTCAAATTATACTCATAACGTGCATGTGTCGTGCCGTCTGGGACTGGACCCAACCGACCCACCCCTCTCTCTCTCTCTCTCTATACGCACGCAGCCACGCACTGTTCTTTTGGGCATGGAAGGAACAGCGCTGAGCGCACTGATATAACAGACAGCAGCGCAAAATGTTAAAACAAGTTTAAGAAGGCGTAAAATATGCCTTCTCCGTCTCCATATGTTCAGCTCCTCACCCGCCACATTGTTTGCTTCATTTCCTTTATTTACTGCGGATTGCATTCACACCTGCACCGAATCGTAATCAAGTGCGATTGGAATCGAAGCGAAACCCCCGTTTTTGCTCGGAGTAGAATGCGGTTCTTTGATACGCATTAGGATTCAAATGAGCCTTCACACCTGCCAAACGAAGTGCACTTTCTGACAATGCGCAGCAGGATTCGTTTTAATCGCAGCAAAGCTTTCTGGTGTGAATGTCACCTTAATGTCTATGGGGTAGCCTACTTTAGGGCACCTGCCTGATGTCTTAATGTCTTTGGGGTAGCCTACTTTAGGGCACCTGCCTGATGTCCTAATGTCTATGGGGTAGCCTACTTTAGGGCACCAAGCCTGATGTCTTAATGTCTATGGGGTAGCCTACTTTAGGGCACCTGCCTGATGTCTACATATCCGGCCATATACCTGCTGCATGCGTTATAATATGCACATATCCTCATACATTAATCCTACTTTCAAATCAAGAATACTCTTGTCTGCAACATGGGTCAGTTTAACAATACGTCTGAACTCGCAACATAGGCATTGACCACTGGCATATTCAAATATTTTTACCCCAAATTGAAGCTATATATTAGCATTTTTGTGAACTTTCACGACACAATTAAGAGGGTGGAAACGGTGAGAGTGATGAGAGCAGTAGCAGGGTTAATTGATCAGCAGGTGTTTCCAAACAAATTGTCTAATTGCACTTTCCTCTTTCTAGTAGCGTGCTGGACCCATGAGCCCAGGGCTATGCAAACACAACGCCACAGAGAAGAGCAGCAGCAGTCTCAACGCCACAGAGAAGAGCAGCAGCAGTCTCAACGCCACAGAGAAGAGCAGCAGCAGTCTCAATGCCACAGAGAAGAGCAGCAGCAGTCTCAACGCCACAGAGAAGAGCAGCAGCAGTCTCAACGCCACAGAGAAGAGCAGCAGCAGTCTCAACGCCACAGAGAAGAGCAGCAGCAGTCTCAACGCCACAGAGATGAGCAGCAGCAGTCTCAATGCCACAGAGAAGAGCAGCAGCAGTCTCAACGCCACAGAGAAGAGCAGCAGCAGTCTCAATGCCACAGAGAAGAGCAGCAGCAGTCTCAACGCCACAGAGAAGAGCAGCAGCAGTCTCAACGCCACAGAGAAGAGCAGCAGCAGTCTCAACGCCACAGAGAAGAGCAGCAGCAGTCTCAATGCCACAGAGAAGAGCAGCAGCAGTCTCAATGCCACAGAGAAGAGCAGCAGCAGTCTCAATGCCACAGAGAAGAGCAGCAGCAGTCTCAACGCCACAGAGAAGAGCAGCAGCAGTCTCAATGCCACAGAGAAGAGCAGCAGCAGTCTCAACGCCACAGAGAAGAGCAGCAGCAGTCTCAACGCCACAGAGAAGAGCAGCAGCAGTCTCAATGGCGCAAAGTTATAAAGGACTTTGATTGAAGCGCATAACAATCAGCAGACCCAGCGATGCTGGGCTATATGGCAAACCAATATAATCCTGTTTTGTGGTTCACGTATGTGTGTAGTCAATAAAAAAAAGTCTCATCAATTGTGTCGACAAGACCATAGTGTAGCACTCAGCATGCATGCTACAGTGACATAATGATCAATCTGCAGTCTGGGACAGTTGCATGCCTGCCTGTTCTCATGCATTTTTCTCCTTAATGGGTTGCTCAATCAATTTGAAATTGCATGTGGGCAATGACCATTGTCATGTGTAGGGACTAGGGTGACCCAGATGTCCCTCTTTGCGTGTGACGACAGTCCCTCATTTCCAAGACTTTTCAGGTGTCCCACAAATCGAGACCCTGTCCCACATTGTGACGGCATGCGTCAAGTGTTCAAATGCCATAATAGTTAGTCCCCTATAGTTCTCTCATTATTGTCTCATTTCCTGCAAGATGTGTGTTTTTAAACCTGTTTTAAAATAACATGAGAAATATCCCCTAGGCTACAGTACCAAGTCGGCCATACCACCCATGATTAGCAATTTAAAACAAAATGTGAGACGCCAGAGGGGTTTAATATCACAATGATAGGCAATATTAGGCCGATGGTCAAATATGACATCAAGACATTTAATAACACCATCCTGTCCCCACCCCCGTCCCACTTGAAGTGATATTTCTGTCCCTCAAATGAACTCTTTGGATCTGGTTACTCTAGTCGGCAAAGTCGATTTTTCAAACTTCCCATATTAGCATTTCTGCCATGGGATATAGTTGTATAGGCCTATAGTGCAAGTAGTGTGGGTGCATGGAGGAGGAGGGTGCATGTGGGTAGTATGGATTATCTAGTGTATTTGTTTGTTCAATTCTTGTGATAGTATATTAATATCACGTACATTTCCATGCAATGTTGTCCTGAAGAGTCTGTTCAGGCATAACTTACAGCTCAGCCATTGTCTTGAGTGCAAAATATATTGGTTTAGTTAGGGGAATGTCTGTGAATTTAATTTATCCCCCATAGGGATAATAAAATACACTTGGGAAGATTGTCTGGGCTTTTGAGTAACTTAGATGATTTTTTTTTTATCTTTAAAAGAAACAGAGGAGTGCACTAGTCAGTAAAATGAGAAATGCCAGCGATCTGTAGCAGGATAATTAATTATTGAGAGGAGAGGTATCCTCCGAGACAAATTGCAGATATTATACAGCTGTTAACTTTGGAGCGATACAATATGCATTTTCTAACCACCATATATTTTTTTAATTATGTATTTATTTATTTATTTATTTGGCGCCATACACACTATTGAAACGAAATCGGTCTCTGTTCCGGAAGGAGAGGGGGGGGGGGGGGGGGGGGGGGGGGGGCAGAGCAGCTCGCAATTCATTTTCAATGGGAGTCACTGGGATTCGCAGAGCAGCTACTCCATAGGGGGGGGAGGGCAGAACACAGCCATGGAGCAGAGCTGCTCTGTGAAACCCAGTGACTCCTGTTGAAAATGAATCGCAAGCTGCTCTGCTCTGCCACCCCTCTCCTCCCGTAACAGAGAGAGCGATTTCGTTTCAATAGTGTGTACGGCGCCTTAGAAACACCAAGAGTCCAAGACTCAACGGTCTTCAAGTTCACGGTCTGGGTTATGGTTACAAACTTTTGGTAAAACACAGCTGGTTAACGAAAACAACTGAAATGCATCGATCAACTTAAATATCCTTTTCTTGCAGGTTTTAAAGTCTGTCTTTCCCTTTCACAGGACAACGGTAGGTGTTTTCTTCCCACAGGTGAACAGGTACTGTAGGTGACTTATTTTTACGGTATAAGTCTTTCTTTAATAATCACACTTTTCTTTCCCATGCAGCGACAGACAGGTACTTTGTTCCCCGCCATTCGAAGCCAGGTAAGTGGAAACAATCACAGATAGGATCGGGTGCAGGTTGCCTATAGAAGGAAACACACGTATTAGTGATTTCCTCAAACACAATATAATATAATGTGGTGAGAGATATATGTGAGAATCGCTTACTGCCAGAGCATGCCCGATCTGTCCCCTCGGAGAGTCAGTGAGGACAGAGGCAGCCACGCAAACATTTTATTCTCCTCTCCAGTGGCGCAGGAGTATAGTAATGAACTTGATTGAGCAGGTAGGTTAGAATATAACACCCCTCGATGATGCGGCCGAGTGGTAGGCGCGGTCTTCTTGGCTGTGCTCTGGCTCGACCCCACTGGCTCCCCTGGGCATAATGCTCACCTGGCGGCTTTTTGCCTTACGACATCCCACTATATATTAGGGGTGGGGCGATATGGGTACCTCACGATACGATATATATCGCGATATTAGGCCCTCGATAATGATATTATCACGATATTCGATATATTGCATGCATGAAATTTCATCAACGATATATCACGATATCTGCAACTACAAAATACTTGGAACTGAAAAAAACGCTATTTTCGTGCTCAGACACAGGGAGGGACACACACATAGCTGTGTATAGGAGTGGTTGCACCACTCAAACACTAAATTAATACTCAATAAACTCCCCCTTTGACTCATACCCTCATCATAATACCTCACAAACACTACCAACTGACCATTATCACTGGTATCATCATAATGCCTCACAAACACCACCAACTGACCATTATCACTGGTATCATCATAATGCCTCACAAACACCACCAACTGACCATTATCACTGGTATCATTATAATACCTCACAAACACCACCAACTGACCATTATCACTGTATCATCATAATACCTCACAAACACCACCAACTGACCATTATCACTGTATCATCATAATACCTCACAAACACCACCAACTGACCATTATCACTGTATCATCATAATGCCTCACAAACACCACCAACTGACCATTATCACTGGTATCATCATAATGCCTCACAAACACCACCAACTGACCATTATCACTAGTATCATTATAATACCTCACAAACACCACCAACTGACCATTATCACTGTATCATCATAATACCTCACAAACACCACCAACCATTATCACTGGTATCATCATAATACCTCAAACACCACCAACTGACCATTATCACTGGTGTCAGTGGACTTGTCCACTGCTGGGGAAATGCATTCTGCATTTTGTATTCCCACAAAGCTGTTTGGACAAATCACCATCCAGTGTAAAACAGTGGGTGAAATTTGTTTTTGTGCAAGATCCATCGTTTTTGTTATTTCCATAAGAGAAAGCTAGGGTATAGAAGAAGAATGGGGGGGGGGGGGGTGGGGTGGAAAGGGGAAAGAGAGATCAATAAAAAACTAAATTATCTACATATTTACACATACCTGTAGGCTGTACCTCAGGTATATTATATAAGACATAGATAAGCGGTAAGTACCTGAGTTAAGACATAAAGAGCATAGCAGCAGATCCTGTACATGATTATGCTATGGACTATAGGTTGGAAAAATATAAAAATAAAACTTAGTGTATGTGAATTGTGACCAAATTGTACTTA
Source organism: Electrona antarctica (assembly GCF_951216825.1). NCBI lineage: Eukaryota > Metazoa > Chordata > Actinopteri > Myctophiformes > Myctophidae > Electrona > Electrona antarctica. The sequence goes on along the minus strand of NC_136808.1, from coordinate 46,163,801 downwards.
GCTAAACCCTTTCTATTTCCCACCACAGCTTATGTTTATTATTTTTTATTTTTTATTTTTTTCCTAATTCAAATTTTGTAATTAACTCAAGTTGGGGGTTAGAGCAGCTGCCCGACTTAACGAAGTTTGAGATTTCTGCTCGGGATTAATTAGAGCTCAAATAGGAATAAGGAGCTAGGGCTGTTGCTAGATAAACAGTGTATGTAATAAATGACGCAGTGCATGGTCTTTAATGCACAATTAAATCGGGACTGTCTTGGGACAAGGCCAAGCACACACACGTTACTCTCTTAAGTCTGCTTCATATATCATCCTTTCACTGCTAATGGTGAGAGCCCGGCCCTGTAGGACCCATGTGACATTCAAACTATGAGCAAACAAACAGATAGGATTGTATAGGATTGTATGGTATTGCATAGTGCACAACCTTAATGACAGCTGCCGCTAGTCCAATAATGCTTAAGTAAAGCTGCCATGATAATGTCATTATAACCAGTTTTGAAGTGTTAAATGCCACCTTCTCTCCCGAGTCCCAACATGTTGACACAAGAGTGAGCTAAAAAACTGCTACGTTGTGCTTGTCATATTGCTTGTATCCCTGCCAGCCGGCTTTGCAGGCAGAGCTAACAGACGTGACAACAACATGTGGGGCCTCCAGTATGTTCCAATTGGCACCGGATGACCATGCAAGCTGAAACAGGGAAGGATGAGCTAGTTCCTATCAGTCGCTTCAGGCTGTCTGGATATAGGCACGCGTAGCTGCTGTTTATACACCGCCTTTGTGAAAGAGTTTATTTTGCATTTAAGGGTTGAATGCACTGGAAAATTTTGAGAGGTTAAGGCCCGCTAGACTGATTGCCTTTAAATACCTTCCCTGTCTCGCTTTTCTCTCTGCCTTTGTTTAATAGTTTTTCCCGTGGATACATTCTCAAATGTTCTTGCATGCTTGACTTTATATATTTTTTTCCATGTCAGCACTAAAATTGCACTTCCGATACATTGTTAATAGAATAAATGACACAAGCACAAGTGCATACACAACATTGTGTCAGTCATTATCTAGGCCACTTATGCAACAAAAATGTTGTGTACTTGTATTAGGTTGTTTAACTTGGTTACATAAAAGGTTGTTGAACTTAAATACAATGTCAAAATCTATTAACCCCTTTAACCCTGGCATCGCTATTTTGGGCATGTCATTGTTGGCACATGATCAAAAGTCATTATTTTTAGCCAATCTCTTCTTTCAGGTAGGCCTGGTCAAGATGGAAAGCACAGTCCTGCATGCCAGACCAGTGATATGACATCAAAGTCCATATCAAGGCAAGGTTTCCTTCAAGAATGCTTGTAAAACACATAAATACATACTGTAAGTAAAGTAGGTAGTGCATCTAAAGTAATGATATTTTGCAGCTCTATGTCCATGGGGGCCTTAAAAAAGGAGAAAGCAAAACGAGGGGGCACGGTGGCACAGTTGCGGTAGTGTCACCTCACAGCTAGAAGGTCCTAGGTTTGATTCCCGCTGTGGATGCTGTGGGACCCCCTAGGGTAGGTACCCTACATGGTAGGTACACTACATGTGGATCTAGTGCAGTATACTTTCTGGTAAAAGGCTTGAGATATAAGTATGTAATTTACACAACAAAGTAAATATTGTGCATTCTTTTTTTAAGATATTTTTGGGGCCTTTTGCCTTTTATTGATAGATTTTACAGTAGTTTGACAGGAAAGGGGGAGATATGGGGGGGAAGACATGCAGCAAAGGTCGTCTGGATCAGGACTCAAACCACAACACGCTGTCAGATTACCAGCCCTGGACCGCTCGGCCGGCCCAGGCCAATATTGTGCATTCTTCTCCTTAAGGTTATCAGAGAGATTTATATTAAGTGCAGTGTTGTATGAGCCTGCAGCCTTTTCAAAGGTAATGAAGCTTTATGCATGTTAAATCATGTCACCATGGTCCAACTAACGCAATGCTTAATCTTCTTTCTGCCTTCAAAAGGAAGATATTGTAAAGCAGATATCAAATTCCAATGTTTTTCAGTAGATGACATCAAGCCATAAATGCCTAAATACAATATATGATGCGAAGCCTGCAGAGCTAGTTCAGGCAGGCAACTCGTGAGCGCGCCTACCTGATCAGGTGACTAGTCTCATGCACTCTTTACCTGATCAGAGCGGCTATTTAGCGGCTATTTCTGCTTACCTGCTCTTTCCTGGCTTCTCTCCAGCTGTGTGGTCGTGCGCCGCTGCTGTTGCTGTCTCCCTTCCTCGCTCGCTGCTAACCTGCTGCTCATGAAGTTTTTGCAAATCCCACAGGCTCTGTTTCTAGATCCCCCTGCATGGAGGTCTTATTCATTCCCTGTATTTCTACTTGGCTTATAATTTAACTAAAATGTTAATGTTACAGGGAATGAATAGGGACAGAGCCCTGACGCCAATCTATGCTTCATATATATGCATTATGCTAATAAATATATATCCTAAATTCACTCTAAGAGTTGTCTGACTGAAATGTATTAGAATTAGAGGTGACTTTTTCTAAATGGCTATAACATACCTTTAGTAGGGTCAGCTTCGGCAGCTTAGAGTGAGAACAGGTGCAGGTATCAGAGACATTTCTCATAGTCATTAAAGGAAAGGATACAAAATGAAGCTGTCGTATACTGTAATACTGTGTCATTTTCATGTAAAGATATTTAAGGACCCTATTTTAGGGAAACATGGAAACAGGTATAAGCAGACGAAGCAGTGTAGCGATGAACTGTTTACCAGCGACGGTGGTGCAGTGGCCAGTGGAAATGATCGCTTTTCATTCACTTCAAGACCTAAGACGTGCACTCGGAACAATATGGCATACTGGTCATTTGTTGTACCATAGTGTTATGTAAGAAATGTTAAAACTTCTTGTAAGTTATTATAATTATAATTCTTTCATTAATTTTACTTTTAATTACAATTAATTAAAAACACATTTATTTTAATTATATTTATTTGTATTTCTTCATACGCCTTTGATGGCAATTGGATCATTTGAGGCATTTTGTTCCAAAAATGTGTTTTGCAAAAATCAACCTGTTGGTGGCGCTATAACAGGCCAATGTGAAAAGGGTGGGATATATTCCTCAGCCTATAGTAAGAAAATGTGTGAAAGATTTCACGTAAATTGCATGCTGCGTTCATGATTTGAGGCTTTTGTTCAAAACGGGGCAATCTTGCAAACTGTGAAAGCCAATTATAGCCAATTAGGATGGAATATGAAATATTGGACAGATCCGACTTGAGCACATGACCATAGTTTAGTTTTTAGTTTAGTTTAGTTTAGTTTATTTCGAACCTTTCACAATACAATACATACATAATACATTATACACTTGAGTGGCTCGAAAAGGTGTAGGCTGAAGCTAAAAGCTTATAATTGCCTACCCTATTGGTTTACAGAACCAAATAAAAAAGAAATAATAATAATAATGATAATAAAGCTGACAAAACTGTCAGACAGTAAACTAAGAAAATAACATAATAATAGTAATAATAATAGTAATAATAATAATAATAATAATAATGAAATGAGTTCGTGCATAGAATGATAAGACTCAGACCCTCTATAGACTGCTTCTGTAACGTGTAACTGTGTAACGATTAGTGAGATTTTTGGACAGAATCTGGAGGAGTAATATCCAAAAATGTGTTTTTCAAAAGTCGGCCTCCTGGTGGCGCTATAAAAGGCAGATGCGGAAAATGCAGTTCAAAGGTTTGTCCTTGACCTCTAGGGAGTGTTCATGCAACGTTTCACGCAGATCGGTGCAGTTTCAGGTGAAAAATGTGAAAAGCTGCCTCATGGTGGCGCTATAACAGGCCGTTCTGGAAAATGTGGGGCAGAGGTTCATCGTTGGCATCCAGGGAGTGTGTGTGCAAAGTTTGGCATCGACCGGGTTAACGGTGCCGGAGATTAGCTGGTAACGGACGGACGGAAGGACGGACGGACACACACACACACGGACGGAGTGCAAAACATACTCTCTCCCCATGCCTTCGGTCTGGTGGAGACAATAATCAGATGATAAGCAGCAGCAGTGGCTCAGGGGTAGAGTGGCTGGTACTGTAGAGCAGCCGCAATTCGATCCCGGGCTCCCCCAGAGTTGGTGTCGAAGTGTCCTTGTCTCCTTGAGCAAGACTCTGAACCCCTGGCCTAAACTCTCGATGTTCAGGTTGGTTCCTTGCATGGCTTCCTCCTCCTGAATGTGTGTGTGAACGTAATGCACAATCTATGTAAAGCGCTTTGGATTAAAGCTCTATATGCACCGTTTACCAGTTATAAGGAGTCCACTATGTGCTCATTTCAATCTCTTCTTGTTTATTAGGCTACTGTGCTACTGACCATCATGCTCTCAAGAAAACTGACAGATCCTACATTTCTCATTACTTCCATGATAATAAAATGCTGGAGGAAAAAAACTGCAATAGTGCTTGCCAAGTGTCAGTGGCTAGTGGCTACAATGTGACTTGCCTATAGTATTGCTTCTTGGCAGCATGCCACCCAACATTGATTAGAAGCAACACAAAAAAGAACAGAGCTCCAAGGTGACATGACATGAACACAGCTCTGCACAGAGTATGATTGGCCTCACACAGGATTAGGATGACAGCGTTTTCCAACCTGATAATTGATTGATAGCCTGGCACTTCTTAGAGCAAAATACAGAGTGTTGCTTTTACTGTGAAAATGTAAAAACTGTCTTCTGATTTGCATAAAATTAGAGTGGGTGAGGTTGGCAGCAAACATTGGGTTTGAAGCTGAGCTAGGTTTATTAATGAATGTTTATTAAGAGTTGTTTTTTTTGTAGTCTTCATGGCAATTTACATTTTTGCATTCACTATAGGCCTACATTTGTCATGGAAATTTGTCTTAGGAAGCACATTTCTTAAATAATAGCTACAACTTCATATTCTGTTCTTTTTATTGGTGCTGGGCTGGCTATGTTGCCAAAACTGCTATGAGGGAACTAAGTTATGGTCAAACTCAGCGGAGGACAGAGAAAGTCTGGGAGCGTCTGTGAGATTAGGCACAGCAGACTGCCAAGGCCACGCAGGGCAACTTGTTCATTTGTCCATATTTCTTCTTCAGATCCCATGAGATCTCCTTCCTTCTGTTGCTTTATTTCTATAATGTGTTTTTGGTTCGGCCTTCTCTCATGGGATTTGTATCAGAGAAAAATCGGTGGTTGAACAGTTCACTTGGCAACACTTTATACGACAATCGGGAGATGGAAAACCTCCTCAAGAAACTCCTTTTTAAATGCACCTCTCTCACCTATTATATATATCTTTATTTGTCAGAGCTTTATTTTTATCTTCTATTATAGCAAAAGACAACTGGCATCTGCTCTTGGACATTCATTCATTCATTCGTTTTTTACCGCATGAGTCAAGACATATGTGTAAAGATCCATAGCTTTATTGCTGGTGGTCATACTGACTATGACTGAGTGGCAAAAAACTACTTTCTGGCCTTGACACCCCATAGGCCTACATCCAAACAGAAAAGTCCTATCTGATTGCATTAAATTACGTTAGACAACGTTAAACTCACTTTGCCACTCACTCTATGCATGTGCATAACCTCTCTGATAACCTTGACCATAACACAACGTTAAACTCACTTTGCCACTCGATTTGCCACTCACTTTATGCATGTGCATAGTCGCATACCCTCTATAGGCTACTGTAGGTCTACTCTGATAACCTTGACCATAACACTACTCAAAACAAAGTTTTCCTGCATGTCTTGTTTCAGTTCTGCTCTGCAGTTTCTCGGTCTAGTGTTGAAGCAAGGTTTCTTCATTTGATATACCAAGTCAATCTGTTATTCATTCTTCCCCCAGGCTACCGCATGCAGCTGTAGTGACCTTAGAGCAATTTTTTCCAGTCTACTCATCGCAGAGTCCCAGGCAATAGACTCTCATGAACCACTTAAAACCTATACTCCGTTGGCCACCCCAGTCGATGATCTGTTTAAGTATACCATACGGTACCACTGTTCACCTACAGTATTATGACATGAATAGTGATGCTAGTTCCTGTGGTTAAAATACCAAACTTCTTCTAATGTAATTTGCATGCAGTATACTGTAGCTGATCATGATCACAAGCCAAATCAGTGGTGAAATAACCCAGGAAGTGTGTATAGTAGAGGTGACGGTTGATGCTAAAAAAACAGAGACAGAGAGACAGAAAGAGAAGCAACAATGTTCCACAACTCACTCCTTCAAATTAGTTATTTGAAGGTTAAAAATGTGGTGTTTCGGCCGGGTCCCATCCCATGCATGCACTGCGAATGCAACATACTGTAGCATTATAAACCTTTGAATAATGGATATACCGCTTTGGTGCACTGCTCCTCCTTGTGGATAGGGGGAGGGCTGTCTTACTGAGACAACATGTAGTCCAGGAAGGAATTGAGACCAGTGTCTGTGACGTCATGGAAAATCTAATCTCACGGAAAATCTAAAATATCTAAAACCACATACACACAAGTCCCCAGGAAAGTGTTCTAAATCCTCTAAACATCATTAACATATATAATATTTTTTCGCAAAAAGGGTGAAGTGTCCCTTTAAAGTCCCCCTCCAGATGTTGTTTAACAACGTAAGCTCTATTTTATTTTTTAAAGGTTTGCCTATAGCCATATGCCAAATGTTTCAAGCTGATAATCAGCTTGGTGATCAGCTATTTTTGAAAACAACATTTTGTTACCATTTTGGATACCGTGCCCAAAATAGGTGCAACAGGGTTAAAGTGGTTAGAATGGCTTTCCCACATAAAAAGTAAAATAAATAAAGTAAACTATGATTCTGAAAAGGTTCTGAAAGCACATCTACTGTTCTACTCTCTATCTCGCTTTAACTGAAAAATATTTTCACATTTTAATAATCATAGATCCAGATGTATATGAATATTAAAATGTGAAAATGTCACAGACCTTTCGCCCCACGGCCCCCACCCCGCCACTGCTGCTCAAAGCAAACGTTCAGCTTTCAGCATGTGTCTAATTGGGTTGATACAGCAGAGTAAAAGGCATGCCTCCAAGAGGAGTGAGTTGAACAGTAGACATTTGTAGTGGAGGTTGACTTTAAGGCAGAGCTCAAGTTACAACCTATATCAGATCTTTTAAAAGGAGGAGATTAAATCCAGTCTAATCCCTACAGGCAAGAGCCATTTAGCCTTGGTTGACCTAATCTCACTTTGTGTGTGTGTGTGTGTGTGTGTGTGTGTGTGTGTGTGTGTGTGTGTGTGTGTGTGTGTGTGTGTGTGTGTGTGTGTGTGTGTGTGTGTGTGTGCGTGCGTGCGTGCGTGCGTGCGTGCGTGCGTGCAAAATCATTAACATGGTGAAACACATCTTGATGACATCATCAATATGTGTTTCAACATGTTAGCACTAGCATTTATTGAAGAATTAGGATCTAATTCACGCCAGCATTTTTCCCAGTCGAGCTCTTATTTTGAAAAGCCACATTTCTAGACTACCGGAAGTAGTATTATCCTAGGAAGTTGAACAGGTCCCGTTCAACTGTTGTTTACAATATGGGTCTATGCCGGGGCACTGGAGAGCTCCACATCGCCGGCTCTGTACCATCAAAGAAACGCTATTTTGACCAAAAATGCCATCTGGGACAAGGAACGGATAGAATGGATTCTTATGGTGCCGATGATCTAAGATGGGCTCCGGAGTCTTGTGACAACAACAGCTACCAGATGCTAACGTAAGTAGCATTATGGCTCGATCGAATGCACTATAAAAGCGCAGTTGCCATTAATCAACGGCAATGGCGGTAAGCGTAGTATCAAAAAATAGGCTTCAATTGACTTACATCTACGGCAATGGCGCTGAAAGAATTAATGTTTTTTTTCAGACCTCCAGTTCTAGGAAACACAGAATGGGGGGACTTTTTATTATTTCCACACAACAGCTCTAAGGTATATTAATGACATAGTAAAATGTTGAAAATGAGTTGAATGCCCCTTTAATGACATACTGTAGTAAAATGTTGAAAATGAGTCATATTCCCCTTTAATGACATTGTAAGGTACCGTTATACATCACTACTTATTTCTTGTTTTATGTTATATTTCATAAACAAATCCTCAGGCACAAAGCTGTTGTGTACACAAAGATGAATACATTGTCATCATTCTTCACCTCCTGATCGATGCACAACTTACTTGGGAGCCCATCGCTCCCAGTGGAGCATAGGCCATCGGCGACTCTTCTCCATCCAACACGGTTTTGGACTGTCCTTTCCACCTCTCCCCAGCTGATTCCCTGTCTCTTCAGCTCCGCCTCAGTGTCCCGCCTCCAGGTGTTCTTAGGCCTCGATCCCTCTCTTCCGCTTCCCCTGGGGGTTCCAAGTCAGTGCTTGGCGCGTTGTACTAGCTGCCTGTTTCCTCAGGGTGTGTCCAATCCATCCCCACTTTCTCCTTAGAATCTGTTTCTCCACTGGCTCCTGACTCCCTTTCCTCCAGAGTTCTTCACTTCTGATTTTGATGCACAAGGTCGAACACATTATTGTTACGGACCATGGTCCTTCTGAGTATTTGTTATTGATATTGTTATGGTTAATTGTTATGATGGTAATTGGTTAAGCTGTGAATAATATTTATAGTATTACAATTTATTTTAATGGCATGTGTTAGACAGATGATGGTTTTATAGTTCTAAATTGTTCTTATTTGCACTCTCCTTACCTAACCATTTATGGGTTTATGCCATTTACTCTGATCTCACATTTGTAAGTCACTCTGGATGAGAGCATCTGCTAAATGCCTGAATTATAATTGTGTCATGCTAGATACAAGATAAAACCACCACTTAACTTCATTCATGGCCGCACCACCACGCATCGTGGGCCTGTACCAGTGGTTGCTTCACTTATTTGTCAAAAAGGTAATCTTGCAAAAGCAAACAGTATTTCCAGTGTACAATCCAGTGAGCCGGTTATTTTTTATGTCTGTTGTAACAAGGGAATGTGTACTGGTCAGGGGTTAGAAATTGTGTGACCTGTCTTCTCAAACCCCATCTCCTGTTCTCTGAACCCAACGGGTTAAGGGTAAACGATTTTGTACAGTAGCCTACTCCGTTTTAATATTTAATAGCATTAGATCTGTATCTACTGAGATTTAAAGTTGTTTGGAGAAGCCTTTTGTACTGTTTGTTTTACAGTACTGCTTTCTCACTCCAGGGCTGTGTGACTAAATGATAATTTGTGGTGAGAAGACACTTGAAAATCCTGCTGTTCTCTGTGGTCTAATGAAATTCATTGTTAGCCCCAGATGTGTTGCGTTGAAGACAACACTGAAGAAAAAAAAGGAAAGACAAAAGTCAGAAGTTCACAGCTTTGTTGTACATGTAACCCAGTTAAGAAATATGTTATGCTTAACTATTATTAAAATCATTTAAATAAGGGTTTGTTTAAAAAGTGTTAAAAGTCTTTATAAAAGTATGATGTGTTTTTGTTTAAAAACGTTTTGTAACTTTATGACATTCTATAGGAGTTTGTTTGTTTTTGTTTTAAAAGAAACGTGAATCTGTTCTGTGAATTTCTATACCAGGGTCAGTGACGTGACACCCCTAAAAAAGTGTTTTTTAAAAACCTTTAAATAACAGGAATAAAAATCATTTACTTTTGTTCTACTCACTCTCATCTTTATGGAAACATATTTTGTTTTTAGATATTTTATTGGAATCAGAATTTATTCAGCATTTTGTTGTACTTGTGCCTAAAATCATCATATGGTGTGACATGACAATAATTGTTTATAAAATGAAAATGGAGTACACCTTTCTTAAGTTACTCACTTTATCAAAGTCCTTTATCATAACTAACCTGTAATCCACTATAGTTTTGTGAAAATTTCTTAAATCTGTATATTATTTTCGTAATCAACACTCAATGTGAGGCCCATGTTGTCGGTCTTTCAACATATTTTGTATTTATTGTGACACAACTTTCTCTAAAATTACACAAATATTTGTGACTCTTCCTGATACTATTTGCTATGTAATCCATGAACATTAATGGTTTCATCATTAATAAAGGTATGATTTTTTCACTATTTGGAACGTCACACCAAATTATTTAGTGTCACACCGTATGATCATATCTTCATTTCTCAAAGCAAACTGTGTTTTAACCTACCTATTAGTGAGTACTGAACTTTACAGATTGATTAAACAATTACTCAGGAAAAACAGCAACAGGAAAATTGCTTTAACATTGAATAACATGCAAATGACTTAATAAAACAAAATTAAACACATTTTATTGTGGATAGTTGCAGATTTTAGGTGAAGCTGTTTAAAACAAATGTTGAAATGGACAAAAGAAACATGGGTCTTTGTTATTTATTGTTATATCTGTAGGAAAATACAGTTTGCATCATATGGTGTGACAAAAAAGTCATATGGCGTGACAGGCAGACAGTCACACCATTATGATATAGTGTCACACCATATTATGTTTTCTGCACTTAACATAACCTTGAGGCTACTAGCTACACATTAGCATGCTAACAACATGCTAGCTATAACAAAGCAACATAGATTTACATGTAATTATGACCAAAAAATCTAATAACTTTAGCTTTTTTAATGAAAAAGGTGTCACACCCACAGACACTCGGATGAGTCGCATTGGTCAGCGTTCCAACAAGATCGTATTTCATGGAAATGTTAAAATGATAATTCACCACAGACACCTGTCATGCTATTGTAATGCAAGTGCTGAGCAGCCTTACTGAAGAAGGACCTCTCTATCCCAATGGGTGTCCAAACAATTGCCTGTTGAAATTTCCCAAAATGGTGTCACACAATATGATTTTGGTTTGGGGGACAAAATCTTTTTGATCAGAAATTATTGAAAACATTATGCTTGGACTTTGAAAAGATTAGGCTCACAAATAAACATCTATATTATATTTATAGAATTTTTAAAAGAATTTTAGCATTTTTTCCCCTTAGTTTTATTCAAGTTCCTACTTTGAGAAACAGGGCCAGGACAGTCGCACCATATGAGTTTTGCTATGTTTGGTTGAAAATTCTGAAGAAATGAGGAATGAAATGTTTTAATCTTGAGTATGTTCACATGAAGCATAATGTCCTGCACAATATTCAGAAGGTTTTTGACAAATATATTTTTTATTTATACGCGTTTGACACTGAGGACAGCAAAGGACAGCATGTCACGTCACCCACCCACCAGCACTCATGGGGTTAACATTCTGTATGGGAACGTAGTGAGAGAGTGTGTTGCTGCACGGACGGGAGAAAGAGAGACACGGTTGGAGGAGAGATGTTGCGCAAGAGGCGGAATGAGTGAGCAGTATTATAAAGAAAAACTCTGTTTATATTATAAGTTGCAGTGCACAAACCTGCGTGTATATGTTGTGTCTCAAGAGTGTTTACACAACAGTCAGAATGAGAGGACAATCGACACGTTTGGAGAAGCAACTGAATGTTCTACACGACATTCAGTGACTGGTTTGTGTTGACATGCTAACGCTAATGCTAACGCTAGCTCAGTGAGTTTAGTGTCTGTTCATTGCACGTGGACAGACGTTTCTAGACATAGTTTAACTTCCACAGTTGGACTGTTGATGTGGTAGTCTGTTGTTTTCGACTGGAAGACACAAAGAGGACATTCCAGTTAGAGCTAGAACAACCAGAGCTTCACTCAAAGTTCTCTGGCAACGTGGGATGAGAAGACTGTCTGGACTGCACACATGCTAGGCTGCTGCTGTACCTACTACAACTGTGAGTGACTGTGCTTGGAGCTACAGAGGCATCATCTTTCTTTTGGATCACTAAGGAGTGAAGGGACCATTGCTGGTTTGAGGCCACAACGCACACGAGCAACAAACAGGCCTGCAACTTAAAGGTTTTGGGGAACTTAGCATAGTTTTGCCGGCTTTAAGGGACTGTGTCTTTGTGTGAGTGTGTGAGTGTGTGTGTGGGCCCACAACTTAGCATAGGTGTCCTTAAGTGACTCAGGGTAACTTAAAGAGTGTTTACTGTTTACATTGAATTAATATCTTTGAGAAGGTATTTATTTACATTTTTGTACTTTACAATAATAGTATTATTGGATATTTGTATTCCTGAAGGAAGAGGGGTATATTATTAAGGTTTTCAACCTACAGTGTTCACAGAACACTTGGTACACTTGTTTACATTTTGTATTTGTATTTGTCTATTTAATATTTTTGCACTATCATTGCACAAAGAGAACTAAATAATTGAGAACTATTTTTCTATATACTGACTTGTGTGAATTTATTTGATTGCCTATTTCTGTTTAGAATAGAGGGTCCATTTGGTTACAAGTAAGCACTAAGGTAAAACTGAAGTTAAACAAGGCTTATTACTATATGCTTTGGGTTAAAACTGCATAAAAAGGTCATTTCATGATAGTGTGGTTTTAAAAACAGCTTGAGCATTTTATTAGTAAAAGAAATCCAAGATAATTAAAACTGAGTTAATCAGAGTTAAGTTAATTTATTTAAAAGAACTCAAAAGCCCTCCCCTCAACTGCATGACTACCGAGGGGACCGATACATAAAATGGAGGCACTGCTGAGATGATTTTGGATTTCTAAGTATTAATATTAAAAAGTTAACGTAAAAAAATAAAAAAAGCTACAGTTCAAAGTTTACTTACAAGCAGTATTAAAATGGATCAAATCGCACTTATATCAGAGCTAAAGAGCTGGTGTCGTGGCGAGGGCCTAGATGTGACTCATGCCTTGATGACCATCGTCCCAGAAGATGTGGAGATCAACAAAGTGGAAGAATCCCTTGAAACTGTGAAGTGCTTGGGACGGGTGCGTGTCAGAGGGAAGAATTTCAGTGCAAGACTGAACCGTCGGATGGTCTTGTGTGAGACCAAAGAGACAGTTAAGGATCCGAGTGTCCCTCCTGAAGTTGTGCCTATTGATGGTGGAGAGGCGTGGCCTATTATCATCATAGGAGAAGCACAAGCAGCTGCTGAAGAGTTTAATGATAAACTAAAAGGGCTACTACAGGCTGAAGGAAAGACAATGGAGGACCTTAAATCACTAATACCCCGTACAGAACCGCCCCAAAGCTCCACTGAATCCATACTACGTGCCGTCGGTGATTTGTTGGACAAAACAAACAAACCGTCTGATGGGGGACACTATGTTCGTTTACGCATGTTCTCAGGAGTCCTACCGACCCCACCAGGAGAAGAACCATTTGACCATTGGCTAGAGCAAGCATGGCTTATGGTGGAGGAGACTGACTGCTCTGACAGAGAGAAAAGAAGAAGACTAATGGGAAGCTTGAGAGGGCCAGCTCTAGAAATAGTGAAAGCAGTGCGACACGCCAGCCCAGACGCCAGTCCAAAAGAGTGCTTGGAAGCCCTTGAAAGTGCGTTTGGAAGTGCTGAGTCTGGTGATGATCTCTACTTCGCATTCCGACTGATGCAACAGCAATCAGGAGAGAAGCTATCTGACTTCCTCAGACGCTTAGAACGGTCTCTAGCGAAGGTGATACAGAGAGGAGGCCTTCCTCCTAGCTGCATGGATAAAGCCAGACTGGAGCAACTGCTGAGGGGTGCTACCGCCTCAGACTTGATGCTGATTCAGCTGCGCTTGCGTGAAAGGAAGACTGCTCCGCCAACATTTCTACAGCTCTTGAGTGAGATCCGCACTGAAGAGGAATATGAGGCATCTAGGAAGAAGCTCAGTGCTTCAGTACGCCAAGTACATGTCAACCCAGAAGTGGATGTGAAACAAGCTGAGATCCAGAACTTAAAGGCTGAACTAAAAGAGCTAAAGTCAATGGTTGCATCAGTGGTGACCAAACAAGCCCACTTCAAAGAAGACTACGCAGAGGCTATACACATGAGTACGCCACCTGGTCCAGAGAACCGCCAAGACTCTGAACTAGCTGCTTTGAAGAAAGAAATGAAACGAATGAAACAGAAAGTCAAGAACAAAGTAACTGAGCCAGATGCTGCAGTTGCAGTTTCGACAGTGGAGGCTTCTAACCAGTTCTCCAACTCCCCAAAGAGACCACCGAAGAAGTCAGAGGAGAATTTCTGCTATCGGTGTGGTGAGAACGGGCATTACGCGACCAAGTGCCGGAGCCCTGAGAATCAAGCCAAGGTGATAAAGAAGCTAATTCAGGCGTTGAAGGTGACCAAACAGCAGTCTGGTGAGGCTACAACCAGTGAAGTTGGTGTCAAGAAAGGTGCTGTCACCACATCCGAGCCTGCTGGCATCCCTGAAGGTTTGATTGGCCCACCAAGCATTGTTCCGCTGAAAGTGAATGGATATTCTTGTGATGCCTTGTTCGATAGTGGCTCTCAGGTGACCATTATATTCGAGTCCTGGTATGAAACCTACCTGTCTGATGTCCAAATACGTCCAGTGTCTGGTCTAGCCCTCTGGGGCCTAAGTGAGTCTGACCTCAGCTACCCCTACCGCGGTTATGTGGTGGTTGATCTTGAATACCCAGCAAAAGTAGCAGGTGCTGACAAGATCGTGACAGTCCTCGCTCTTATCTGCCCCAGCCCCCGAACTGCAGACCAAACTCCTGTCATCGTGGGGACTAATGCCAGTCATGTCCGACGTCTGGTTCAGCAATGTAAGGAGAAGGGCATTGACATCACCCAGACACTGGGAATTAAAGCTTGTCGCAGAGAGACTGAGCTAAGACCGCATGGTACTGCAACAACCATTGAAGAGGAGGATGATATTGGTTATGTGACATGGCAAGGCCCAGGCCCACTGTCTCTACCTCCTGGTGGTGACTGCAGTGCAGTCTGCAAAGTCTACTTCAAGCACCAAGTTAACAAAGAAGTTCTGATGGTTGACTCATCGCCTACAGCTCCACTCCCAGCTGGTCTGCTGCTGCAGCCTATGGTGGTGCCCAGCGAAGAAGTGAACATCAACCATTTCAGAATCCTTGTCCAGAATGAGTCGCTGACAGAGACCATCATACCAGTGGGAACTGTCATCGGACACATGTACCTGACTGACGCAGTCACTCCACTCACTCCTTCCAAGACAACAGCACCGGAGTTGGATGCTAATCTGATCGACTTTGGAGACTCACCTGTCTCAGAAGAGTGGAAAGGAAGACTCCGTCAAAAGCTGTCCACAAGGTCTCAGGTGTTCTCACTCCATGAATGGGATGTCGGATTAGCCAATGACGTAGAGCACACGATCCGATTGTCAGATACAAGACCGTTCCGGGAGCGCTCTCGACGTCTGCCTCCTGCAGACGTGGAAGACGTGAGAAAGCACCTTCAAGAACTGTTGCGTGCAGGGATCATCAAGGAGTCAAGGAGTCCCTACGCGTCCCCAATCGTGATTGTTCGAAAGAAGAATGGGAGCGTAAGGATGTGTATCGACTACAGATTGCTCAACAGCCGAACAGTCCCAGATCAATATACAACTCCATGCATCGACGATGTCCTTGACTCAATGACTGGAAGCAAATGGTTTTCCGTACTCGACCTGCGGAGTGGCTATTATCAAATCGCCATGGCCGAGGAAGATAAGGAAAAGACGGCATTCATCTGCCCACTGGGGTTCTTCCAGTTCGAAAGGATGCCACAGGGAATAACTGGAGCCCCAGCCACGTTCCAAAGATTAATGGAGAAGGCTGTGGGTGACATGAACCTGCTGGAGGTCCTAGTTTACCTAGATGACTTGATTGTGTTTGGCCGAACTCTGGAAGAGCATGAAGAGCGACTTCTCAAAGTCCTTGATCGTCTTGCAGAGGTTGGATTGAAGATCTCTGTCGACAAGTGTCAGTTTTGCCTGCCCAAGGTGAAATACCTCGGACATATTGTGTCGGCCAATGGAGTCTCGCCTGACCCAAACAAGATTGAAGTAGTCACCAACTGGCCACAGCCGACACACCTGAAGGCTCTTCAGTCGTTCTTGGGATTCTGTGGCTATTACAGACGTTTCATCGCCAACTATTCAGCCATCGTCAGGCCGTTGTCAGAACTCACTAAAGGCTATGCCCCAAGGCAGCGGGGTAAGAAGCAAGAGAAAGACAGCACAAAGACTTACCTTAAGGACTCTGAGCCCTTCGGTGAGAGATGGGACCTGTCCTGCACCGAAGCGTTCCACCAGATTATTCACTGTCTCACCCACGCACCTGTCTTGGCTTTCGCAGATCCAAACAAGCCATACGTCCTGCACGTGGACGCCAGCTTGAAAGGGCTTGGCGCAGTCCTCTATCAAGAACACAGTGAGGGACTGAGGCCAGTTGCATTCGCCAGCAGGAAGTTGAAACCGCCAGAAAGAAACTACGCAATTCACCAGTTGGAGTTTCTATCTCTGAAGTGGGCCATAGTGGATAAATTCCATGATTATTTGTATGGTGCCAGATTCACAGTGCGTACAGATAACAACCCACTTACGTATGTGCTCTCAACTGCCAAGCTTAGTGCGGTTGGGCACAGATGGCTGTCTGCATTGTCCACATACGACTTCGATGTCAAGTACAGACCGGGCATACACAACATAGATGCCGACCTGTTGTCCAGGATGACGGATGAGAGTGAAGAGGAATGGGAGACCATACCACAGACTGGTGTGAGATCCATCTGCAAGAAAGTCTGCATCCCTGGATCCTTGATCAACCCACCAAGATACGTGGATCAGTTAGGAGCCTCTCCTGACTGTGTGCCTGACATATATGCATTCCCGACGCACTTGGAGTTGAAGTCATTGGGCCAAATGTCAAAGCAAGACCTGATTAAAGCCCAAGAAGAAGATGCAGTCATCAGATCTGCAGTTCAAGCTGTGAAGCAAGGAAAATGGCCTGAAGGAAAGGGTTCCAGCCCAGAACTGGCTCGTCTGAAGAAAGAGATGGGAAAGCTGATGATGAAAGATGAGCTCCTACATCGCTTAAGTAAGAGACCTTCTGGAGAAGAAGTCACCCAACTCGTCCTACCAAGAGAGTTCAGAGAAGTTGTGTTGAAGGCCTCACATGATGACTTGGGACACCTTGGTGTAGAGAGGACTACAGACTTGTTGAGAAGCCGCTTCTTCTGGCCTAAACTGGCGTGTGATGTCGAACAGTACATTAAGAATTGTGGAGCATGTGTCACTCGAAAGACTCCGTGTCACAGAGCAGCTCCGTTACACCAGATTGTGAGCAGTGGACCGATGGATTTAGTCTGCACCGACTTCCTGTCCATGGAGCCAGATTCTTCAGGCATCAGCAACGTGTTAGTAATGACTGATCACTTTACACGTTACGCTCAGGCTTTCCCCACCAGGAACCAGAAGGCGCAGACCGTTGCGAAGATACTGGTGGACAAGTATTTCCTACATTATGGATTACCAGCTCGGATCCATTCCGATCAAGGAAGAGATTTCGAGAGTCAGTTAATCAAGGAACTCTTGAAGATGATGGGAATCCGAAAGTCACGGACCACTCCGTATCACCCTCAAGGGGACCCACAGCCCGAAAGGTTCAACCGAACTTTACTTTCCATGCTGGGAACTCTTGGCTGTGAGAAGAAAAGACAGTGGAGTAAACACGTTGGTTACCTTGTTCATGCATACAACAGTACCAAGTGTGACGCTACAGGGTACTCACCCTATTTCTTATTATTCGGCAGAGAAGCAAGACTGCCAATAGATGTGTGTTTTGGAACTTCTCCGGACGGAAAAGATGAAGCTTGCCATTCCCGCTACGTAGCCAAGTTGAAAGAGGACTTGCAGAGAGCTTACAAGCTTGCCTCTGAAACTGCCGACAAGACACACCAAAGGAACAAGAGGTCCTATGACAAAAGAGTCGGATTCCAGAAATTGGATATCGGCGACAGAGTGTTGCTGAGGAACTTAGGACTGAAGGGGAAACACAAGCTGGAGAGCCGGTGGAGTCCTATCCCTTACGTTGTGCTGGGAAAGATGCCCAATCTTCCTGTGTACAAAGTGAAACCTGAAGATGGAAAAGGAGGAGTAAAAACCCTTCATCGAGATCATCTCCTGCCGATTGGACAACTAGTGAGAATGCCGACTGTGAGTAAGGAGGAAAACTCACCTGTCAAACCAAGGACAAGAGCTGAGACTCAAAAGAGAACAAAGAAAGTCTTACCTGACGAAGAGGAAGCTCTGCAAGAGTTACATGACCTTACAGACTCATCTTCAGAAGAGGAGCACTACTTACCTAAGAAAAAGTACAGTACTTACCTGAAGGAAATCCTACAAAGGGAAAGAGATACTGCCAGAACGTCAGACCTCATCCAAGATGAAAGTGATGCTCAACAGTCAGATGGAAATCCTGTTGAAGAGGACTTATCGGAGGATGAGAGTTCAGAAGAGGAGAATCACATCGTGGAAGAAGTGGATACAGCTCAAGATTCCGTTCCTGAGGAAGAAGGTGATCCCGAAGAAGAGAACGATCCTGAGTCTAACACTCGCCACGATAACCAGAAAGAGACAGAGTCTAATTTGACAAACAAACCAGAAACCCGCCCAAAGAGAACCGTGAAACCAGTCATTAGGTTAACTTATGATGAGCCTGGTAGAGCAAGAGATCAGCCTCTCACAATAGTTCATAGAGGTGTGATCATCAAAATAGGAAAAGGTTAAGCTACTACATGCACCTTTCTGCTCATAACTTTTGAGGTTATGTTTATGTTGTTTGATGAGGACATCAAAGCCTTTAGAAGGGGGAGTGTGTAACCCAGTTAAGAAATATGTTATGCTTAACTATTATTAAAATCATTTAAATAAGGGTTTGTTTAAAAAGTGTTAAAAGTCTTTATAAAAGTATGATGTGTTTTTGTTTAAAAACGTTTTGTAACTTTATGACATTCTATAGGAGTTTGTTTGTTTTTGTTTTAAAAGAAACGTGAATCTGTTCTGTGAATTTCTATACCAGCACTCATGGGGTTAACATTCTGTATGGGAACGTAGTGAGAGAGTGTGTTGCTGCACGGACGGGAGAAAGAGAGACACGGTTGGAGGAGAGATGTTGCGCAAGAGGCGGAATGAGTGAGCAGTATTATAAAGAAAAACTCTGTTTATATTATAAGTTGCAGTGCACAAACCTGCGTGTATATGTTGTGTCTCAAGAGTGTTTACACAACAGTCAGAATGAGAGGACAATCGACACGTTTGGAGAAGCAACTGAATGTTCTACACGACATTCAGTGACTGGTTTGTGTTGACATGCTAACGCTAATGCTAACGCTAGCTCAGTGAGTTTAGTGTCTGTTCATTGCACGTGGACAGACGTTTCTAGACATAGTTTAACTTCCACAGTTGGACTGTTGATGTGGTAGTCTGTTGTTTTCGACTGGAAGACACAAAGAGGACATTCCAGTTAGAGCTAGAACAACCAGAGCTTCACTCAAAGTTCTCTGGCAACGTGGGATGAGAAGACTGTCTGGACTGCACACATGCTAGGCTGCTGCTGTACCTACTACAACTGTGAGTGACTGTGCTTGGAGCTACAGAGGCATCATCTTTCTTTTGGATCACTAAGGAGTGAAGGGACCATTGCTGGTTTGAGGCCACAACGCACACGAGCAACAAACAGGCCTGCAACTTAAAGGTTTTGGGGAACTTAGCATAGTTTTGCCGGCTTTAAGGGACTGTGTCTTTGTGTGAGTGTGTGAGTGTGTGTGTGGGCCCACAACTTAGCATAGGTGTCCTTAAGTGACTCAGGGTAACTTAAAGAGTGTTTACTGTTTACATTGAATTAATATCTTTGAGAAGGTATTTATTTACATTTTTGTACTTTACAATAATAGTATTATTGGATATTTGTATTCCTGAAGGAAGAGGGGTATATTATTACGGTTTTCAACCTACAGTGTTCACAGAACACTTGGTACACTTGTTTACATTTTGTATTTGTATTTGTCTATTTAATATTTTTGCACTATCATTGCACAAAGAGAACTAAATAATTGAGAACTATTTTTCTATATACTGACTTGTGTGAATTTATTTGATTGCCTATTTCTGTTTAGAATAGAGCGTCGCAGTCCCGCCTCCTACCCGGGACCAGGAAATGAAATCCAATGCATTATTCTCATAGACATTTCGTAAAGTATTTATTTAAAGACGGTTACGCCGCGGACAAAGCCAACTCGAGTCGTGACAACTCATGACAACACAAACAATATTTTGGACCAAACAAATAATTAGAAAGAAGAAAAAAACGGCAGGTTACAACACTTTTTTTGTTGTTTTTCTTCTTTCTAATTATTTGTTTGGTCCAAAATATTGTTTGTGTTGTCATGAGTTGTCACGACTCGAGTTGGCTTTGTCCGCGGCGTAACCGTCTTTAAATAAATACTTTACGAAATGTCTATGAGAATAATGCATTGGATTTCATTTCCTGGTCCCGGGTAGGAGGCGGGACTGCGACGCTCTATTGAGGGTCCATTTGGTTACAAGTAAGCACTAAGGTAAAACTGAAGTTAAACAAGGCTTATTACTATATGCTTTGGGTTAAAACTGCATAAAAAGGTAATTTCATGATAGTGTGGTTTTAAAAACAGCTTGAGCATTTTATTAGTAAAAGAAATCCAAGATAATTAAAACTGAGTTAATCAGAGTTAAGTTAATTTATTTAAAAGAACTCAAAAGCCCTCCCCTCAACTGCATGACTACCGAGGGGACCGCTACATACAGTTTGGAAAATATGATTTTATTTGTCAGTTTTTGCGACCACAGGTCGCAGTTAACTATGCAATTAAGCAATATTACACTAGAGGGTGCGCGTTACTGTCATTAATGGCACGTCTGCGTTGCTGCAAGAACAAGCACCCTCGTGTAATATTGCGATTATACAACAGTTAGTGTTACCCTTAAAACTAAGTTAGTCGCAGATGAAGCCACTATGACCACAAATGTCCCAAGAAACTAGCTAGCCTAGCCACAGTCTGCTGTGCTCGAACACGGCTGAATTATTTGTTTTAATTAGGTGTTCCATGATGCTGATTTGAAGCACAGCTAGAAGGCTGTATCAACCAATCAGATTGCGTCCTCGAAACGACCTGTTGTATAATCGTGAGTTTCCCGTCAGTCAGTCAGTCACTCACTCACTGACTCACTCACTCACTATACCTGATGTCATCAATATTAAGCCCATATATGGGAATGCCCCCCTAGAGTTCTCAACAGGCACTCAAGACACTGTCACCGCTGCCACCCTTAGATCTCTATTTGGAGCTGACCTGTTATGACATTCCATATGTTGATCTGACCTCATCAAACCCTGTACACTCAAGACATATAGCCAGTACAGAATTCATTCCATATGTTGATCTGACCCCCAATGCCAAAGCGTCAGCGCTCACCCAGCAGTCTGCTGTCACCCAGGCGGATATGTTGATCTGACCCCCCATTCCAAAGTGCCACTGAACCCCAAATTGCTCCCGATGTGCTGGTTGGTACCTTGCATGGCTTCCGCCGCAATCGGTGTATGAATGTGTGTGTGAATGGGTGAATGTAATGCACAATCTATGTAAAGCGCGCTATATAAATGCACCATTTACCATTTATGTGTGCTCGGATGTGTGCTCGCCCTCAGGCGTCTTACTGGTCATATCTCCTATAACAATGACCACATAGTCTGAAGAAGAAGTTAGAAAAAGAGATTGCATTTCAACAGTGGGATTTGTCAGTGGTGCGCTAATCGCTATACACCCAACATCCAGTGTACAATACATATTGTTTCCAAAATATGAGAAATCTCAAACTTCAAGTCTGAGAGGATAAAATACACCCATTCCAACTTGATATGGCACACACACAAAACATCAACACTTGTGCTTTTCAGCCAAGGGCCTTCATCAGAGCATGATGCTGAGATGAAGCAGATGACCAGATGCTCTCAAAAGTGTAGATTTTTGTGCCAAATAATGACGGTAAGTACTTTGTCCTCTCTGACTTGAGATGTGCTACCTTTCACATATGTTGGACTTGGATTCATTTTAATCTCCCCCCTTTAATACTCCAATAACTGTTCGTATAGTCTGCACAGATTTATTTTCTATATGAACGTCATATAAAAGCATATACGTATGCTGACGTCTCTGACGTTTATAACAATCCAAACCGTTTGAAAATCGGTTGAAAATTGAGCAAGTTATGGTTATTTAAAAAGTACATGCCCCATATAGACACAATGGTATGAGTGAGCGTGCTGCACCGAAGTAAGATGGCCGCCGTATTTTGACGTATGTCAAAATGACATCTTAGTATCTTAGTATTGACATGATTGACTTGAGGATAATTACTAGGATAATGGGTACTGCACTAAGCACTTTGACAATGGGTAAAATGGGTACACCTGGTACTCTGACAACAGGTACTGCATAACCAAAGGGACATATGAGTTCACAAAGGGCATCGCCCGAGTTCTAAAATAAAACAATATTCAATATACATCTTTCAGTCACACTTAATGAGTTTCACTTTGAATTTATCAGGCACTTCTCATTGCATACTGTTAATGCTGTGTTCCTTTATAGTGTGTTTTATGACAGCATGAGCTGTGATTGGTCTACTTTTGAGGGAACAGACACATGGGCCTTTGGCCACGCGTGATTTCTTTCTACGTCCGCGATTAGACATGGTAACGCCCCGTCTGCCTCTGATTGGCCTACCGACACTGCCCGTCTTGCCTGTCCTCCGAGATGCAAGGGTATTCCGTGGTGGGAAATAATACAAGTACAAGAGAATGGCAACACGCAACAGTAACTTGTAACTTTAATTTTTGTAGAAGAGGCAAACCAATATTGTTTGTACCGTTTGCTTTGATTTAATAATTGATTGAACAACTATTTGATTTGGCTGTCTAATAGTACTAATACTAAAAAGATAAAGATCAAGGGAAAAGAGACCTTTTTACAGTACAATAATGTTTCAAGTTTACACATGTATGCAACTATGCAAATAAACAGGCCAGCGGCATAAACAATATTAGTTTGCCTCTTCTACAAAAAATAAAAGTTACTGTCACGCGTGCCAAGCTGTCATTCTCTTGTTTTTTGATTGATTGATTGAAATATTTATTAACAGTTTGCAGAATTACAGTACATTTCAAGCACAAACTCAATACAAAGGCTGTTAACTGTGAGTGGACGACCCAATTAAGCATTACACTTGTTTACAAGAGGGTCCACCATGTTCAATTCATCAAAACATTTAGAGACGTACAAATAGACACTTCTATATAGACAAAGAACAGAATAGGAATTCATCATAATGGAGGTAAAAAGGAAAAATAGACATATACAGTGAGGGAAAAAGGGGGGTGGGGGGGGGGGGTTCAGATTTTACGGGGGCCAGTTTCGAATTGCAGCCATCCGTAGGTGCCCTTTGAGAGCGGTTTTGAAGGAGTCAAGGGAATTCGCATGTCTTAATGACTGTTGGTAGGGCGTTCCACATTTTGGTGGCATAGGAGCGAAAATAATGTAGTCCCTTGTTTGTGCCGAATCTGGGTTGTACATGGTTCGTTGCACTCCCTCTGGTGTTGTGGGTGTGGACTTCGTTAACATTAAGGAAGTATCTAGACAGGTACATGGGTATCTTGGTGGTGTATCGAATCTTGTGGACCAGACCCATTGCAAGATGCTGTACTCTGTCGTCGACCCTAAGCCATTCCAGCCTGTCAAAGTGGGCAGGGGTGAGGTGGGTTCGGGGGGTGAGGCCAAGTAGGAGCCTGACCAGTTTGTTTTGGGAAGTTGTATTATATCGTACTTGTATTATTTATTTATTTCCCACCACGGAGTAACCTTGTAGCCTCGGTCCCATCCCAAGCTTACTTATATGCGAAAAGAAAACCTCGCGGCAGACTATCCAGCGTGTAACCTCGCCTCACCCAGGCTTTCCACCACCTCAGAGGCAGGCAGGGCGTTACCATGTCTAATCACGGACGTAGAAAGAAATCACGCTTTGGCCACACAATAAAAATAGTTTTCAGGTTCATCCTAACAGTGCTTCTACAGTACATCCACTCCTATTTTCACCCTACTACACCTAATCTCTTTGCTGAAAATAGCTGATCTACAAGCTCACAATAAATTACATTGCAATGTGTTGTGAGCTTACAGTAGGTCTGCTGTTTTCGCTCAATGACATTGAGCAAAATGTGTGTATTGAGTCAATGTTCACCCCCCGAATTGATGGTTAAAGTGTAAAGAATGACTGCTTGCCAAGTTGTGTTGTAGAACACCTGCAGGAAATACGTGGTGCGGCATATAGTGTCTGATGGAGCTTTGTGGGTGTGGACATTTCCTGTAAAAAGGAAGGCAGAGCGCAAGCGGCTCTTTGATGAGGCAGGGGGGGGCAATCCCAGCCCCATGCCAGATGGAAGCTAAGGAGCAACCACCTCCCTGGAGATGTGCTCTCCCTCTTTAGGGTAAAACTGCTGAGTTACCTGGGGGGCTTGCCCAAGGCTCCGAGAGGATGTTGAGGGGTTATGGTATACCCCTACTGGCCGTGTCTCAGCAGTGTTGGAAAAAAGTACTCCCATTTTTTCTCACTTAAGTAAAAGTATCAATACTGCAATATAGAAATACAAGTAGAATTAAGTCCGGAATTCAAAATATATACTATTTCAAAAGTACAAAATGTATTTTACTCATTATGCAAGGTATAAAATCATTTGAAAATAGCAGATCTGCAAGCGCACAATGATGCAACGCATTGTGATCTTGTAGCTGTTTTCAAATGGCCGAAATGTATAAAAGGCTGAAGTGGTTAATGCAGGTCTTTTTGTAATAATAATGAAAATTACAAAGTAACTATAGGCCTAGTAACTATTCAATTATTGTAAGTATTCAAATAAATGTAATGGCGTAAAAGTACAATATTTGGATCTGAGATCTTCTAGTGGAGTAGAAGTATTGGAAATTGGAAATTCTCAAGTAAAGTACAAATACCTCAACATTGTACTCAAGTACAGTACTTAAGTAAATGTACTTTACTTTACGTACGTTACTTTCCACCATGTGTCTCAAATGATCTCAATAGTTCATGCGGTATCCTAACGCCGCATGGGGCCCTGGCTGTGACCCACTTGTTCAGAGGGAGAGAGGAGCATCACTTCTGGCCATATTCCATAAGCAATACACTAGAGAGGTCTGTTATGACCCCTTTTCTGGCTAGGGCAAAGGCTCAAGCAGCAGTAGCACAAAAACAGAGTAATGGAGAGGAATGGAGGGACAGGAGAATAGTTCATGTGTTCAAAAGGTTTATTCATAAAGTGCTAGTGAAATGATGAAAGTGAAGTGACTAGAACATATTTTCTATACACACAAAGAAAAACACAAGACATAGGTATAGGGGAATGGTGGGTTTCTACAGGTGATATAGGCCTACAGATCGCAAATAAATAATCGTTGAAAATCTAAGCATAAATGGTACATGTATACAAAGTGCTTTACATAGATTGTGCATTAAGTTCACCCTATTAGAGAGAGAGAGAGAGAGAGAGCACTGGTGCAAGTACGCCAGTACAAGTACATTTTTGACTGGTCAGTTCAAGGTGACTCCCTGGAATGGTATGCCTGTCATTGCCATGGCCAGACGATAGCATCAATTTACTTCTGCCTATTTTTAGTGCAATGAAATTAAAACATTATACTTACACTCTCTCTCAAGCACTTATATCATCATAGTTTTTCGACCTCGGTCGAGATCATGGATTTCACAACGCCACGTCAGACTTCCCGGTCCTTCATTGCCATCCCCAGTTCCTGCCTACTGATGCATGTGTCCCTAGCGATGACATCAGGGAACGACAGTTTACCACCTCTGGCCTGGCCAGCAAACGGGTGTTCTTCTGGATCGGACTAGTGAAGAAACCCGGGGAAGCTTGCCGTATATTAGAGAAGTCGATGGGTGGCTCTTCCAAGAGAGATTTTGGAGCACATTACTTTGTACACAAGTTCAATAGTTCATATTGAATTATTTGTTAGCCTCTTCTATATTGGGATAAATGTAATCTATAGTCATTGTTTTTCATCATCATCGAATATTTAATTTTCGAATATGGTCTGTGTAATTCTGAATTCTGTGTCCTATTTAATTAAAGCTTTTACAGAGATTTTAAGCATTGGCCAATAAACAATTTTGCAATGTTGAGGCGTCCATGAAAGCAGCTGAGGATCTGGAAAACCAGGACTACCCCTACCCATCTCCAGAGACTAGTGACGGGCTGATGAAGACGTTTAATTGGACCCAGCTGGCCACCCGGTTTGTCATCCTGACAAACAACCGACGACAGTGAGATTAGGACCTCCACTTGCCCTGGTCCTGTGGGCATACAGAACCTATAGGCGTCTAGAGCAGTGGTTCCCAAACCTTTCAGGTCGAGACCCAAAAGAGAGATTAGATTTTGTTTGCCTGGGGGCCCAAAGTAGTGAAAATAGCAGATCTACATCTCTTCTGAGAGAAGTGCATGAACTGACCTGAGAAGCGCTCACTGAGACATGGGGTCCACCAGAAATGGGGCTTTGGCTCCCAACACACTGGAGAAGACTTTTTATGTTGGATGCCGTCAAAATCAAATGCCTCCAAAATGTCACAATATAAGGTTTGGTGCTGGAGACAGGGTTGACGCAGTGGGGTGGGTGTTTGACAACTCCTGGAAGAAAGGGGTCTCACAGAAGCTTAATGTTAAATGGAGTGGTAGCTGATTTGATAGATGGGGTCTATGGGGTACAGCTGGTAGGGGGCATACAGTACATACATCTGGCAGCTTGCCAGGCCATTGCCAACACAGAAGAGGACACGTCATGTTATGTCGTTTTATGTTGTATTGTGTCATGGGGATAAAAACTGAAGATACGGCAGATTGAGTGAGTTGGGGTGTTGTGTGCCTTAATTGCTGCAACGCATGAGTGTTCCAATGATGTAATTTGTCAGCATGCTTGAATGCCATCGGCCCATACAGTATATTGCATTATGTACTGTAAGGATCAATTCTGTCCCTGTTAATATAGCAATGTCTGCATAGACACAACCAGACACTCCCCTATATGAGTCATATATATTTTCCCAGAAAACATTGAATACATCAACATGTTCATTATCATCGGGACATGATGTGCTTGAGAGGTCTTGATTCACTGTAGAAGGACAAAACGCCCTAATGTCACAAATGAAATGTTGCACACATGCAATGTCAGACAACATCCTTCCTCAATAGAGAATACATGGCTTATAACAGGCACCAAAGCATTGAAGTGAGGATGTCTAGCTCTCTGTGAATTACACTGGCCTTGTTGTTTCTGGATGGGCTGAGGCCTGTAGGGACAGACTGAATGGAACGCCATGCCCTGCATCTCCCTCAGCACTCAGCCAGATGCAGCTACGCTACAGCAGCCCTACTTAATGTGATCTTCCTTGGCTTTCTGAGCTCCAAGTGGAAAAGAGACAAAGGGTAAAAAAAGAGCCAGTTGACTCAATTGATGCACATGCACATGTTCTCTCTCACACACACATATGCACGCACGCGCAGTCGCGCACACACATGCACGCACGCACACACACACATGCACACACGCGCATACACACACACGCGCACGTGCACACACTGTGACACACACACACACACACACACACACACACACACACACACATGCACGCGCACACACACACACACACACACACACACACACACACAAACACACACACACACACACCAAAAACACGTGCACGTGTGTTTGTGTGTACATGTGTTTAGGCTAGCCCAACCAACGTGTATCTCTAGATTCTCTTCCCTGTGCAATTCCTAAATAAACCCAGCTCACTAGAGTGGTGAAACAACACAAGATAATCAATCACACAATTATCCAGGTTTCCCATGTCATTGTAAAATGAGCAAAAGGCAGACAGAGTGAGTGAGTGAGTGAGTGAGTGAGTGAGTGAGTGAGTGAGTGAGTGCGTGCGTGCGTGCGTGCGTGCGTGCGTGCGTGCGTGCGTGCGTGCGTGCGTGTGTGATCAGCAGAAACTTTCTTTGAATTGAGTGCATTGTCTGTCTTTTTGTCTCTTCTGGTCTTTTTTCAGTGCCTAGAGAGTGAAATGGGAATACAAACCTAGACAGGTAAGCAGATAGAGAGGGAGAGTTCTGAAAGAGATAGTGAAGGCGATTAAAAGTTTCTTTGCCAACATCTATTCTAACCTCAAGTCTAACACAGCACAAATGTTTATTTTTAACTTTTATTATTATTATTATTATTATTATTATTATTTATTTTTTGCATCCTGCTTGAACTCCCTGTATACTGGTTCTGTGAGTGTGTGTGTGCGTGCATGCGTACGGTATGTGTCTTAAATATTGGTTTCAATTCAGAACAAAGCAACACCTCCATTCTAATAGCTCCACAAACCGTGTGTTGTCTTTGTCTCTCCAAAATACAAAAATTCATATGTCATACACTACTATAATAAATTAATAAATATCCTATTTTATAGATTTGCCTCTCCCTTACCTTGCATTCTAAATCACAAGCTCCTACAGTGAGAGCGGTTTCTAGTGCAGGGGCCTCTTAAAAACCGTGCCCGTGTGTTACGGAGACATGTTGTGCCTACTGATGTGTTCTTAATGAAAGAAGGAAACCCAAAAAAAAAACCTGCCTCCGCCCGATCTTCCACTTCCATTCAGAGTCAGACGACTCACTGGCCGTGCATCATTAATGAGACAGCCTCCTGTTATTGATCATCTCTATGGGTCTGAAATATTCACAACGCTCTCAAAATAACAAAAATACATGAGGGAGCGGTCCTCTCTATACTGTTGCAGAGGCTTTATAGAATGCAGCAGATTCCTCCAGACGGGGTCCGAAGGCAGAGGCTTGGACTGATTCACATTCATCAGATGGATTGTACAACACCGGCTTTGACCTGATCCCTGTGACTGCATTGATTTCAGACTCCTAGACCCAGTTTTCCTGTTTTATTATAATGCATTGGTAGAGCTGCCATTATTGTTATGAGCTCATTCAGGCAATGGTGTGTTGACACTGACAATTTACCACATTAACCTGTGTGTCTCTGTTCTGGGTATGGCATGATAGGGGTGAAAAGATAGGTGAATATAAGGAAAATAGCCAATCTACATGCTCAGAAGGCATCACAATATGACACGTTGTGAGCTTGTAGATTGTCTATTTGATATACAACAAAGTGTGGATTAAGGAACAACTTGTGGCAGGCCATAGTTTATTGTAATTATAGTTAAGGAGCATTGTTTGACAACCAACCTTTTATTAAACCGTTACGAATATGAAAATCGTATGAAACTTTCCACAGCGTGATAACATCTCTGCATGCATCTTCTTGAAATACAGTTCACCATTGTATTATACTGACTTGTCAGACAATATTCAAAAATCCCACTTTCGCTCCACCTTCTGCGCTGCCACTCAGAGTTTCTCCAATCACCAGCTAATGGCTAATTCACTGTATGCTTCATTGTATGGAAACTTTCATCTATTTTAGGCAAGCTGATGTGCAACACAGTATAGATTAGGATTTAGAGAGCTAAATCCTTTTTGATCAATACCTTTACTATTCCTAAAATGCAAAACACCACCTGTTAATTCTGTTTAAGACCTCTGTTGGTTGTATGGAATGATTGATCATAGACTGAGAGTAGGCTGCAAAGACAAGACAGCCTGGTGATATAAATCACATCTGATAGAGGGCACATAGATAATTGGTTGCCTGGCCCTTTAGTCGTGAGGAGCGGGACACTATCTTCAAGAGACAGATAAACTAGAGGGCAGTACCCAGTGATAACAACGGCCTTGGCTGTCAACAGATGGGATGCAAAATTTGCCCCTCCCCAATTGTCTCATCCTTTGCTGCTGTCCTTTTCTGCCGTGTTGTTATCAATACGGAGAGGAACGGAGAGGTTAAGTGGATTGATATGAAGCCTCATCTCTGAATAGAATTTACTACAGGTGGCCATGGCAATGCCTGATCAATATCCACAGACAAAGAACATTGAAACATTATTGTGTTTGTTTCTTTGCACTGTAAAATTATTATAGCAGCTAAGCTGATGTCTAGACTATTTCTTTTGATATTGTAACTTATTTCATCCTGGTTGCACAAAAATGGATGTGCATAACCTACTTTTGAACTCATAATGCCGAATCAATACCCAGACATTGTCAAGGTGCTCTCGCAACATAACTGCTTTGCATCTATAAGGCCCACATCATACAGGGATTATTTTGCCTGCTGCAAAACAAGGAGTGTGCCTTGCTGCTTTTTCTTTGATGCCAACAAAGCAGAGCATCTTGTTGTGCTTTTGTCTTCTATTTGTTGTTGCACGGCAACAACAGAATCACCCATCAATCACATTTAGCTAGTTATTATTGTTTTTGCTTTGAAGTAGTCACCGACCAGCTATTGTACCAATTGTGCTTCCAGGCATGTATTTTCTTTCTTTATATAGTTCCTGTTGGTTAAACACCTTCTATGAAGCCCATGCCTATAATGCATTATAATTTTACATGTATAATTATAGTTATAGGCAATCATAAACACACTTAACATTTACACCGTAGGCTACTTACACCTCAACATTTTTTCTCCTTTTTCTATAAAATGTAGTACAGCCTACTGATAGGCCTATAATAATAAGACAGTTGTAATGCAAACTAGAAACATTAACTATCTCTGACAGCCTGGCTGGGTTGCCTAGCCACGGCTGACTAGCCACGGCTCAGTAAGTCAGTGGGTTACAGCTGGCAGGACCAGAGGAAGCTGCATGCAGTATACTGACTGAGTGTTATGCTTCAGAAGTGCATTATGCATTGTAGACCCAACCTTAACCCTGCAAGACCCGGATATATTTCTACTTGCAAAAAAGAGATTTCAACCTTACCACTACTTTGTACTAATAGGACTTTGCAGAGGAAATTAAAGGAGTAATTCACCCCCCAAAGAAATCACTTATTTTCACATATTTTCTATCATTTACACACCCTGTGAAGCCTTGAATTCATGGAGATTATATTTTTTTATTTTTCCAAAGATGACCAGCGGAGACTCAAAGAGTCTCCTATTGCCTGGGCCGGACTTAGGGGTCCAGGCACCTTCGCTGGCAATCCAGCATGACAGTGTGTCATGCTGGATGCTGTTCTAGCCCCGATCCCGACAAACTTTGCTGTGTGTCTGTCTTCCCCCCATTTATCTCCCCGTTTCCTGTCTACCTACTGTACTTCTATCAATGCAAGGCAAAAAAGACCCAAAATATCTTTAAAAAACAAAATAAAAAAATAATAAAAATAAGAGTCTCCTATTGAGCCGGTGATTAAATTATTGGCTCAGGAATGCGACAAAAATACCAAAATCTCCATGAATTCAAGGCTTCATGTGCTCAGAAACTGTAGACAGACACGTAGACATGGGTGGGCCGGCAGGCGAACCGGAGACCTTCTGATTACCAGACGACCGCTCTACCCACTTATCGACTGAGTGTGCCAGTTTACAAAATAGGCGTTTTCTGCCAATTCGTTTTCTCCCAATACTCATCTTCCTGCCTTCTTTCTCCCTCACACTCTTCACAGAGGGTCACTCACCTCACTCAGCAATTTGAGAGATAAAGAGACGGTCGGCCATTCATCTGACACAAAGATCCAGTCTTGATTAAATAGCCTGCCCTGACAATGTGCCAAATGTATTCAGCCGTCACCAGGGTGACCAAAATGACCTTGGTTGTTGTTTTGTGCGTCAAGAATTCCCAGACAAGACAGTGACTCTCTGTTGGCTCTATAACTTCATCTTAGAAGTGGAAAATGCAGCAGTGCAGCACACAACTTTAAACTCAAAAGAGAACGTTTTAATGAAAGTCAATATTTACTATACAAATGTGTTAAAGTAAATTGACTTCACACAGTGGCTGTATACCTGGCAAAAGCTAACACAATGCACAGTTAAATGCTGTAGTGAACAATTTCAGTCAGAGTTATGTTTCTTTTCCCCCCGTAGTTATATGGGTAACATGTACTTTTCCATCTCGCCCCACTACTCTACCTAGCTGTACAAACATAATTCATGTTGGTGATTATTTCCAAGGTATTATCATCATCATCATCATCATCATCATCATACTATAATTCTGACATCCTCATACTATATCACCATACTATAATCATCATCATACTATATCATCTATAATCATACTATAATTCTGACAATGTCTGAATGTCTGAATGTGTGTGTGTGTGTGTGTGTGTGTGTGTGTGTGTGTGTGTGTGTGTGTGTGTGTGTGTGTGTGTGTGTGTGTGTGTGTGTGTGTGTGTGTGTGTGTGTGTGTGTGTGTGTGTGTGTGTGTGTCTGTCAGTCAGAAACACCGCCGTATCTCCTCACTGCCTGCACCAATCACTCCCACTTTTCACACAGGCATTGACCATAATAATATGGAGGTCTTAACGAAGCCCTTTTTTCGATTTTACACATTAATGATTAATAATGAATGTATTAGTGGGGCAATATCTCACAACGGGTAAGGGCTAGTCATATTAATTTATCATTGTTAAGTTCACTCTGTATATCCACAGGCATAATAGCATGATGATGCCATTACAAAACATGGGCTACATGGAAGAAATGTGTTTAATAAAACAAAAGTATAGAGTATAGAGATCGACTACTAACAATCAAATAAATCTGTATACAAGATCATTTCAGATTTCAGAGAGGGAGGGAAATACTAAATGAACTGCTAACTACATTAAAACATTTTGAGGGGGCGAGTTGGTAAAGGGGCGAGTCGCTTGGTATTCCAAGGATACAGTACCTTGAAAGCTCCTGTACGCAATGCTAATGCCAAATTCATTGGTATTTATTTCTAAAGCCTAATTACTTTAGTTGACATGCAGCTTCCTGCTCTGAAAATAATGCATTGCATCGCAACATGTTTTGAGCTTGTATCTATCTTTGGTGCATGATACCGTAGTATAACAAAGTATAACTTAAGTTAGACTTAAATTCACAACCAAGAGTTCTTTGTCATAGTCCTTCATCATAGGAAATATAGGAAAACTGTTTAAAGGTGCACCCTCGGCAACACATTAACTATAATTTTTCCTATTTACTTTTTTCCTTTGTGTAATCCACCCGAGATGCTGTAGTCTTGACTTTGTGAGTGGGGGGGGGGGATAATGCTGTGAGGATTAACAGATGCAATGCAGAGTGCAATGCGCTCTCGGCACACTCACTGCATAAAAATAAATTTCATAAACCTGTGGATCGGATTAAATATTTCCCAAAGTCCATGCCGCAATAATAGAGAGTGAACGCAAGGCAATAATGGATGTCCTGAACTTTTTGACATGGGCTTTGAATTCCCCGTTTATTATTCTTTTCTTCAAGCTATTTTTGAATAAAAACTGAGCTTTGCATCATATTCATCATATTAAGAAACCATTTTAAAAGCATGAGAGCACAAGGCAAACATTTCAATGCATGTGGAAAAGAAGGATTTAGGCCTTAGAAAGAACTCAACATTTTGTGTCACTTCCATCACCTATAAGTAATACAACAGATTAGCATAAGCGCAACATCTATGCATAATATGTAAATATCAAATGTACCTTGTTCCTTGCTTGTCATTGTGCACATTGTGGCAATGCATATTCACCACTTAATGATGACAATGCGAGCAAGGCTGATGCAGCATTAGAAAAGCTCACTATCTCCCCCCAATGTGTGTCGTTATGAATAAAGCAACCCCCTCCCCCACCTGCTGAAAATACATACAAGTAGGCTACTGTTCAATAAATAAAATCCCTTTAGACAAAATTGCTGCAGTTGAGGTAATTGTTAACTCTTGCGGGTCCATTTGGTTTCATTTGTACACTCTTGGGAGTTACAAATGGATTCATGAACACATGATTTACTGTGTATAAAGGCCTCCCGCTCATCCTTAGACAAATTACGATCACTCTCCATTTTCCTTGCTGAGGAACAAGGCCAAACATGCCCATTTGTTACGGCATGATTCATGAATGTATTGTATTTAGATTAATATATTTGGCCTTGTGAATTGTTTGGATTCCTTATTACTTTCTGTATTATCCCTGTTTCTGAGTTGGTGAGAGGTGGAGACTGCGGTGATTGCTAAATTCACCGACAACCATGATGACTTGAGCAGAACAGAAGTAGCGAGTGCATTCTCCTTAACTTCCGTTAACAGCATTCTGCCGGTCCGTGCGACGGCGGCCGATCCGTGGCGGATTAGGAAACATCGCCGTGGCAGAGGAAACACTATAGCACGGCTGTTATTGGCAGTCGGCGGCGATGCCGCGTCTGATGGCTGGCTCCACTATTGCTCATAGCACTGATAAAACAGTGGTTCCCAAAGTGGGGTCCGGGGACCCCCAGGGGTCATTGAGGGAGTTCCAGGGGGTCCCCAGCTAAATTATAGTTTGGAACCAAATTACCTTATGGGTCTGTAACTCTGAGAGTGTACAAATGGAACCATTTGTACACTCTCAGAGTGAAATTAACATTGATTTTACAATATAAACTGGGGGTTCCAGAGATAGAAATGCCATTAAATTGGGATCCGTAGACTAATGCATGTCAAACTGGGGGGTCCTTGAAATTAAACGGGTTGAGTATCACTGCTAGAGCCGTAACAAATCTTCTCTTATGGGGGGTCCCTGGCATATCTCTTCAAATGGGGGGTCCGCAGGCTGGTCATTAGTGTCAATTTGGGGGTCCTTGAGATGAAAAGGTTTGGGAACCACTGCTATAAAAGCCTCACTCTGAGTCAGCTTCCTCTGTCCTCACACCCAAACCAAACATTGGTTTGTTCGTAATTATTTCTACCTTTATGTTGTAATAAAAATGTTCCGGTTAAAATCCTTAGTCCTGATCGTTTATGTTGTGACCTTTAAACATATAAGGGTCGTAAAATAATTTCACAAATTTTCTCTCTCTCTCTCTCTCTCTAACACACACATTCCATACTCGGAATACTCCCAGATCCCCCACAGAGTTCAAGTGTTGTCACACACAGAGAGGGTGGAAACCACTTCATTTGTTTGACTCTTCACAACAACACATTCAAGCGTGAGCAATACACATTATTCACACTCACAAATAATCACACACACACACACACACACACACACACACACGCACACACGCACACCCGCACGCACGCACGCACGCACGCACGCACGCACGCACGCACGCACGCACGCACGCACGCACGCACGCACGCACGCACGCACGCACGCACGCACGCACGCACGCACTCACACACACACACACACACACACACACACACACACACACACACACACACACACACACTCCTCAGTATGTGTCCTCAGTATGAATTCAACCGACTGTGAAGAAATTGAGCAAAATGGACCCGAAATGATTGATACCCTCAAAGTGGAAATTATCAAATTAACACAGAATATTTGCATACTGAAGAGAGATTTTATTTGTTCACGCTCAATTTTCAGCCTCAGCCATGCTGTGGTTGAAGAGGTGCTGCACCGTCAAATTACTGTTGTAACCAAATGCGTAATCAAATGGACCTGTATAGGCCACTAGGGTCCATACATTTGTACACTCTCCGGGTTAACCCATTTTGGGCGGGAACCCCTTTTGGTGTTTTAAAACACGTTATAATTTAGCTATTGAAAAATAGCAGATCTACAAGCTCATAGCGCGCCACCGAGTGGCGTGCTACGAGCTTGTAGGTCTGCTATTTTTGAAAAATCGTTAAAATGTGGCGCAAATCATTGAATATTGAACATTTTTAACTAAAATATTTGCTTCTGGGGGGTCCCTGGAACTACATATTTTGAGATGGGGGTCCGTGGCCCAATAGAGATGGGGGTCGTTGACATGAAAAAGATTGAGCACCACTGACATACAGTAGAAACATGGGTTTTTCAGAAAAATGTTAGGATTTAGAAGCCTTTTTTTAATCGACCTCAGTCCAAACTGGGTTAAATTAAGAATCATGATTTTACAGTGTGCTATTGCCGTGACGGAGGAGGAGACTGAAGGCGAGGCCTTGATTGTCATTCACATCACACCTTGCCTGTGTGCGCGTCTGCTAATTGATGGGGTTTTTCCTCTAGATTTCTTTGGGGGAAACAATCCAGCAGATGTACATTCATTTACTATGTGGAGATTGCTTCTATTGCCATCATTGTCTGTCCATTACTATGCCGCCGGCACCACGTTGAAGGAGCAAGCAGCAATATGGTCCCAGGGTAATGGGCTCTTGTTTGACTTTCCCTGCTGCTGTTGTTTAACTTGTCAGATTTATTATTTTTTGTCACTGACAAATAGAGAATGCACTGGGTTGTAGCTATTTTGGTAGGCTTATATCACTTCCGAGTTAGAAGAAAAAAAGTGTGACACTCATGGCCTCCATATGCATTTTCTCTTTTATTTAGATGACATTTGGGCCCTCTGGCCTTCTTCAAGATCAACATCCTCAGGATTAGGTTGATCTTGAAGAATGCCTATAGGGGCCCAAATAAAAGGGAAATGCATATCATCGCTCATGTCGCCAGTTGGGTGGAAACCTTGTATGTCCAGTTGATCGATTCATAGAATGTTTACAGGTACAGGCAGTACCTATTTTGAGCCTGTCAGGAAAATATATTATTTAACGTTTTGTATAGGCCTATATATATGGCAATTATTTATGAAACGTAAAAAAGATGAAATATGGAGATACAAGGTTTCTGCCCCGTGCACAGCGACAATATGGAGCCATGTACTACGCCTCAAGTGCTTGCCAGCTTATGCTGCCCCATGCCAATTTTCTGAATTATCCAGTTTGTGTGTGCATGTGTGTGTGTGCATGTGTGTGTGCATGTGTGTGTGCACATGCATAAGGGTGTGTGCAACAGCATACAGTATGTGCCGTTTCCATCCTAGGGGTCATATTGATTCTGCCCAGGCGAGTCCTCAGATGAATAATCAAACACACCGACTAGCAGCCCTTCCTAATCAATAGCTATTTGGACAGCAGGGCTCCGGAGCAACAATTCATAATAAATGGAACAGCACAATATAAACATATGCCCTGTTTTGTTATGACAAACCCCATCCGAACATGATCATAACAATAGGTGCAATCGATCAAGGCCAAGTTCATGAGGAGGTGAGTCCTATTCAGCCAATTAATGGAGTTAAAGTAACAGCGCTCTTATTGGATTTCTTTTTTTGTCAAGGCAGCAGCTGATCTATGTCAACAACGGCAATACAAAGATAATTGAAAGCACAGAGGAGCCTCGGCTCTCTCGTCAAACACATTAATCTCCAATTGAGTTTTGAACAGTCAAATTGAGGTTAATTGCAATGTGATGTGCGCACAATAACCCCTCCTTGACAGCGTGTGCATGTCAGAAAAGTTGCCTGTTACACCAACTTGCATCGGAAGTTATTCATCACGTGGGTCTCATCTGTCAATTGTGCTCTCCATGCCTGAAGCAGTCTTGTTGCAGTTCTTTTAGCCCGGTTACACAGGTTACATCAGTTTCCCATGAGTTTCATCAGCACCACCACCACCATCATCATCATCTTCTTCTTCGTCACCATCCCTGGAGCAGATGCCATGACTGTACAACCCCAACAACTCTACATTATCACATACTTTAGGGCCGCCAGGGTGACTAATCCAGAATTGCACGTTACTACAAGCAATGCATCATTAGAGTTCATTTATATCCAGTCTGTGTAGAACAGAAAAAATATTACCCAAGAAATAGAAAAATTAAGGAACAAAAACAATAACGAAATAGTCGTTACAAAAACATTCAGTGCATTGTAAATATTCTACACAGCCAATAGCTCTTTTTTTAAATCCTTTGCATGAATACAGTACAATACACAATAGATGAAGTAAGGGACCAAATGGTTTAGTTATAAGAGAGTAGTATGATCGGTGTCCTAGAGACGAGACATATATTTTGACTAATGGATACACAAATTATTTACAAGCAGTCCATTTTAAAGTCTAGACTATTTTTTTTATTTTTTTAAACGGATGTCACAAACATGATTAAACTTGATAACTGACTCATCCAAACTCAATTTGTTTCCATTGGTGTACAAATCCTCCAAAATCCCGCTGATGTGCAGAATGCCTTCTGAAGTAAGTGACATGAAAGAGAAATATTTCCTTCCACCCACAGCTCACAAGCACATCAAGTGAGAACCATAAAGTGTTTGTGAGTAGGGGATTTGAGTCTGCTCTTTTGACAGGTTTAAACCCAGCCATCCAATCTTAATCCTATGGGCAAAATGTTCTCTACCACAGGATTCAGTCATCTGCGTTCAACCTTTGACACTGACAGAAAACTACACCGCATTTCAAAACGTCTCCTCCCCGTTGTGTTGTAGCAACAACTGTATCCATGTTACTTAAAATGTTTGATTTTCCCCAGTGTGCTTGAAGTTTAGGATTCCGTTGTTGGTCAAACCACAACAGCTGGGCAACTTGCCGGTTTAGCTTGTGATGCTGCTGCATGTGTTCCTTGCCAGGTCAACTGTATGACGCCCCCTCACAGAGTGGTGCCGTCAGCCCACGTGGCTGGCCGCCCTTGGATGCTCGACTCAGGCATTATAGAGGTGACAGGTGAGAAAGGGCATCTGGAGTCTTACCACTCCTCGGCATTAAGTAGACCGGCCATGAGTCAGCTATGCTTTGTGCTCAGGAATTCTAGCGATGAGGTGAGGTATTCTGTGCTCTCTTAAGTGATGAAATGGCAAGGAGGGAGGAATACATGTAAGTCTGATTTGTGGTTGGAATATGCCTGAAAGTGAACTTCAGCGCAGCACCAAAGGACAAACAGATGTTGCAATAAGCTAACAGCATCACATACAAAGGAAAAGTTTATTCTAAGTTAAGGGAATTTGAACTAATACTAGAAAAAGGGGAGGGTGAATGCTAAGTAGATCAATATTTGAGAAGAAAAAAGAAACTACTACGTATCGCCATGGACTCGATCCAATAAGTATTCTTAACATTGTAAGACTCCAACCTCAGGGGAATCAAATGAAATCTGCTGTTTTTCTTCCCATGGCTTCCTAATAGGTCTCTTGGGCCCATAGAGTGTACTGTATGTAGCAAGAGGAAAATAAAAACACTAATGATTTGTAAGTTGGGCAGTGAAAGGGAAGAACAGACTTTCACGGTGCTTCTGTTCCATTCATCATATATCCTATTGCTCATTGTAGTTTTTAATGTAAACAGTTTCATCTCTTCTTACATAGAGGCAGTTATTCTTGTTTTGTATTCTGTACAAAATAAAACTAGAAATGTATCTGTGATACAGGACACTTGTTCTACATTTAGAAACCACAGATTCTCTAGACCAAAATCGTAAGACATTACAACGTTACAACTGTACTGGCTGTTGCAACATGAGAGATCATGCTCATTAGGCAATTGTAGGTGATTGATTGCCTGAGGTCACAATCACGTGGAATTACCCTGAAGATGGAATCATATAATTTTGATTGGCATAGTCAGTATTTATGCACTACTCTTACTGTATAATTACAACTTTCAGTTGATCATGTCTGTTGCCACGGAAATGGTCGACAGCGTGACGTCAGGCCATGTCACTTCACCCTATAGAGTATGGCGAGCAGTCTTTGTGTCAGTCAGTCAGTTAGTCAGTCAGTCAGTCAGAAGAAGAAGAAGCAGTAGAAAGAAGATCAATAGTATAATATACTCACAAGCAATATGAAAAGGAGGTACTTCCAATGCCGAAGGCAAGATACAGATCCTCTAAACTATAAGACCTCCTCAAGGAGCCTCTTACTCAGCCCACTGACAGCTCCCTGCTAATACAGGAGATCGTCATTACAATGTCCATGTTTTAAACTATAAACTACTTGGCTATAATGTAATTTAACCACATGAACTCTTGTTGTGACATTCAGGGAACATAGTAGTTGTACGAGCTCAGATTGCTTCACAAGGCACTGTGACCTGTGATCTTATAGATTGGCTATTTTGGGCGAAGATATGTAGATATGTAGTGGTGTAGATGGAGAAGAATGGAGGGAGCCTATAGTAAAGATGAGACTCCTGGGGGAGTCCAGTCAATGAAGTATACAGTTGGGTGAGAGTGATTAACTTGTCTTATTCAAAACATTCATTCCTTTTATAAAGATATTCTTGCAGTAATGTCTATAATAATTATACTGTGCATGCAATTCATGTATTCACAATATTCACATTAGTTCAAGGGAATTTCCACTCCGAGTTATTTTGTATTTGTGGAAAAGTTTTTACTTAAAGAGTAAAATGAGCTCACTATACCAGCTCTACAATACACTATAGCCTGTAGCCCCAACTGCGGTATTGTGAGTTGCCCATGTGCATCTGGGTATGTATACTTGAACTTGAGATACAGTGTACTTGATATGTATTGTGTACTGCCTGAACTGTAGCATACTTTATAGATAGGCAACGAGAGACATCTCAGCGCCAGCAAGGTCAACCTTGCTGCATTAGTCACGGTACTTTGTCTCATATCGTATTGTCACGTCATTATGATCCAGCACTATATATGTTCCTGTTTGTGTAATAAACTTTGTGAACCTTTAGCGTGATACTGTCTCGTGTCGCGTTATTGTTCTCCCGGGCCCGCCGCCGCAGTCGCCGTACCAAAGGAATAATTCAACCGGATTATCACACACCACCCAGCCTGCACACACTACGAGACTGTCAGAACCAGACGAGGGTCCAGTTTAGAAAATACAACACCAACCTACAATACAAAGTTCTTCAAATGAGTTAAACTTATACATAGAGTAAATATAAATAATAATGATATACAAGTACATATTTATGGCTTATTATTATGTACCGTATACTGTACTTCTACTAAATTAGCTCAATCTGCTGATACTACTGTTTCTGTTCACAGATCAATTTGGCCCGCCACAAAAGGAGAATCCATCAATCAGTTAGCGGTATGTATCCATCTGGTAAATGGTTTCAATGATGCTTTACAGTGGAATTTCCCTTTGACTCAAATATGAAGGAAATGACACCTACAGTAAAAGAAAAAAATAAACAAGACGTGTAGGGCCTATAGATCTTCCATGATGCTGTTAACGTTGTCATCAAGGGCCATTGAGGATGTTGAGGAAGACAAATGTGATATACAGTATTTGACTGTCTGTCCAGGTGAGACTGATAATGATCACAATATGAATTGGTAGGCACATTGGTAGAGGCACTATTCACACACACTTTACTTTACTTACTTACTTACTGCCCTTTATGCCGGCTGGCATGTTGGGCAGCAACAAAGGATCTCCACCTCAGTCTGTCCTGGGCCAGCGTCTTTATAGATCCCCAGGTGTGATGCAGGGTCTTCAACTCTCCCTCCACTGTCCTACGCCATGTGTTCTTGGGTCGGCCTCTTTTGCGTTTGCCCTCTGGTGTCCAGTGAAGTGCAGTTTTGGTGATGTTGTCTTGTTCTCTACGTATTACATGCCCAATCCATTTCCACCGCCTTCTCATAAGGATGGTATCCATGTTTTCTTGTTTACACAGATCAAGAAGGTGTTGGTTGGAGATGGTTTTGGGCCAGAATATTCACACACTTTGCCACCCAGTAAAATCCTGGGTCACAGGGTGAGTGTACAAATCTAATTGCTAAATATATAATATAATTTGGTTACATTTGTTCATTCTCAGAGTTTTACTGCAGTGCTGTGTCCAAGCTGCAACCTGTAAACCTTTAGTACACTCCATGCAAGGTGACCACAAAGGTTGTAAAGATTCTGCCACAGTACACAATGAGTACAGTAGCAATGAGTTGACAAGAGGCCATAATGTGTGAGATTAACCAGGTTACACACGTCTTTATTGTACAGTTTTTTCACCTGAAGATTTGATATAGTGTAGGTTCAATAAACCACCCTTACAGTCACAGGCTTACACATTTGTTTTTAAGCTGAATAGTTTTGCAGCTTTTTGGAGAAAATAATCAATATACAACCAAAGAGTTTTCCTGAGTCTTAAAATAATGGCCACGGGTCTAACAGCTTTGTGGCTCTTATTTACAGATATTTCAGGCATTGCCCAATACAAATTTCAGCACAAGAAAGACATGCATAACTAGACTGTATCATCATGTCTGCTGTAGTAACAAGAGCTGATGTGAATGGGGCTATATAAAGTCATTTTACGCGCTTGCGTGCGTGTGTGAACAGAACAAAAAATGTTTGTTTTTGCCATCTTTGTTGAAGAGTCAGAGCAATTATGTTTTAGTTTATTTTATGCCAGTGTTAATTTTTTGTTGGCTAAGACTAGATAGTTTAAGTAGCCTAGGCAGGCCTAAAGTTCCATGGATTGTTCAAAGACTGAGCTTAAATCAGAATTTGCTACTAAGAGTAACACTAAGACTAAGTTGCTAAAAT
Source organism: Electrona antarctica (assembly GCF_951216825.1). Classification (NCBI taxonomy): domain Eukaryota; kingdom Metazoa; phylum Chordata; class Actinopteri; order Myctophiformes; family Myctophidae; genus Electrona; species Electrona antarctica. Next base: position 46,121,337 of record NC_136808.1, on the reverse strand, counting down.
ACTTTTAGCCTTACTAGAATTACTAAAATTACTAGGTTAGGTTTCTGGTTTAGGTTTAGGTTTATTCTAAGTGGGAACAAAGAACCTTTTTTGCATGGTGGGGAACATAGAACCTGGGGAACATAGGTACGCTCCCATATCAGCAGATTATAAAAACCTCAGTTGGATTACATTGAATAGATAGAATATCACTATGGTGTGCAAGGGACTGAACATGACGTGCTCGTTTCTTCCGCATTTTGAGCACTTTGTGGAGTGTGTTAATAAGTACAGTATAGTGTGAGGAACATTGTCATCACTCCCTCAAAAATGGATATAATATTACACACTCAAACGCACATGCACACAGTGTTAAGACTGACATTATGCCAAAAGGTCATGTTGTGTGATATCAAACCGTTTACATAAGCAGTCACATAATCTATATATTCCACAAAGAAATGTAACATCCAATAAGCCCTATACTGTATATTACTCTCACTGAATTAAACACTTATTTCCTTTGTAAGCTGAAAAGTAAATCAACAACTATAATGCTTAATTTATGCTCTGTTGTACGTCATTGTACCGTATAAATAAATAAATATAAAGAAATCTGCCATCAAGCATATGATGTCTCTTAGTGCATGGCATTGACTTGAGCTTACACTTTGATCACAGGCAGTGAAAGACATGTGCGCTACGTATACAAATGCAGGGTTCCATAATCCATACTAACAATGAAAATGTATAGTTCCCTTCAATTTAAATTCCCTTAAATGATGGATAAATTCAGGTCTGATGGTATCATCATGTCTCTTACTTAGTTAAACCTGACATGTAAATTGAAATAAAAATGGATCAGCCATTGAAGGACGGTATTCAAGGTAACCTCCACAGCATCCGAATCAGAATCAACTTTTGCGTAAAGAGGTGTGTGAAATGTGTTGTTGTGCAAAAGCTCCATCGTTTTTGTTGCATTGCTGTTTACACAGTAAGTGTGATGCTCAGTCATCTCCATAGGAGTCTCATCTCAGATAGACTATCTGCAACGCGGACACATTATTGAAAACTGTAGCTTCTCATAATCAAATTCATTGTCAGTTCTCTAAGCGCACTTTCATATTTACTGCTGTCCCTGTCATCTTACCTTGAAGAAAAATGTGGAATTATGGACACTAGTCAAACTGCAAAGAAGAGGCCACTTTCATGGACCGGACTGTATACCGGTATAACAGATGTGTTGTAGGGTTGCCACAGCAACACCAAATACCGCACATTCCCTCTATTTGCACAGTTAGAAAATTATGTTAGGCAGGACAAATTCAAATCCTCCTGGATTTTGTTTGCTTCAGGCGGAGGTCTTGGCATGGCACACCAGAGGACAGAGGGGCAGCTGGTTTTACAGTGTGTCTCGACCAATGAGCCTCCCTCCTGGGGAGACAGGCCTGGCTAGTACCCTTCCTCTTCCATTACCCATAAGGCCAGCCACGGAGTGTACTGGTCTTACTACAATGTGATCTACCTTCAATAGACAAAGGCTTCCAGCTGGGCTTATTCGGCTTCCCTTTCAACCTCTTCCCAATGACAGATGGAAGCAACACTAAGGGGGGAAAAAACCTTGAAGACAAAGAAATGAGTTGCTTTTATATAGCTCCAGAGCAGCCAGACATTGGGGACATTTTGGCAGGGGTAGAAGAAGAAGTCACAGTCTTTCAGTATCATTTCCCCCCTCATTGTTGCAAAAAAAAGGAAAGAAAAAAAATTACACTCCAGAGGAAGAGGTATACAATGCAAATTATAATAGCATCTGACTGACTATTGTTTGTATTGTTTTAGCGAACACAAGAGCCATAGACAAACAAGAGATACACGCTGACACGCAACATACACATCTCAATTCATGCCTTTCCCTTTCTATTACTAACAAATAAATGTACACGCGCACTGCGCACACGCACGCACGCACGCACGCACGCACGCACTCACGCACGCACACACACACACACACACGCACATGCACACACAAACACACCTCTGCTAGCTGGTGATAACTGCTTAGCAGCGTGCTCCAACATTGTCAGAGTGCCAGGGCAGAGCGCGCCAGAGAAGGAAGAGTGGGGTGGTTGTGGGGGTGGGGGTGAAGTAGCAAGCTATGAGTGGCACCATAGAGTAGGTACAAGGAGCATTAGACAGGTGCCATGCTGGAGAGACTGGCAGAGGGAGAAAAGGTAGATGATGGCAAAAAGGTGGTAGGGGAGATAACAGTCGAGTCGAGGAAAGAAGGGAGGAGAGATGGAAAAGACTTCAAGACATCAGCAAATGACAGGAAGCCCCTCGCTGTCGTGTGACGTTGAATTGAGGACAAAAGCAAAGCGAGCTCAGAAACTCAGGGGGTGAGGTCTTGGTAGTGGTGGAGCGTTGGAGCTTTTAGTTGGAAAGAAATTGGCATGAGGTAAACAAAATAAATGAAAAAAAGACTAGAAGAGCAATTGTGAGGGAAAACAAACCATGGCGAGAGAATGGTAACCCCCACACCCCAGCCCTCCTTCAATGAATGTATAGCTTTTTTTTGGTCCTCCTTTTTCTTAATTACTCAGAAATACATTATTGTCTGCTACTGTATTTTCAGCAGGGCGACACGGTCGTACGATGAAATAAATAGGCTTTTCACTGACTGCGCAGTCGGTCATCAACACCCTGCCTTTAAGGACAACATGGTGATGCTCAATTGGCAGGCCGATGCAACAGAAGCACAGGACAGAGTTGAGTAGGGCTGCTCTCCTGTCTTAATTTTACTTAATTTGCCGTAACACTCCAACTCATCTCACATTATGTTAAGAAAGAGAGCAAGGGGGGGCCAAGGTGTCGAAGGGGTGAGAATGAGAAGACAGACAGAGAGAAAGAGACAGATAGAGAGAGAGAGAGAGAGAGAGAGAGAGAGAGAGAGAGAGAGAGAGAGAGAGAGAGAGAGAGAGAGAGAGAGAGAGGTGCAAGTGTGAGATGCTGCTGCTGTTCTGTAGTCAACAATCCACCAGTGCCACCCTGTGGTTGAGGAAGCACGTCAATATAGCTCACATGCAGTGTGCTGGATTCAGGGACATTATCTGTTCTGAGTACTGTCACAGCAGTCTCTGTGAGTGACATCTAAATATACGAGAGCATGCACACAAACACACACATGTGCATGCACACTGGTGTGTGTTTTGAGTGTAGCCTATATGAATAATTAATTGTATTATATTACATTATAGGCCTATCAGTATACAATGTGTGTGTGTGTGTGTGTGTGTGTGTGTGTGTGTGTGTGTGTGTGTGTGTGTGTGTGTGTGTGTGTGTGTGTGTGTGTGTGTGTGTGTGTGTGTGTGTGTGTGTGTGTGTGTGTGTGTGTGTGCGTGCGTGTGTGCGTGCGTGCGTGCGTGCGTGTGTGCGTGCGTGCGTGCGTGCGTGCGTGCGTGCGTGTTACACACTCTGTGTTATTTGGGTCACTATGGTGTGCTGCTGTTATGTCCCCATTCGTCCATGTCAACAACTGACCTGTTTTTCCCTTCCACCTATCTTCTTTTTTTTTTTACTGACTAGAACCATTTAACTTATTCGATCAGACAAGCTGTACAGTTTGTAGGAGAAGAAGGATATCCTTGTTCTAAATCTACAAGCCAACAAGTCTTAGGAAACCTTTCATTTTGCATAATGCGACAGTACCTGATTAAGATTCAAGAAGTAGCACACTGCTCTTAAATTGTGGCTTTCATGGTTAGTTTTTGTTAGTTATGCAAAAACAGAATTCTGGACAAATTACTTTAACATTCAGTCTGTCTACCTTTATATCAATAACACTCCTTCAAGTAGTAGACCATATGCTGAAGTTGAACATTATCCTTGTGTGTATAATGCAGTCAAATCCTCAGTTAATGTAGCCATTTGGTTCAGAGTTAAATGAAAGAGGATTTAAATGTGTGCCCCATTTGCAGCTGTGCCGGGTGCCGTCTCAGCATGGGGCCCCAAGTTGCAGCTGGACTTTTTTCAAGAGGTCAACTTAAAAATGATGATATTCAAAGTCAAACCTGCTGCAACCCACTCTACTTGGATGTACTTTGTACTGTTGTAATGTACATACACATTTTGAATATTTTTGAAGAGACACATTTCCAGATCACATTGGATCACAGATCAGTTTGTTTCTACCTTTCAATTGAGACAAATACTTACTTGAGTTGTATTTTATCTGGATATATTCTATCCTGGGGGGGGGCTAATCATTTAAAAAAAACTATAGTGATTGTAAAATAAAACATATAAAACACTTCCTAAAGATGAACCGTAAAAGCATAAAGTATCAACTACTATACACTGCAGATACAAATGGAAACATTAACAGAGAGAGAGATGGGGGGTGAGCACAGCATCACACACTCTCATGAATCATAATCTATCTTCGCTATTTCTGTAGATGAATGTCCATCTATCTAACGAAGAGCTTGTGTACATGTACCAACGCCTATGGAATCTCCCTGTGGCTGAACTCCCAAGACGAGGAGGGGCTTGGATTTATCCAGGCATGGTGAGCTATCATATTAACACGAGGAGCAGACTGCGTTGGTCTTTTCTGAGCCGGAGCTAGGAAGTAGGACAGGGCAGGGGCTTGCTGCTGTGACACACTACAGAGTAGGACAGGGCAGGGGCTTGCTGCTGTGACACACTACAGAGTAGGACAGGGCAGGGGCTTGCTGCTGTGACACACTACAGAGTAGGACAGGGCAGGGGCTTGCTGCTGTGACACACTACAGAGTAGGACAGGGCAGGGGCTTGCTGCTGTGACACACTACAGAGTAGGACAGGGCAGGGGCTTGCTGCTGTGACACACTACAGAGTAGGACAGGGCAGGGGCTTGCTGCTGTGACACACTACAGAGTAGGACAGGGCAGGGGCTTGCTGCTGTGACACACTACAGAGTAGGACAGGGCAGGGGCTTGCTGCTGTGACACACTACAGAGTAGGACAGGGCAGGGGCTTGCTGCTGTGACACACTACAGAGTAGGACAGGGCAGGGGCTTGCTGCTGTGACACACTACAGAGTAGGACAGGGCAGGGGCTTGCTGCTGTGACACACTACAGAGTAGGACAGGGCAGGGGCTTGCTGCTGTGACACACTACAGAGTAGGACAGGGCAGGGGCTTGCTGCTGTGACACACTACAGAGTAGGACAGGGCAGGGGCTTGCTGCTGTGACACACTACAGAGGAGGACAGGGCAGGGGCTTGCTGCTGTGACACACTACAGAGTCCAGAATCCAGAGTGTTCATTTCACCCTGAGTGTTCAAATGTAACCGAATTGATCTTTACAGTGAGTGCATAGCAGAGACACAGCGTCGTTATCATTCCACACCTCTTCCCAGGGTTTTTTTGATAAATCTATGGGAACAACTCAATCACATTAACTTATGTAAATACCCAAACGTCAGATGACCCTCCCTTTCTCAACTGTGTTAGCCTCCAGCCCCGTGGCTCCCGTGGCGGAGGAATGCGCACAGGGCAAATTAACATTTGCTCTCGTAGTCTGCAAATGGTAGCTCGTGCTCGCCATAGAGATGCAAGAGATATGCCCATATAGGACAGAGAGTGAGACAATATTTGAACGGATACGATTAATAAATGGCCAGGCAGAGCAGTAACATTTGCTTTTGGAGGCAGTGGATTGACAGAATGGGCCCCTTCAGGGAACTCTGGAATCTAACATGGGTTCGTTATCATCGCCTGATAAGCCCATCATCAATCTGAAGCACAACTGGGCACTTTTGCAAGCAATAAGCGTAGCATGAGTTTAAAAAAAAAAGAGAGCAGATTCCCAATGCATGTATAGGCAATGTTTCATAAATATTGAAGAGGCACAGTCAGACAGGGGGCCTGCAATGAATCTGCAGTACTAACCAGTTCTTTCTACTTTGGCCCAATTACAATAAGAGCAAAAAGACTACTTGCAACTAATGCAACGCAGCATTATGCATGCATGCATAACAATTAACCAACTACTGTATGTATACTGAATGCATAATTACTTTCACATGTTTGAAATACTAAGAGTATGATCAATCACATCATCATGTTGAGGTCAAGGAAAAAATAAAGTAAAATAAATAGTTGTCCATATTTGCCAGTAATGTGTGTCTATAGTGTTAATCAGTGCCTTCTATTAGAGTTGCGTCACCTCCGTTCACGTCATGGGGCCAGTCCAATGGCGGCTCTTCTACATAGACTTATATTGGCGAATAGTGACAGTGAAAGACCTGAACCGGAAGTTTATGGAATGCATTGTAGTCTATGAGTGTTTGTCACTATTTCGAGTTACATGAACGACGTGACCGCGGCGCTGCATGTTTTCTGCCCCCTCATTGGCGCAACTCTCTAGTAGAAGGCTCTGGTGTTAAGGCTCTGTAATCCCTCTATATCTATAAATGTGTCTGTACATACGTATGTACATACGTACGTACGTGTGTACATCAGTATAATCCACGTAACTCGAGAACCGTTCGCCCCACCGACTTCAGAAGGAAGAAATTCCTTGCAGGTGATTTTGGTGTTGGAGTTTGGAAGTGCTCGTTGAAGATCACTCAACGGCCCATGCGTACCACCTGTTTTGAATTTGCACAGGAGGCAGCAGGAGGTTGCTTTACTGATAACGGCATTTCTTGACAGGAAGTAGCTCATAACATGTCTACGGTGGAATTTTATGAAACTAAAACTTAATATAATAATAATTCAAGCTTTCCGAAGTTTCCGTACAGCTGCAATGTTGGTGAGTTTGAAGTTGTTTAATACAATTAGATAGGCCTTTTCTGTTTGGTTGAATGGGCTGTCAATGGGAAGTTGCACCTAGTTAGCACCTTGCTGGCAAGATGGATGCGGTCTGCATATGGTCAATTGCATAGCGGGTGGGGCATGGATCTCCAACTTCCATCATTACCGACTCAGTGCTCTACAGCCGGGCACTGGTCTAGTAATAATACCAGTAAGACGCCTGATTAAGGGCGAGAAGCGACCTCGCCCTAAATGGAGTATGTTGTCTAACCTCAATGTGTCGCCATGGCATCAGCTCCATATGGGCACAAAAGAGGCAAGAACTGACAGATACAAAGCTGGAAAAAAAACAGTGTGCATTTTATATATATATATATATATATATACATGTATATATTAATGCATGAAAAATATCATTGCGTCTTGTGCTGAACTTAAAGGGAAATTCGGCAATATGGTAGAGGCTTGTGAGAATCGCTCAAGAACTGAAGCTCACAGTCATTCGTCAAAAGACCTCTGTCTGACCATTAGGTCCCCCAATGAGTCAATTTTATTATTTGCTCAATCCACTCTTGACGAGGTCAAAAAAGCAAAGATTTCCATAGCCTGGTCAGTGGTTAACCTGCACTCCCCTTTGAAATCGCATTTCCATTCATTTGGGTGGAGTCTGGACCCTGCTTGCTTATGCATGGTTGGAGTACAGCTTTGACAGACAACCCCTTCAGCCAATCAGCGTAACAAAAAAGTGACGTCATCTACAGTCTCCAACCAGCTATTTAAAGCAACCATTGTTAATTGACTGGTCTTCTTTCTCTCTCAAGTTCTCTCAAGTGTTTCTATAACTCATTGTGCATATTGTGTATAGCTTTTTTCTTTATCGATTTATTGCTTTTATGGCTTGACCCCATCTTATCGCTGCGTCGGATAACTGGAACTAAGAATCCCGCACACAGTCTTCACTTGAGTTAAACGTATTGAGCAACGTTTTGGTCGTCAGACCTTCATCAGGCATGAAGGTCTAACGATCGAAACGTTATACAGTTTTTTTTGAAAGCTTATAAATAAGCTATAGACCTTTTGGTTGTACCATTTGTGGCAAAAAGCTTGTAAATATCTAAAAAGACCCACACAGAAGAAAAGCCTGTAATTTTGTGGAAAAAGCAATGTTCTTATTTTTCCGGCCTTGAGCTCCCCCTCTCTCTTCTTCCCTTTCTTTGGGTTTCTTGGAAAATGGCATGATGGGAACTGTTATATTGAGTTGCCCATGTACATCTAAGTCTGTTGAACTTGAGTAGTAAATGTATTGTGTACTGCCTGTACTGTAGCATACTTTATTGATAGGCTACGAGAGACATACTCTGTCTCATATCTTATTGTCACGTCATTATGATCCAGCACTATATATGTTCCTATTTGTGTAATAAACTTTGTGAACCTTTAGCGTGATACTGTCTCGTCGTGTCGCGTTATTGTTCTCCCGGGCCCGCCGCCGCAGTCGCCGTACCAAAGGAATAATTCAACCGGATTATCACACACCACCCAGCCTGCACACACTACCAGTCTGTCAGAACCAGACGAGGGTCCAGTTTAAAAAATACAACAGGAACTATGCACAAAAATGAATTTCACCCTGTAAAACTGTGATGTGACAATAAAGCTGAAAGTTTTTTACTATATACTAGCTCAGTGAGGATTTCATAATGGTTGTCTTTTTTGATAGTAATTAATGGATGGATCAGAAATGTCTATACACTTCTGAACCGGGTATAAACTGATGTATATATGCTGCTGGTTATATTGGTATACATGAGAGAGAAACTGGATACAAAACTACAACCTTTAGCATTAACGTAGTCCTTATCCTTGATTATGATTACAACTTTGATCCTAGGAAGTTTTAACATCTCAAGACTATTGCCCGAATAATAGTTGGCACCCTTTTTATTTGTATTTTAGGTAGTATGGATGCCTCATAGATTTATACAGGTGAACCAGGTCTAAACTGATGTACTGGCTATTGGTACATGAGAGACAAACTGGCTACAAAACTAGAACGTTTGACATTAACCCAAAGTCGGCAAGCAAAAAACATAGTATTGAGCCTCAAATCAGGAACTTCAACAAGATGGTGGATTTATCTAATGCTCGTACAGTAGCTATATGTCTGGTCTAAATAAATCATCATCAACAACAACAACAACAACTAGAAAAAGTGCCCTTCTGGGCACAGGTCTCCACCAGGAGGATAGGACTGTGTGAGTTGTTTGGCAAAATGTTTAGGATTAATATAAACATGTTTTTGAAGCATTTTGTTCCAAAAATGTGTTGTGCAAAAATCAACCTGTTGTTGGCGCTATAACAGGCCAATGTGAAAAGGGTGGGATATATTCCTCAGCCTAGTAAGAAAATGTGTGAAAGATGTCACGTAAATTGCATGCTGCGTTCATGATTTGAGGCTTTTGTTCAAAACGGGGCAATCTTGCAAACTGTGAAAGCCAATTATAGCCAATTAGGATGGAATATGAAATATCGGACAGATCCGACTTGAGCACATGACCATAGAGATACTGTGTAACGATTTGTGAGATTTTTGGACAGAATCTGGAGGAGTAATATCAAAAAATGTGTTTTACAAAAGTCGGCCTCCTGGTGGCGCTATAAAAGGCAGATGCGGAAAATGCAGGTCAAAGGTTTGTCCTTGGCCTCTAGGGAGTGTGCATGCAACGTATCACGCAGATCGGTGCAGTTTTAGGTAAACAATGTGAAAAGCTGCCTCATGGTGGCGCTATAACAGGCCGTTCTGGAAAATGTGGGGCAGAGGTTCATCGTTGGCATCCAGGGAGTGTGTGTGCAAAATGTGGCATTGATCGGGCCAACGGTGCCGGAGATTAGCTGATAGCGGACGGACGGAAGGACGGACGGACGGACGGACGGACGGAAGGAAGGAAGGACACACACACGGACGGAGTGCAAAACATACTCTCTCCCCATGCCTTCGGCCTGGTGGAGACAACAACAATATATCCCCCAGCATTATTTAAGAGATAGCAATGTTGATAAGTACTTCGTACACAGGCTTCGTACTGGAATGAGTCCCCTGTTGACAGGAAACAGATATGCCCACACACAGGACAGGAAAGATGATGGGAGGCTTACTTCTAATAAATTGTCCGGATTGTGGCCACATACAATAGCTGTCCACACAGCAGACAGACAGCACACACCTCACTGAGGTCCAAACTCCAAATGTGAGCCAGGCCACCTCAGCAGGTGGTCTCGCTCATCCCAAGATCCCATCTTGGACTGTACAGACTTGACAATAATGCAGGATTCTGGTGTGATCGGATAACAAATGACACATTGGGAAGTGTAACTACAGTCAGGAAGAGGAGGTGTGTGTGCCTAAATCAAACACACTTATGAACGTTATTAGCTGCAGCTGTGTTGCTTACAGCACCCTACTACTGTCAGCCTGACGTGTTTTTATTTTCTTTCTTTTTTTCCCTTTTCTTTTTTGCTATGCCTTATGTCGTTTGTAAGCTGTACAGGAAATCAAACTGAACATTTGGCTTAGCCGTTTCACTCCCATACAAGTGTTTGGATTTGAGAGGTGAAGTTAATGAGGGCATTTGGGAGAGGGCATGCAGAGGGAAGCTGGGTGCTAACCTTCTCTCTTCTCTACTCCTCAAAATAGGTGATGAAATCCAGTGGAAAGGTTAGGGAGGAGCTGATGTACTGTGACTGACGAAAGAATAGAGGATGGAGAAAGGTTTCTGGGACTGGAAGTTAGAATAAGAGCAATAGATTTTAGAGTTGTCAAAGTTTGATTCATCCGCAGAGATGGATACGTACTTACGTATAGGAGATATTGGCAGTGGTACTGTGTGTTCATAAATGTTATCGTACTAGCTATATTTTCCTTCCAAAGCTAACATATGGAAACCATTTTGTTTTAACTTTATCTTTGACTCAGTCAAGATTGAGCTGTGTAATGCAATCCAAATATAAAAAAGTCACATTTACAATTCATAAATATGCCTTTCAAAGAGTGTGAATAGAATCATTGAATTATTACTGCATCCATATTGCTCCTTATTCATTATTGATTCCTATAATGATCAGAGCATAATAATTGAGTGCAGGGTTTGCAAAACTGGATGCCAGTACAAATAATGTTGACCTATTAATTGTGATAATAATTAATAGAATTACACCTTGGAATTCCAGACACCAAAATAGGTCTGATTTTATTTTATTTTATTTTATTTTATTTTATTTTATTTTATTTTATTTTATTTTATTTTATTTTATTTTATTTTATTTTATTTTATTTTATTTTATTTTATTTTATTTTATTTTATTTTATTTTATTTTATTTTATTTTATTTTATTTTATTTATCGTATCGTATCGTATCTTATCTTATCCTATCTTATCTTATCTTATCTTATCTTATTTTATTTATCGTATCGTATCGTATCGTATCGTATCTTATCTTATCTTATCTTATCTTATCTTATCTTATCTTATTTTATTTATCGTATCGTATAGTATCGTATCGTATCGTATCGTATCGTATCGTATCGTATCGTATCTTATCTTATCTTATCTTATCTTATCTTATCTTATCTTATTTTATTTTATTTTATTGACTTTCAAGTGGGGTGTAACATCCATGAGACATATTGAAGGACGATCTTTGTTTAGCATTCAAGCAAGGCCTCCAATCTCCTTCTGTTTCTTTCCTTTCTGTCTATCAACCTCTCCTTTGTTATTAGAATCGAATAAGGAAGAGGGGGGGAAACAGAAACAACAGATGAGTGCTTGAAATATCCTACTGAGACTAGAGCCTCATTTCAGATGGCGTCCTAGAAACATAAATCTCATTAGGATTTTCAAACATCAAGACAATCTACTTTGGAGTAACAGAAAATTATGAGTAAAGATAAAAAAAAATAAAAAAAAATATTTAAAAATAAACATATTGGGAAAGCCAAACAACTTCAAATCATGCATATGCATAGACCACGTTCGACAAGATGAAGCAACGGGCTCTTAGATATCAGGGGAAGAAAGAAACAAATAAATAAATAATATGTTAAGAAATCTTTTGAAACTTTGCAAAAATAATTAGCAATGTTGTTTTCCTGCCATAGCTTGGACCCCAAGAACAAGTCCATGTTTTTGAACAATTGCCTAATTAAAATTCAGAAGTCAGACAATGCTTGAAAATGTAGGCACATGTATGGAAACAAATACTGTACAAGACGTTGAACATAAATGTTTTGTTCTCTTTGAAAGTAGTCTGTTATTTAAAGGAGTAGGAACAATATGCAATACGACCCATTATCCCTGTATGATTTGTTTCATTTTGTCCAAGTTCTTTCCACACCTTCCGTAATTATGCTTTATGAATAATGAGAACTCATTATCATCTCAAAATGTTCTTTATTTTCCAACCAAATCCTTATTATCAAGTTGTCAAGACTTTAATTTAATTTCCTCCACTGATGAATGTGGAGCCATTGAGGGTGGAGGAGGAACACTAGACACTTTGATCATTCCTCTGGAGAAGTGAGATTACAAAGTAAAAATGTTAACTACTGAATGCCCTTTTTATCACACAAACCGAACAAGTGAAGTGAGAGGTTTTATGTTCATCACGTACCTTCTTCAGCCCTTTTTAATGACGCCACATGCACGCTCGCACGCACATGCACGCGCGCACGCATGTGCATGTGCGTGCATGTGCGCATCACAGAACACACAACAGCTGATATGCCTATTGTTAAATAGTGTATGAGAGTTTTAGACACAAAAGTAGACTTAAAATAGTCAGACAAACATCTTTAGTTACTGCACATTAGCGAAATTAAAAACTAAACCTAGACCACTGGGTACTTTGTGCTTCTTGGAAAGTCTGGTGACGCGAGGTTGATTAGGTGCAATGGTGCATCTTCTCGTCAATCTAGGGGGACGCGTTCTAGCGTGCACGCACATGCACCGTTCCGTAACCGTTCCTGCGCGTGCACGTCAAAAAATGACTGGTACCACGGCGTGGTACTGCGTTCTACGAGCATGACCCCACTGACTATTATTTAACCACTTGATCCCCACATCAATTGTCATGTAGCCAAATTACAGTATAGCCTATGCATGATTGATAATGTTTGCTTTATAGTTGCTTGTAGTTGCTTGTAGTCGCTTGCGTGCGTGCGTGCGTGCGTGCGTGCGTGCGTGACTGACGTCATGGAGACCCTTCGATCTCTATATATGGATCTGACCTTGTGACATCACGTGACGTCATGGAGACCCTTAGATCTCCATATATGGATCTGACCTTGTGACATCACGTGACATCATGGAGACCGTTAACGCCTCCATATATGGTCACGCCTCATGACCTCACGCCTCGTGACACATCACGCCACCATATATGGCCTTCTCCATATGCGACATTGACCTCATCTAACCCTGGATAACCATACATGGAGAAGACTGGATCATCACCTAGATCTGCATATATGGAGTCGGCCAGCAACTCTTGTTGATCTGACCTCATCAAACCCTATACACTCAAGACACGCTCCATATATGGCCAGTACAGAATTCATTCCATATATTGATATGACCCCCCCCCCCATGCCAAAGCGCCAGCACTCGTCCAGCATTCTGCCGTCTGCCATCACCCAGGCGGATGCGTGAAGCGAGAGAGAGAGAGAGAGAGAGAGAGATATTTGACTATGCACATAATTAATGTGAACTGAATACTGACTATACAAATCCCATTGATTGATTTTTGAGATCTTGCATTGTTCCCTCTTTAGTTATACTTTTACTGCATTTTGTTTCGAATGGCAAATTCAAAGTTCAAAGTGTTTAAAATATCCATTTAATTTAATAAAGAGAGTTATACAGAGTTACCGGTATGCCTTTTTTAACACTTTCTATGAGGCACATGAAGCCCATGTAATGCATTATAAATATATAATGCATTATAATTTGATTAAAACACTATAGGCCTAATTATATAGTTATTGTAAGTTTCTGCATCCCGGTTAAGTTGGGATCGGACACCACTGCAGTGGGCTCTGACAAGACAACCATGCAGCACTGGTTGGAGCTCAGCTATCATGTTAAGTTAATACTTCACAAAGTGACTCGCTTATGGGAGAGCGCCCTCTGGCGTGATCACAGAAGCATTACCATAAACTCCCTGACAATCCTATTGGCAGGGTCAAACCATGTGAGTGTGTAGCTCCTCCCCGTCCGAGGCTACAAGATGCCACTCATTGAGCCTTGGATGCCACGTGTTGAGCCATGGATTCCCCAGAGTCTACCAACTCGGCCACGCGGAAGCTTCGCCAGACTCGCCAGATGCAGAGTTTGGGTCCGTGCCCTGCAGATAGTATTACTACCTGTCTGCTGCATCAAGCTCCAGAGGTATTTGTTTGAATGCAGCCAATAACAGACAGAGACAACTAGGGATGCACCGAAAGGGAAATTCTTGGCCGAAACCGAATACCGAATATAGGAAACAGTTGGCCGAAACCGAATACCGAATATAGGAAACAGTTGGCCGAAACCGAATACCGAATATAGGAAACAGTTGGCCGAAAACCAAACACCGAATATCCGAATATGATTAATATTATATATCTTTTTCCCTACCATTGCTGTCATGGCCGTATACCTTAAAGCTACCTGATTATGGCAAAAGACATGATTATGGCAAAACTTAACTTAAATAATAATCACTATTATGGGTCCATAAAACATTTATTCAGCACTTTTGAATGCATTAAATGCATACACTATTCTGTGATATATTTTTGGCCTATTCCGGCAGAAACCGAATAGGCCGAAATTGCATTTTTAGCCATTTTCTGCAGAATATTTTCTGTGGCCGAATATTCGGTGCATCAATAGAGACAACTGTAGAGGGGCAATATTGATCCCTTGAAAAACGAACACATCGAAGGGTAGTAGCCTACATAGTGAAGTAGAAGGAAAAAGATCCGAAAGCACACAGTGCTATTAGGCTAAGTGTTGCCAGTTAAAAAATGCATTTGAAATTTGACATATAGCAGAATAAATCTGTCCATTATTGATTGATTTATTGACTGATTGATTAACTCATTCCCTCATTCACTCTTTCATGCATTATTTTTCAGTGGTGCAACCACTCCAAGGAACAGCAATGTCCCTATGTCCCTATGTCCGTCCCTATGTCTGTCCCTATGTTTAGAGTACCAACAGGGGGTGCTGTTGCACCACTCACTTCAGACTGGTCTGATTTTTTTAGCTAACAGTTGTATTTGTCTGGTGTTGATACTGTTTTTGGAAAACACAACTTCTCAATCGTCGGATATAGGCCAGATAGTCTGCATGAAAGTGTTGCCACGTACTGCCCTTTAGCAGATTGATTGGTTAATGCTCTATGCATACGTAGAGGGAGTATGTGATCAAATAAAGACAGCCCCCGTTCGTCCCTCCGTCCGTCCGTCCGTCCGTCCGTCCGTCCGTCCGTCAGTATTACATTGGCTGTGGAGGTTAATTATACAGTACATGGACTTTCTAGCACCACTATTATACTTTATATAGTTTATATACTAATAGTTGTATTCACTTATTTACTAATAGTTTCTAATTGATAGAACACAAAAAAAGAAATAAAGAAAGAAGAAAAAAGCAAAACTGTAGACTTACATAGTATGGAGCTGGCCATAAACAATGAATGGGAGACTTATGGGAGGTTTGTTTGGAATTTGAAAATCCAAATGAAGTTCATTCTTTAGTATTCAGAGCCCAAGCTAAACAAGGCCCTTTATCCTTAGGGGAGACTTAACTTAACTTAACCTTAACCACTTGAATACTGCATCTATTCTGGGGGGAACATTCAGTATGAACATTCAGTAAGCTCACAATGCGTCGCAACTCAAGTCATTTTCACTAAGACTAGAGGGGTTGACTGTTTCCTCTCAGAGGAGAAACATGATAAACATTGCAGTCTCACCTAGCCAGAATTCTTCTCACACTTGAATTACTAGCTGTGCAGTGCATGAGAAATGTCTGGCTGAATACATGATTAAATTCAGTTATTTTCCATGGGGGAAAACAACAATAACAACAACATTAAGGCTTGTTTGTACTCCTGGAAAACCGAAACAATTATCCAGTGAGGGTGCCACCTCAAAACCATGTCAGAGGGAACGCGATATTAATGTAGAAGAAGTGAGAACCCACAGGCTATGGACAGGAGAGACATGAGCCTGCCATAACACAGCATTAAAACCAAGTGAGTGTTGGTGAGAGTAAAATGCATAAATCACTGCAACAGACAATCTTCATTGTGTGTGTGTGTGTGTGTGTGTGTGTGTGTGTGTGTGTGTGTGTGTGTGTGTGTGTGTGTGTGTGTGTGTGTGTGTGTGTGTGTGTGTGTGTGTGTGTGTGCGTACGTGCGTGCGTGCATGCGTGCCTGCGTGCGTGCCTGCGTGCGTGCGTGCGTGCGTGCGTGCGTACGTACGTACGTGCGTGCGTGCGTGCCTGCGTGCGTGCCTGCGTGCGTGAGTGTGTGCATGCGGCTTGCTAGCTTTAGCTGACTGACTGCTTACATTTACTTTTTAGCTCAGAGTTACACAGGGTTATGTTTTCACCCCATTCCATTAGTTTGTCTGTTATCGTTAGCTGGATAATTATCTCCAAAGGCTAGGAAAGGATTTGCATGAAACCATGTGGAACATGTTGGTCATGGGCCAAAGCAGAACTAACTCACATAACAGCATGGACCTTTGTGTGCCTATCTGCCATCGGAGGCAAACCCCAATCAAACAGAATGGGGGTTTTGGAGAGTTTTCAGCCACTGAACAAATTGAGGTGACTTGGTGGTGGTGTGGTGTGATAATAACCAATACTTGGTTAGAATTTGAAGACATATCTCATTACATACTTTCATGAAAATGTGCAGTAGCCTATATACAAAACTATTTTCAAAGTTCTCTATTGTCTTTTTTATTCCAAAATAGAAGATCTACAAGCTCACAATGTGAAGTGTTTTGAAGCTTGTAGTGTGGCTCTTTTTGCTACTAAAAGCTGGAGTAAAAAGATTAAACGCTTCTGCACGACAGACAATATACTGTATTTTGTTTCTATTCCTCCTATTCAGTACGTGACTGTCACCTCAGTGTGAAGCATTTTTTGAAGACAAGGTAGTGTTGTAAAATACTGCTACCCATTATTATGCAAGTGTCATCCAACACCATGAGGCTCTCTTCTATCTCTCTCTCTCTCTCTGTATCACGCGTACGCACGTGTACGCACGCGTATGCACGCACGCACGCACGCACGCACGCACGCACGCACGCACGCACGCACGCATGCACGCACACACACACACACACACACACACACACATTCACACATTCACACACACACAAATATAATATAAAAATGACACAGATGAAAAGTGCATCATCAAACCTTTCTGTGCACCAGATGATTTAATATGACTTAATGGGTTATTTATTCATTCAATCATAATAATATATTTTCCTACAGAGTAACTGAATTCCATCAGTCCTTGCCACTCCCTCCCTGGGGCATACAGATGTTTCTCAGCCCATATGGTGTCTTAATCTCTCCTCTCTCTCTCTCTCTGTCTCTCTCTGTCTCTCTCTGTCTCTGTCTCTCTCTCTTTCTCTCTCTCGCACGCACGCACGCACGCACGCACGCACGCACGCACGCACGCACGCACGCACGCACGCACGCACGCACGCACGCACACACACACACACACAAACACACACACACACACACACACACACACACACACACACACACACACACACACACACACACACACACACACACACACACACACACACACACACACAAAGACAAAAGTAACACTTTCAATTTATTGTCATACAAAGTCAGAAGAAATGTGATAAATAGGTTGTTATATTATATTTTTTGTGTTGAAGTGAAGTGCACTTATTATTATTATTATTATTATTATTATTATTATCCCTTCATGGAATTGGTCATTTCAATTGCTCTCTACTGTCCTCACAATATACCGACACCGTAAATCGTACGCGCTCTTATCATAAATATTACCCACGGCAAGCATTCATGTATGACCTTAACGTCCCCTTGGTGAAGGCAGAAACAACCTGCCCATCTACCTACCCATCCACCACATTCTGCTTTGCTTGAATTAATTCCAGGACATTTGAAATATGATGCAAAATACAAAGGCGACCAAGGCTGACATGTAATACATCACACAAGCCCCTTATAAACAAGGCTAGACACAAGGGTGCATAAAAAAACTGCATAAAAACAATTCAACCAAACTGAATAAAGGGGCTGTGCGTTACAGTAAGTAACCAGAGTGCTGACGGAACAAATAATTTGCACCACCTATCTGCAGGTCGTTGTAATGATTACAGATTGGGCACCCTCCCTGGTAGAGCAGCGGCCCACTTGAAAATCTCGAAAGCTTTCGCGACCCACCCATATCTGATCATCTAACACGACAGCCGAAAGGTTAAGTGGTCAGAAACACAATCTCGTTTATTGTCACATCACATGATCACAGGTGTAAAAACGTGAAATACATTGTTGCTCCATCGCTTTGGTTGTTTCAGATGATGGTCATATGGGAAGGCCACCAACTAGCTCGGAAATGGACGAGCTGGTTGGTGGACGTTTGGTGCGAGCCTTGGGTGCGGTCACTGGTTAATCTAATGGGCGGCTGTGGCTCAGGAGGTAGAGCAGGTCGTCCAATGATCCTTGGGTTGGTGGTTCGAATCCCGGCTCCTCCTGTCCACACGTCGAAGTGTCCTTGGGCAAGACACTGAACACTACATTTATATATATAATATAATATAATTTTACGTTTGGGTCCCGGGGATATATATCAAATAAAGCAATCCTCCAAGTTGGTAAACTGAGACCTTGCGTGGCTTATTGCTTTTCTAAAATGGTTACATGGTTACACGTTCCAATTAACAGTTCTTAATAATTCCTGACAGATACTATAGTGTGTGTTTACTCAGCCAGTCCAGCCAGCTGTGTGTTAGACGTAAATCTTTCCCAAACAAACACAGAGAAACAAAACTCAGCTCAATCTCATTGTAACTTTAAAGCCAGAATTAACTACTATGTCTGTGAACTTCCAGTGTAAACTGCCTTGTAGCCAAGAATCCAGCACAGATGGATTGCGAGCGCTTGTTTTCCTTACAAGTCCCAAAGCCCCTCACTCATCTGTCCTACGCGGGCGGTGCTCAGAAGCCCCACATGGCCGCAGGGCTTATAAGGAAAACAACTTCCCTTGTTCAGCTACAGATAGTGTGGAACTAGTGTAGATCACTGTAGAAACATATGATGCACCTGTGTTTGATATAGGAGAGTACATTATCACTCTACTGAACGGAAACAAGCCAATCAGTATTGGGGAGAAGGATATGTATCAGGGAGAAGGATATGTCGGTATTGCATTGTTGACTTAATTTAGTTCCAGTTCCACTTCAGTGCCATCTGAGTCTGGCATGTCTCTTTCAGTTGCCTGGTAGAGTAATTCCTTTATTTCAACTTTATTTAATCAAGTTCCCTTTTCCTGCAATTAAACATGACTACAACTATTTTCACTCAGTCCCTCTCATTCTCTTGGATCCAGGAGAGAAAATAAAGACTTCAGTGATACAGTAATGCCCTATAGATGATTTGTTTGTTTGTATTTGTTTCCTAACATTACATGATGCCTTTTAATGACACAAGTGTGTTAAGGTGCCTGTGTAAATCACATGCATGCAAGGTCAGATCAAATCAAACTTTCAGAATGTTTTGCTTCTACTGAAGCTACTTTGTTTACCTTTAGTCATCATTTTTCATCGGCTGTGTTTGACCCTGTGTGAACCTGAACCACCAGATGCCACTTGGCAACCTTGTTGACCTGAGGGTCACTGGGTCTACGCACCCATAGTTGGAATAAGCCACAGGCTTCATTACAATCCTATCTCTACGTTCACATTGCTTCTAACATCGCATTTACATCGTTTTTCTATGATTAGCACTATTATACTAAAACTAACCTATGAAAAAACAATCCACTGTGGAGTGAATCAGTCTGGATTCCAAGCTGTCTTTTTCCTTCACTGACTGACACACCACTGTCCATCACTTCTAGCTCATCCTTAACATGATTGAGCTGCTCTTCTACGTGAGCAAACTCTGTCTGGCAATGCTGACAACATCTCCATCATCCCCTACCCGACTGCCAACATTGTCTCAGTTATTGCTAACCACCTATAGGTCATGCAAATACTGTCACAGCCAAACACTGCAAATATACAATCCACTGAATCTGGTGAATCACATTTTTCCTCACCAGGGATTCTGTTGAGCACTTTGAGCAGACTCCAGCCATACACATGCTGCAACCCCCCAGAGGCGTTCAAAAGACACTTAAGCCTATAAAACTCATCCAGAACATAACAACCTGATTTCATTTCATCCTCCTTAAAATATTGCATGCCACTCCCAGAGTCCCAGTACACACCCTCCACTGGCTCCATGCTCCATGTCTGGAATACAGAACTCTGGTGTTGCACTTACTTCCAGGCTAGCATCTGTTACTAATCCTGATGCCTATATTGCTAAGAATGTTTGTCAGGACAACGCAATTTCTATATTAGCACGTCCCTTGCCAACAAATATAAAAACGTACTGTTTTCACTTTGAGGTACATTGACAGTCTTATTTAATAATAATACTGTCATAATACATAGGCCTTCGATTTATATACGCCTAGCGCTTTTCAAGGTACTCAAAGTCACTTTACAGAACAATGAACACATTTACTTATCATTGGGTATGGTGTACTACTGAAATACACTGCATTTACACTCATGTTGTACTAGGGCTTTAAGCAACTAGTCGACTAGTAAATCCACTAGTCGACCTTGTTGGTACTAGTTGACTAGTTGATAAGAAAAAGGTTTTTGTACGTCAAGATCAGCTAGATTATAGTTATAGTCACCAATGTACAGAGTTTTCAAATGTACAACTATTATTTAAAAATAATAATAATAATAAATGTTTTGTTTTTTTTACATAATAGGTAGGTAATAATAGGTAGCTAGTTAAACAACTAGTCGACTAGTAAACTAGGCAACTATAGTCGACTAGTAAAAATGTTGTACATGCCTTTAAACCACCATAAATTAATCTACTGAATGTCTGCTCTGAAATATATAAATCATTTACTGAACTTCAAGATGCGCAATGGTTTGGATTGAAATAAAAAATGACAATGTTTCCCCAATCAGGCAGCTCAAATTCCTCATCTGGAGAGAATACCTTTTAATAAATGATTATGCTTAATATATTAATTGCTGACACTTACAGAGAATATTTCCTCATGAATTGTGAAACTGCTGAGCATCCAGCTTGTCATTACTGAGCAGCTTTACACACCCACAGACTGAAGCGACATACAGTGGTGCCAGGGCCTGAATTGGCTGAGAAAGGTGATGAAACATGACAGAATTTAATGACTGTGTATGTACGCTGTCACCTGATGATGTCACCGCAGAGTTAACCGACAACCGGTGTGTGTGTGTGTGTGTGTGTGTGTGTGTGTGTGTGTGCGTGCGTGCGTGCGTGCGTGCGTGCGTGCGTGCGTGCGTGCGTGCGTGCGTGCGTGCGTGCGTGCGTGCGTGCGTGTGAGAGAGAGAGAGGGAGGTTTCTGGATGACAACAGGATTATCCTTTCAGTCCCAGACCTCTGTTCAAACAAGTTCAGCGTGTCTCATTTGGAGGAAGCCCTCTTTTCAAAAGCTATATGTCTCCGTATCCCCACCACCCCCCCCTTAAGATCGCCATGTATGTTTGAGGATCATGTTCCATTTAGTTTCTGCTACCAGCGTGGCTTTAACCTTATTCCTTTGCTCTCATTGCCCGGGGGCCAAAGGCAAATGGAGGATTCTATTAGTCCAGGCCCCAGTGCTGCAAAAAGCTTTCAAGTCCACCAATTTAACCCACGCATGGCACAGCTGTCAAGCTAAGCTGCTGAAGGATGTGAGGAACCAGTGAGGGGGAACAAAAATACAAATGACCATTACTGTTTGTTTATGCCACTGGAAGAGGGTGAGAGGGGGAAGACGGTCAGTGAGTAGCATACTAAAGGACTCGTGCCTTGATGCAAACAAAGAAAGCCTCAGCAAGACGAACTGTCATCTATAGCCTTGACTGGCCGCATGCAGGGCTTTGGTGCAATGATTCAGATATGGTGGGACAAAAGACACATTTCCTGTACTGGCTGGGCAATACAATTCTGGACAGAATTAAGTGAATCTACTCTCATGTGCACTGAACTGGTGGGTTTGAATGTGCCATGCAGTATAGTCAACATCTCATCCTTGTTATACTTTTAACTGCTGCGTGCAAGTGTTGATACACTGTCAAACTAAATAACTGCTTCTGCTTGTGTTAACAAGCTGTATGGCTATAGGTAAGTAATAGTATTTTGTTGTGTAATCTGTAATGAATACAATACAACAATATGGTAATATATTTAACTAATTTTACATTATTACATAATAGGCATTACTGTAGGCCTATGGATTTCTTAGTATAGTATGCATTATGACATAATAAAGTCATTATACTACTATGTAGTAGGCCTATATGGTGTTTTTTTCTTTTTTTATGTTAAAAAATGACACTGATATTCAAAACCTGAACACAAGACCAAGGGATCTTCAGCAAAGTATACAGTGAGCTGTGAAGAACGAGAACCCTTACTTGTTCTCTAAAAGATTATCAAGATTTTCCGGTGGTATGACTTTATTGGAAGAGGTGGCTTGAATTCATAACATTAAGGGCTATATCTTGCACCACCTTGCACCCCTTATCCCTAAACTTATGTTAGATTTTTTACTATTTTGAAAAACCTTTTTAAATAGTTCAAATAGCCGATCTACAAGCTCACAACCTGTCGATGTAGTTCGGCTAGTTGAACTATTTTAAAAGGTTTTTCAAAATAGTA
Organism: Electrona antarctica; assembly: GCF_951216825.1. NCBI lineage: Eukaryota > Metazoa > Chordata > Actinopteri > Myctophiformes > Myctophidae > Electrona > Electrona antarctica. The sequence continues at coordinate 46,098,509 of NC_136808.1, read as the reverse complement.
TGGCAAATAAGTTTAGGGATAAGGGGTAGCAGGTGGCGCAAGATAGGGCCCAAAGTCTCTTTGGCTAAGTATTAAACACTGTGAGAGTCTCTTGTTTTCCACAAGCTTCCAAATTTCCCCAGGGAAATCAGCTTTTAAAAGATAGTTTTGGGGAAAAAAGGGCCTTGAAGTCATAAACCTCTACAGTACATAGTAATGTTGAACACATTGACCTACAGAGACTGACTGCACAAACTGCACAGCTTTATAAGCTTCCCATACGACATGTCGATGTATGTTTCTTCCGGTGTGTGTGCTGCAGCTCGACCAATAGACTGTTCCACCCGCTTCCAATAAGCTCCTCAGAGTAGCCTATACAGGCCCTACTTCGCTGACCCCATGACCTTTCCGCTGGCATCACCATTAAGGCAACATTTGTACCAGTTGTACACAATGACACACATGTCCAAATATATTGGCCGGACTACACTTGCTGAGTGCAACCCATCTGAGCTGGTGGAGGATAAACTCCAACCATTCTTGTGACCACATGGCCAAAATGGACGTTTTGCACACAAGATATCTCATAATCCTATAGGCATATTGCAGGCTATCATTTCCATTTACAAATTAGATGTCTCAAAATTGAATGCCCAGATTGCCATACAACTTGCTGATTACATGATTCCCAGAGGATGAACTGCAACCATTTGAGTGACCCCATATGGTCTTTCCTCTTGTGCCTCCCAAAATGTCTGGTTGCCAGCACAGCTTTTAGGGGGCAGCTAGCGTAGACAGTCTCCATATTAGCCTGTAGTTATGGGGTACTGTAGGGGACCTACAGTATGGTTTTGTCAGGATCTGCCTTCTGTGTGTTGTGTATGTTGTTCTTGAAACATATTTTGAAGTAATGATATGGTGTTCTTGATTCTTATTTTGAAGTGATGCTTTTGTGTTTCCTGTCCTCCTTTGTAGTAGTTTCCTGCCTTGTCTCACCTTCCCTGATTTTTGGTTCTTTGTTTCACCTGTGTCTTGTTTTTCCCCAACCAAGCCTTGTGTTGATTGTCTCCACCAGGCCGAAGGCATGGGGAGAGAGTATGTTTTGCACTCCGTCCGACCGTCCGTGTGTCCGTCCGTGTGTCCGTGTGTGTGTCCTTCCGTCTGTGAACAGCTAATCTCTGGCACCGTTAACCCGGTCGATGCCAAATTTTGCACACACACTCCCTGGATGCCAACGATGAACCTCTGCCCCAAAACTTCCAGAACGGCCTGTTATAGCGCCACAAGGAGGCCGCTTTGTGCAAAACAAGTTTTTGGACAGTACACCTACAGATTTTGTCCAAACATCACGCAAATTGGTACACAGTCTCTCTAGAGCCATTCAACGAAACGGGTCTTTCAGATTTCTCAGACGCCATCCTGACTGGCTAAGATTGGCTTCCAAAGTTCGCAGGAGTGCTCAGTTTCAAACAAAATGCTGCAAATCATGAACACATCGTGTGATTTCCGTGAAATTGTGCACGCACATTCCCACTAGGCAGAGGAAGAAATGCCACATGAACATTTTCAACTCAGCCTCATGTTGGCGCTATAACTGGCCGAAAAGTGTTTTTACCTCTAACTGCACGGATCTGTGGATAACTTTGTATGCCAACTCCCTAGAGGCCAAGGAATTTTCACATCTGCTCTTTATAGTGCCACCAGGAGGCCGACATATGTAAAACACATTTTCTAATATTACTCCTTCAGATGTTATCCAAATGTCACGCAAATCGGTACACATGCTCTCCATAGTCATGTGATCAAGACGGGTTTGTTTGATTTCTCATAATCCACCCTCATTGGCTACGATTGGCTTCTAAACTTTTCAGGAGTACAGTAGCCCGCTTTGTACCCGTTTTGTACAAATCGCCACAACTACTCAACGCAGCGTCCGGTTGTGGTGAAACTGTGCATGCATATTCCCACTAGGCTTTGGAAGAAATGCCACTTGACAGTTTTCAAATCAGCCTCATGGTGGCGCTACAACAGGCCAAGCTGCGTCACACACACACTCACGTTTATATTGCTCCTAAACATTTTGCCAAACATCACACACACACTCCTATCCTCCTGGTGGAGACCTGTGCCCAGAAGGGCACTTTTTCTAGTTTGATTTGAGTTCACCTGTGTCCTGTTAATCGTGTGCCTATTTAAGCCCTGTGTTTGGTTGTGTTCTCTGTTGGATTATTGTCTTGTATCCTGAGTTTCAAAGTCTGTTCGTTTGATAGTGTTGCTCTCCTACAAACCTCCAGACACAGACCTTAAACTTCCACTTCAAGATTCTGACTTCCTCGCATTTGGGTCCTACTTGGAGACCAACTCCTGACAGTTTTCTTCCTCATTTCCAAAGCATGAGGTCAACATCTGGTCTTCATGTAATCTCCTTTCACTGGGCTACTGATAGATTTGTGTATGTATCTTTATGTATCTTTATGTAATCTCCGTTCACTGGGCTACTGATAGATCTGTGGAAACAAACATCTTGGGACTTCCTTCGCTCTTTAAAATCTGCCCACTTCATGCTTTCCACTGGCTGTTACCATGATCTGTATTCTTGCAAAAAGTAATATATTTAAATAGAAATGTACCTACATGTACTTATTTGCACCTGACATGATAACAATGTGTTTGATTTGTCTCCCTTTTGGTTGCCATATAGTCTGTTTTTACAGACTTTATTTGACTACCTGGCTAAATAAATGTTAAATAAATACAATGAATAAACATCAACAACCATAAGTGAGCAGCAGGAATGGGTGGACCTTTATTCTTTTAGGAATGTTTTTCAAACAATAACCAAAATGTTTACTAATATTTTGATGAGAAATTTGTTTTATGGAATTTAATTTATATCGGGTAAAATATACCCAACAAAGTGACGGTATATCCTAGTGTTCTAGGATTAATAATACAAGAAAGAGATCAAGGTTTATACTGTATGGCTATAGTTCATTGCAAAACTCAAATAACGATAAACAAAGATATTTGAAGAGGGTAATGTTTAAAAGTGTCTCTACCCCGAGTGAGATACAACAGAATTAACAATTTGGCACATCGGTCCCCACCAGAAAATAAAAAGCTTGGGGACTCTTTATTTTCCACTGCTCGCATTCCCCAACCACTGTAATCTAATATGCTTCCATATAAAATATACCCCCCCCCCCCCCCCCCCGCTCTCTCTCTCTCTCTCTCTCTCTCTATCTATCTGTATCTCTCTCACTATCTCTCATCTCTCTCTATCTATCTCTCTCACTATCTCTCTCTCTCTCTCTATCTCTATGTCTATCTCTCTCACTATCTCTCTCTCTCACACACACACACACACACACACACACACACACACACACACACACACACACACACACACACACACACACACACACACACACAGACACACACAGACACACACAGAGAGAGAGAAACAGACAGGAGCATAATAAATGAAACAAATAATAATAAATAGAATGTAATGTTTCAGCCATCCCCATCCTCTACTTCACTTTTCATATTGCCTCAGGGTCTTGGAAAACAAAGGCCCGCGTTAGAGACTGTGTCCAGTCGGCCTTCTGACTCGGCAGGAAAGCAGATGGTTTTTAATAATGCCCTGCTCTGAGCTTCATGCCCCCCAGCTAATACCATACACACATCCACTCCTTGACTGTCCTTGGAGGCAACATAACAAGCACTGCGTTCACTTGCCAATGCAATCCAGATCCCATGCATTGCTCTTCCTTCATCATCATGGATGTGGTTGTCCTAACCTGCTCTCCAAACTGAACAAATGAGGAGGCACAAGGGCCCTCGGCTTCACCGGGCCGAGTGTGGGCGTGGGTGTGAAGTGGCATCAAGTCACACTGGAGCGTTACTCAGGGTCAAACCATAAAAAACACAATCCAAACATCGAGGCACAAGGCATTGTAAATGCTGGAGAAATAATTTTGTGAGTGCTGAATATATTTTTGGAACAAATTGTATTTCTAAAATGGCTTGTTAGATTCATCATACCCAATATTTTATCGATAAGCATGTGCCTGGTTGTATTTAACATGTAAATACATGTGTGGCTGCTGCTTGTCTTCTTGATTGACTGCAGGTGGCAGATGATTAATGTATAGGGTATGAAAAACAGTAACATTGTTGTGATTACTGCGAAATTAAATTAATACCCGGGAGCAGTATATGGGTTGGCGCCCCAGCCTGTGTCTTCCGTGAGGAAGAAGCCCACCAAACCCACGGTGAGGCCTTTAGGAGGGCCATTCAAGCCTCAAGCGGAGCCTGCGGCACCACCAAGGGCAAGGTGGAGCCTGCGGAACCGTTGCGGCTCGAGAATCCACCATTCCTGAATAAAGTGCCTGGTGCTGGGAGTCTGGTGCAACGCACAGGGCCTGACCTGGTGAGAGCAGGAGTGGACCTGGTGAGACGTAGGAGGGGCCTGCGGCGGTGGCTCAGGGGTAGAGTGCCTGCATGGTAACCGTAAGGTTGCCAGTTCGAACCCGGGCTCCCCCAGAGTTACTGTCGAAGTGTCCTTGAGCAAGACACTGAACCCCTAATTGCTCCCGATGTGCTAGTTGGAGCCTTGCATGGTTTCCGCTGCCATCGGTGTATGAATGTGTGTGTGAATGGGTGAATGTAATGCACAATCTCTGTAAAGCGCCTTGGATAAAGGCGCTATATAAATGCACCATTTACCATTTACCATTTTAGGGGCCTGGACAGGAGTCAACCCAGAGCCTAGTCCTTCCACGCGCCAGAATGGTACCTCCCAGTCCCGGCAGAGTAGTTCAGGAGGAACGGATTGTGTGGCCCTGGTTTTTCCCTAATGGGACTGATCGAGGGTAGCTACTGGGACGTAAGTCGGGACTTGATCACCCCGGCTGGGTCACCTGAGTGAGGGGTATGATGTTGGGACACCCGAAACCCCGATGACCTTGGGATACATCACTGAGGATACGTCCCAGGTGCATCCATGTATGTATGTATGTATGTATGTATGTATGTATGTATGTATGTATGTATGTATGTATGTATGTATGTATGTATGTATGTATGTATGTATTTTGTTTAGTTTAATGCCTGTCTTGAGCCCTTGATGCACAATAATGTGTCAGTTACTGCAGAGTATAGTCAGCTTTAAAGCATAAGGATACTTTGATACAGTAGCGCCTTCTGTGGGGTGTCAAGGCAATGAATACGTTTGACATATAATTAATACATTAATAAATAAGAATAAAATGTTAAAGCAGGGTTTGAAAATATAATGTGAAACCACTTCTACTGTATATTAGTTTGCCAAATTCAGTCCTGCGCGATTGAGCACTCGACAACTGAAATACATGAATCCATCAACAAGGTAGCCAGAGAAGGACACCTCAGGACGTTCTTGAAGTGACTCCTTTCCCCATTCTAAATCACTTTGACTAATGTTTCTATTAATTACTGTATCTCACTGGTGTGACATTAAAGAGTTACGAGGACACACTGCTCATTCAGGCAAGAGCAATAAGCTTATTAAAGATTTAAATCAAGGATGTATGGGAGTGAGTCATTCTTTTACAAATTCTGCCTCAAGCTTTTCTGTCTTCTGGAAATGGTTGTGAACAGTCCCATGTACAGTCCTGTTAAGCTGTAAAACCTTTTATCTGTGAATGCCTCTGGCTGAAGAGGAAATCATGCACCTCCCTAAGTGATTTCTTTTACAGAGGGCAGTGGAATTTTGGCTTCTAGAATTTATTTATTTATATTGCATACAATAACCCCTTCTGGTCCTGGGTTTGATTCCCACTGGGAACGCTGTTCTCTTCTCTCCTCTGCGTCATCAGTGCCATGTACCCTAGGTGGGGTTGGCAAAAGGGCCTTTCTGTGTGGAGTTTGCATGTTCTCCCTGTTTCCCCCTAGGTACCCTCAGAAAAAACATGCAGTAATCCTGATCTCTAATACTGCCTCCCCCTGGCCAGCCGAGATGCCTGATGGAGGAGAAAGGAACTGGTTGGAATAACATGTTCCTTCCATTCACTACGTCCAACTGGGGAACTCGAAAAGAAGCAGCTTCGACTCCTCAAGCATGAGGTGAGTCCGTTGCTCTCATGTTCAAGGGTGAGAAGCTGGCAGGGGATGGTGACCTCTATCACTTCACTATAGCGTCGACTACTACAGGTTAGTCAGGGTGTTGGTCTTGTTCAGCAGGGAGAAGAACTGGGTCGGTTAGCTGTTCCTCCACATGTGTGTCCACATGTGTTAAACTCCTCACTTTCAGGTGAAAAGAAGAGACAGGCGACTTCATTTATCAGGAGAGAGATGTGCTCATCTCCGCACTCCCACATGAGTCACGACTCATGTGGAGGCATTTAGGCATAGTTGTCAATCACAGCGACTATACTGGCCAATCACACTGGAAGAAAAATACTTTTAGTTACTCCACTGCGCCCTCTACCGATATTGCCAAGAGAAAACCCCATAGACAAGATTTTTCCTTCTGTTGAAAACGAATCCCTTTCTGGCCAAAACGTGCATTTTATACGTGTGGTTGGGGGCTCAGAGTGCGTCCACTAAGGAAAGTAAGCTTTCTAATAACACAAGCCGCCTTTGTATTGGTGAATAGTGAAAACGTTATTTTTTTATTTTCGCTAAAGACGAAAGGCTGGTCTGCATTTCATGCGAGCGCAGGAAGAGAAGAGTATACCAGAGCTATAAGTAAAGTAAATATAGACTACTCAGTGAATAAAGTAAATAATGGTAAATACATATTTCTTCATTGATTATGAGTGGCATTTAATTGCTTCAATGTGCCACACTGAAGCATGTCTTTGATGTATTTAATGAATGTGCTGCCAGGTGAGGAACAGGAATAAGCTGGAACAGAATGACAGGCACTCAGGAGGGATGACTGGCAGGGACACTCGGCTTGAAGGTGTGCTGACAGGGAAACTGATGGGGTGAACGAGAGAGGGGAAGACAGAGAGGCTACAAAAACAGGGAAAGAAGAAAAGAGAAAAGAAAAAAAATCTTTTAATCCCATCTGCTCCTTGCCTGGTGCCTGCTTCTTGTTTCTATAACCATCCAACCGCAATGCCAGAGGTTGCTTTTAGAAAAGTGTTCCATTTTAGTATTCATCAGACACCCTCGCTATAGCCACCTGACACATCCCCTCCAGAAATTGAATTAGTATGTAACAATTTAAAAGTATTAATATTCATTAAATTGGCATTTTGCACTAATGCAAATTGCACCAGATGGAAAGTACATTTCTGATTTAGGAAAAAAAAATCGGGATGTTTAATATATTAGAAAGAAGACAAATAAATAAATAAATTCATAAAAACATTTGTAGGATAGAAATGAAAAGGATGTGCGGCAGGCTTTAATAATGTAGTTTCACAAATTGCATGAGAGAGAGAGAGAGCTGCCTATTATATCATTACGATCAATTACAGATACTGGCAAACAGTAATGCACTGAATGAAGCAGAATCATAGGTGGGCTGTTTTCAAATAATTATTTTACACTAATACACAAAGTGGTTTTGCCTTAACCATTTAAACCCTAGTTGACCAGTGTCCCCCAAGCCAGGGCTCTACTGCTCATAGATATTATAAAAAATAGACGCCTCACTGGCCGCTGCAGTTCATTTGGAGCAACGTGTATCCCAATGAATTAGGCAGGAAAGTCAAGTGGAAGTGCAGTTCTGAAGGCAATACACTGACACCACGCTAGACAGGAACGCCCAAAATGTCACATTTACCCCGGAATTTTCTATGGCTGCCAATGCAACTTGGTCCAATCCTTAATCACATACGGACAAACATCTATGCCGATGCTATCTAACTTGCGGAGGTAGCGTGCCTTGTCCACGGGCAACAGATCTTTCAACGTATGGCATTGCAAATACGTTTGATAATCGCTACTCTGCTCAATATTGTTTTGAAAATGCCGCAAATTGCATTGCAGTGAACGAGCGAAAATCACAACTTCCCCTGTTTGTGGGCGGAGTCACAGTTTGAGGCGCTGTTTACGCGCCGTGGTGTCAGTGTATATAACATGACAATACAAAACAAGACAAATTTACAATTTACAATTTAGGCATTTAGCAGACGCTCTTAATCCAGAGCGATTTACATTAAGCAAGAACAAAAAGCATGGCAATAGACCAATTATTTGTTTACAAACATTGGGACTGGGCGCACGCGTGACTGTTTCATGTAATCAATTCCCAACAGATCTCCAAACCTGTTGTTTTGGGGAGCGCTGGTTTCAGTCCATTCAATCTCTCTTGTGTGTTGGCTAGTTATGGGCAGCGGTGGCCGAACAGTTTGCGGAGCAGTCTTGATACCGGAAGGTCGCCAGTTCGAATCCCCGGACCGGCACGTTAAAATTACCACCGCTGAAGTGCCCTTGAGCAAGGCATTGAACCACAACCATGAAATGTTCTATGAGCAGGGCGCGGCTGTAAACAAGCATCTCGAGCTTAGTCCACTTACCCTGGGTAAACAAAGAACTTTGCTTTGCTTTGCTTAGTAGTGAGATGCACCCTAGGAGACATTTATACGTCAAAGCGCAACAGTGTTGCGCACAGAGAACAGCTGATATACAAGCTCACATCGCATCACAGATGCGACTGTTGTGAGCGTAGAGGTCCGCGTGCGCGACACCATCGCGGGACGAAGCATAAATGATACTTGATGGGCTGCAGGTGCGCGTGCAGCCGTGCACAAACAGGCACTGCTGCCGTTATCATGAGTGCACCTCCCGTTCTTATGACAGCGCCTGGAGGTGTGGTTTTGAAGCGTTTTGAATTGCTATATTTCAAGGGAGATCACAATAAAAATCATCATTCTTCCTCCACACTGGGAGAAAAACAGCATCTGAAAGTTTGATGGGGCATTTTGTACACGTGATGCTGTTTCTTATCAGTGTGACGTCGTCTCTTAAGGCGTCTATCACATAGCCTACATAAAAAGTAGTTATCATGAAACATGCGTAAGCTAAGAACGTAACAGTGGAATATCTATATAATGACACTATACATAAACTATACATATATACTATACTATGCTATACATATGTACTATGAAGTGCTATGACTACATACAATGCAATTCTAGTGCTGTCTACATAACATGCTATAAGTCTGTATCAAATGCTATCTAAGTCTACAAAAAGTGCTATCTACGGGGGTACAAACAAACAAACAAAAACAAACAACAAAGTTATTAATTCAACAATACAATCACAGCCATGGGGGGGATTAGTTTACTAACAGAAAACATTAAAGAGTGAACACAAAGCAACAGTTCTCCGCAGCTTTCTTATTTAGAAGTGCTGAAGGCATTTTGCTGAAGGCGACCGCGTCGCTGCCCAAGTGACGTCACTCACGCGACTCCTCCAGTCGTTGTTAATGTCAACTACAACATCAGTATAGGATGGTTTACCTCAATACAATGGATATGAACCTGCTGGAGAGAACCCATACCATAAGTAATCCACTGTCCAAAGTACTGATAAATGGCCTAGAATGTGCACTGAATCTCTGTCACTGTATGTCTTCTGTTGAGGGCATGTTGGCTTTGACATAGAATCATCTGACCATTGCGGCACAGTATTAATATGACTACCGATATTATGTGTGTGTGTGTGTGTGTGTGTGTGTGCGCGTGCGTGCGCGTGCATCACGAGTATAGACTTTAATAGTCATTTGAGTCATTAGTAGTCATTTTGCCATTTTAGCGTTAGTCTCTATAGTCATACACAGTCAAATCAGTGTTTAATGTATCAATCGTAACTCAGAGTATACAGATGCAAACAAATGGGCCCCAGACAAAAATGACTGTTGACTTAGTTGCGCAATGAAACATGCCAGTGAAGTGATATTTATAAGAGACCAGATCCATGGGCTCAGTAACGACTCATGGTTTATAAGGTGTAGGTTTATACGGGAAAGTAGAGGAACTCCATTATGGAAATAAGGGATGTGGGCCATCTGTGAGGGCAGAGAGGACTGTCTACCTTCAGCTGTGATGCAGAAGCACAGGTCAAGAGAAGCCATGTGAAGCAGCTGAACCGCTCGGCCCCGGCCAACTGGCCCACACAGCTTGAGAACAGAACAGAGATGTAAAGGGTATACAGAATTATTATTTTATTTATTTTTTATTTATTTTTACCTTTATGTAGGTAGGGTAGTGATGTTGAGAACATGAATTAATTATTTTAGAAAGATACGACAGGAAAAAAACATGAATTAATTATTTTAGAAAGATACGACAGAAAAATGCATACTGTACAAAACATGTCAATAATGCTGTTTGGTTAATCATGATTTAAGGTCCTTGTAGACTGATGTGTTTTTTTCTGAAAAACATCGAGACATTGTCAAACCGCATCAGTCTGCAACTGCAAGGACCTTATAGCACAAAAGAAGAGCATGCTACTGCTGATGCTGATGCTGCTACTGCTGCTGAAAAGTTACAGTATTTGCAAGCTTTCCAGTGTTTTGATGGTATGGTATTACAGAATGATGCAACATGTACCTATACACTGCGTGCTTCTGAAAAATAGACAGTTGTTGTATTTATAACTTATAGCTCGAGGCCTATATCATATTGACCAAGCTGGCTGAGTGAAGTAAACACAGAAAGGAAAAAAAACCAAGGCACTCTGCCAGTGTTACAGTTAAAATGCCTTTATTAAATTGGCATGCTCAAGGTGGAACAGATAAAAAAGCCCAGACGCGTTCCGTCGACATGGCCTTCGTCACTTCTTGTTGAAGGCCACGTACCTAAAAACGCATGTGAGCTTTTTTATCGGTTCCACCTTGAACATGCCAATATAATGAAGGCATTTTAACTGAAATACTGGCAGAGTGCCTTGGTTTTTGCTTTTCTTTGTTTATTTATTCTCCCCCAGCTTTAAAGAGCACCTCCCAGCCATTTGGTTGCACCAAATGGCTTACTGTGTATTCAGGCAGTGCTCCTTTCTCTAGTCTTGGATGAGTGAAGCGTTTGGGTGCTCGTGCTCTCAAATGACACAGCACAGTTAACAACATAGGAAGCGGTTCCAATCAGAGACAGAGATCACATCAGACCGTGAAATTACATAAAATAAATCACTGGAAAGAATCGCAAAGGAGTGTAAAAAAGAGAGAAAAAAGGAGAATTTGTTTCCCCCAGAGACTTTGTATTATTTACACAGTCTAATAAGAATAACAGGAACATGGTCCCTGGGCCACATCTGAAAGACTGAACCCAATGAAGGCGCCGGAGTGCACCATTCACACTTGAAATACTTTAACCACATGAACCCTAGCATCCCTATTCTAGAGAAAACATTCAGTGAAAAGAGCCGATCTACAATATCACAGCGCCTTACATTGCGACTTGTTGTGAACTTGTACTTTAGCTTTTTTCAGCAAAGAAATTTGGTGAAGAGGGGGGAAAAAATGGGCAAACTTAGTATAGGGCCCTGGGGGAGCCTGGAGAACTTAAGTGGTTTATGTGAAAACAAATCCAGCGCAGCGATAGTTCATTGAGACACGGAAGGCAGAAAGTTTAATATATAAATCCCCCCTTCATTTTCTATCAGCAATTCATTCTGTTCCTTTATATCAGCTGTCTCTCTCCATGTCAACTCCCCTCACTCTCATTCGCTGCCAGCTAAGTCACTCACGCCCACATTCAATCAGGTGTTCTTTTTAAGCAGTCACTGCCCAGTTGACTCTGTGTCTCTGTTGTTCAGATGTCAGCGTTCAAATTTCCCCCACCTCCCCGGCCTCCTCCCTGTGGCATTAGTTCTGTAATGGGTGATTCTGTGATTATACATGTGATTTATGGATTGTACCATATGTGGTATCTAGTTCTGTTATGGGTATCTGTGATTATAATGTGTTGTATGGGTGATCATGTGATATGTTCAGTATCTATATGTGATATATGGAATGCATTGAAAGTTATGCAGTTGATGTTATGCTCTGCTCTGGGGTTTGTTGTTGATATCAGAGCTGTGTCTCGGGGCACAGATAATCTGAGATATCAAATATTGATAACAGAGATGTGTCTCGGTGCACAGATAATCTGAGATATCAAATGTGATATGATATCAGATGATATATCACATGAGCAGAGCCACACCGCCATACTACATGCAATAGCTTTGCAATGAATGGTTAATGGTCATTCTGAGCTGAAGTGTTTCAATGAACTAACGGGATGTGTGCTGCGTCTTAGCCAGACTCAAAACCTATATCATATATATCAAAATAACAATAGTGCGGATGAAACAGAGACATGGAGCATGACGTGGCGGCTGCTTTGAAGATAGGATACAGCAGTACACGCAGTACAGATCCTCAGACAAATGCATTTGGAGATACAAATGGGTAAATTAACACTGTCTGCTGGAGTATAGGCCCAGAGAAAGGTCACTGGTTCAGTGGAGTGTACTCTAACAGTTCCCTGGCCAGCAAAGTGAGTGGCTGGGGCGGGGCTACTGGGGCCCAATAAGCTTCACTGTGTCAGGCAGGGGGATACAAATAACACTCATATAACACAAACACAGAGGGAGGGCATCGGAGCGTGTAGGAGCTCAGCATGAGCGGCAGATCAGCCGCGGTACGGAGAGGAAACGAGGTGGCGTAGGAGCGGGGGGAAATTGGCTGGAGGGCGGGAAGGGATGGGAGCGAGCAGGAGAGACAGCAACTTGTAAATAGAACCAAGCTGGAGACGTGGAGACAGCAATGGGTGGATGGAGAGATAAAAGAGGATAACGTTAAAGGTATAGAGAGAAGTGAGAGAGCTGAAGGGATAAAAGTGGTGAGATGGGGAAAGAAGAGGATGTAATAGGAATGGATAACAAAGGAGAGATGCAGGAAAATTATCAGCTGCGCTCAGGGAAATTGTACTGTTACCTGGGGGTGGGGGGGGGGCATGAACACATGCACAAAACAGAGCTCACATTCACCTTCGGTAAACTGAATTGCCTTTCATACATCACAGCGACGGGGGAACAGCCACAGGAGAGGCGCACTCCGCACGCACACACACACACACACACACACACACACACACACACACACACACACACACACACACACACACACACACACAAATAAACGCAGATAGAATGCAACTCGAGCAGCTCACATTTGCATAACCAGTGACTTTCTCAACGTGCATGCGCCATCATGTCGCTGCCGGTACCTTTCAGCATATCTATACCTCTCATCTGCGCACTCGCAACATTAAAATGATTACACTTTCCATCTGTGCCCCCCTGGTCCTGCAACACGGCACCATGCATCTCTCTTCGCTGATGACAGCCGTGGTTGAATCCACTTGACCACCTGACATGACCATTGTGTCATAAATCCCTTCGCTTGTGACTGGACTGCATAGTTAGGTGAGTGACCTCATACTCTTCTTCCACCCACAGCCATCTTTACAGCACTGTATAGATAACTGACCTTTAAGAAAGAGTCTGGTGAGGGGAAAGATGCTGCATGTGTGCATGCGTACATTTGTGTGTGTGTGGCGGGGGGGGGGGTACATAAGACCCCAGGGAGGAGGACACCCTCCCAGACAAGGGAAATAGTGGCACTTTAAAGAAAATGGGAGGCAGGATGGGAATGGAGGCACGTAAGCAACTGTTGCCCGCAGGGTGGGGGGGAGACGCTGTTTGGTGTGCAGCAGTGAGGTGGAAACGTGTGCATGGTCTGTTGATGACGTGGTGGAGCAGTGGCTTGACAGGAAGAGAGAACAGAGAACAAGTGTTAACAGATTCAGTGTGATTTGCAGACTGCGCCATACCTAGTTACTAATAGCCTACTGTATACCGATATGTGTGCTCTCAAGAGAAGGAAATAGAAAGCAGCATGTGGAAAACACATAGGCACGCTTCTCTGCTGGATGCAAGGTCAAAAGGTCACATGAGAAGAGGACAGGACTGACGTGTTCCGTAGTAACATAATAATGAATTGCATTTTTATAGCGCTTTTCCAAATGCTCAAAGCGCTTTACAAGGGTTCATTCATTCATACATTGGGAGGTGAATGTTGGTTCACCTCCCAATGTTGGTTCAAACATTCAAAGATACTCACTGTTTCTGCCTGATAGTATAATACACATTATAATACAATAGAAGTTTACAACAGTGAATACATTTGTATAGAAATGCTCTCAGAGAGATACTACACCGTGACCAGCTTGACCTTCCACTGTGACCTTGAAATTTTACATTGAAAGAGAACAATAGTGCAGTTCCTGAACTCCGCTCGACTGGCCATGATGCAAAATGGCAAAAATGTTTGATAATATCTCTTAGAAAATATCTAGCAATATAAATATGACTATAAACACATTATTCCATTATGTGTCATATATCTATTATTTCCAATTATTTATTTGCTTATAGTATATTTGGCATAACATAGGTCAGTCAACTATTTTTGGAGTCGCCAAATCTATTTATAAATGCACCATGTCTCTGTATATATACGTACGTACGTGTGTACGGCTGTAATCCAACTCGAGAACCGTTCGCCCCACCGACTTCAAATTCGACACACGCGTTCCACACCCCCACAGGGAGTGCAGTGCCTGGTGTCGAGTCGGACGAACCCACGATTGTCCAGAACCGCCACAAAAGGCCTCTGCCCGGGCTCTGGCCAGGGCCTCTGGCTACAGGGTCCATATATGGAGCTGGCCTGTTCTGACATCACAACACTCCATATTTGGGCATGCCTGACACAGAACTCCATATAGGAACTAGATAAAGTGCCCCTCAGGGCACAGGTCTCCACCATGGGGCAGGTCAGGTTTTGCAAAAATCCACCTGTTGGTGGCGCTATAACAGGCCAATGTGAAAAGGGTGGGATATATTCCTCAGCTATAGTAGGAAAGTCTGTGAAAGATTTAATTTCACGTAAATTGCACGCTGCTTTGATTTGAGGCTTTTTGTTCAAAACGGGCCAATCCTGCAAACTTTGAAAGCCAATGTTAGCCAATTAGGATGGAATATGAAATATCGGACAGATCCATCTTGAACACATGACTTTAGAGATAGTGTGTAAAGATTTGCGGGATTTTTGGACAGAATCTGGAGGAGTAATATAAATAAAAAAAAATTGTCTGCCTGGTGGCGCTATAACAGGCCGTTCTGGAAAATGTGGGGCAGAGGTTCATCGTTGGCATCCAGGGGGTGTGTGTGCAAAATTTGGCATCGACTGGGTTAACGGTGCCGGAGATTAGCTGTACACAGACGGACGGACGGACACACGGACTCACACACACATACACACGGACGGAGTGCAAAACATATACTCTCCCCATGCCTTCGGCCTTCGACAATAAAGGGACACAGAGAGACAGATCTAGAAATCTCCATATATGGTCATAAAAGGGACACAGACAGATGGGTGGAACAGGTACTTGGGCATAGCCGGGCGGGGCATGGATATCCAACTTCCATCGTTATGCCGACTCAGAGCTCTATACAGCCGGGCACCGGTCTAGTTAAGTTTAATTACATGGAAGGCACTCCAGTCCAAACTTTACCAAGACATTGTGAAATGTAAATTTGCATAAATTGGAGGTTGAATGAATTAAGAGCCAAAAAGTCAAATGCACCTGTGTTTTCTTTCAATTGTATTGCATTAAACCTTCTTTATCTGAAGAAGCCCTTGACTAAAGATTGGTTTAATTTGGAAACGAGCTAATGTATTCTCCTGAGCTCATACGCCGTTCACAGCTGTGCTTTCAGCGGCAGACAGAGATTCACTGTGCACTTCTTTTAAATACCTGATTAACACTGTTTGGCCCTCACACATTACAAACACACGCTAGCACGCACGCACGCACGCACGCACGCACGCACGCACGCACGCACGCACGCACGCACGCACGCACGCACACACACACACACACACACACACACAGGCCTGCCCACATGCACATGCTGGACTTGTGGCATTAATTTGAAATAATCCTTTACAATGAAGGCTAGGCACACATGCGAGAATTGTAATGGATAATAGTGTGGAGAGTGACAGCTGAAGAAGCGCTCTGAATACACATAAACATTTGCACAGTGATACACACTTATACACAGCAGAGGAATAAGAGAAGTACACACAACACAACCATTTGCTGCACATTTCAATACACCACACAACAGGCAGCCTCCTTTATCTGCTTCCCTCTCTGTGTCATCCTGTCATATCCAGCACTCTCACTTTGTTTCTCCATCATTCTTCAGAAACAAACACACACAAACACACACACACCCCAATACTCGTCACATGCACGCACGCACGCACGCACGCACGCACGCACGCACGCACGCACGCACGCACGCACGCACGCACGCACGCACGCACGCACGCACGCACCCACGCACGCACGCACGCACGCACGCACGCACGCACGCACGCACACACACACACACACACACACACACACACACACACACACACACACACACACATTAATTCGATGACAGTGGGGTTCGAGGGAGCTAGGGTGGAGTCTTTATACATTCACCGGGAGAATTCAGGAGTTGTGATTATTATTAAATTCTCATTCCAGAGGCTGTCTGTTTCTATTTCTCGCATGAGCCTTACTGTCAAAGGGAGTTATTGATTGTGGTTTTAATCTACAAATAAATATATCATGCAGGGTTTTTCCAACCATGCTGGCAGCAATGTTAAAAGAAGGGCACAGCTCATCTGGCTGATGGATGCAAGGGACCGCTGCCCTACAGGGCCTAGGGGTGGGCTACACCCCCCCCCCCCCCCCCCCCCCCCCTCTCTCTCTCTCAATCTCTCTCTCTCTCTCTCTCAATCTCTCTCTCTCTCTCTCTCTCTCTCTCAATCTCTCTCTCTCTCTCTCTCAATCTCTCTCTCTCTCTCTCATCTCTCGCTCTCTATCTCTCTCTCTCTCTCTCTCTCCCTCAATCTCTCTCTCTCTCTCTCTCTCTCTCTCAATCTCTCTCTCTCTCTCTCTCTCTCAATCTCTCTCTCTCTCTCTCATCTCTCGCTCTCTATCTATCTCTCTCTCTCTCTCCCTCAATCTCTCTCTCTCTCTCTCTCTTTCTCTCAATCTCTCTCTCTCTCTCTCTCTCTCTCTCTCTCTCTCTCTCTCTCTCTCTCCGTTCCTCCTTCCCTACACACACACACACTCTCATGCATGAACTGTAGTCTCTAAAACTATAGCCTATAAACTGAGGTGGACGAATCTGGAGGTGACGTGCATGTGTGTGTGTTTGTGTGTGTGTGTGTGTGTGCGCGTGCGTGCGTGTGTGTCAAAAGTGTCAAATTAGCTTTTCAGTGACCACAGCAGAGCTCTTGTACTTGCTCTCCTTCGTCCACAACAGCGGCAAGTAAGGGGTGTGTGTGTGTGTACGTGCGTGCGTGCGTGCGTGTGAAAGTGTGTGTGAAGGTGTGTGTGGGTGCGTGGCGGTCAAGGTGGAGCAGAAGGGCCCCGTTGGGAGCTCTCCTGCCCTATGCTCCGGCCCTTCCACCTTTGGAGTGTCCATGCCTGCTGCTCGTTCCCCAGAGGTGTCAGATGGAGGCTATAACCAACAAGTGGTGTGTGTGTGTGTGTGTGTGTGTGTGTGTGTGTGTGTGTGTGTGTGTGTGTGTGTGTGTGTGTGTGTGTGTGTGTGTGTGTGTGTGTGTGTGTGTGTGCGCGCGCGCGTGTGCACGTGCGCGCGTGTGTGCGCGCGCGTGGGTTACAAGGTGAAAGAGGACGCTGAACATTTGACTGAGTGCTAGGATAGAATGAGGGGAACCGAAAACAAGCAAGTCGAGAGAGGAAGAAAGCCGGCGTTGTGACTGACGGTAATGACTGTGGAGGAAGCCTGGAAGGAGAAGCGGGGAACGCTGGGTATGCCAGCCAGCCTACAGGAGGGATGGGCGAGAGAGATGAGAAGCAACACCAGGGGAAAGAATACAGTGAAGACGAGGCTGCATTAGTAACAAGTCTCTCTGGCCAATTATACCACTGCTGCTTCTCTTCTATCATTCTCCTGCCTCGCCTTCTCTCTCTCTCTCTCTCTCTCTCTCTCTCTGCTCTCACTTTCTCTATCTGTGCTCGTACCGTCCGTGTGCTGTCAGCGGCAATAGATCCCTAAATGATACCAGCTCAGCGCTGGCAGGTTTTATCTTCCCGTGCTACAATAGGTAGGACGGGATCCAAGGAGAAGATAAGATAGAGAACCCAACAGTGAGAACGCATAGGACGAGACTTTTGGGAAAGTGCTTTATTGCCATCTAGTGGCAATTAGACCCCCAGGCCACCCAAAGCAACGCACAGGCTGGTGGTGGTGATCATTAGCAAGAGAGCGTGCAGGAAGATCATGTTCTATTCTGCACATCATGCACAGTAACATATTCAGTGTTGATTTAACTCATAAAATGGACCCAAATAATCTGTAGGGGTCCATATACTCAGGTTTAAACATCAACTGCCCATCCATCCATCTTCAACCATCAACTGTCCTAAAGGGAATACCTTCGTACCTCCGATGTCACCCCATACGCCCATATATAGGCAGGATATCACAGTCACGTCACTCTGGCTCAGACATAAGTTAACCATAAACAAACCTGACATGCCCATATATAGCCTACCGTAGACATGACACTATGACTCAGAGTCAGACATAACCATAAACAAACCTGATATGCCCATATTTAGGTATATATGGAGATCCGGTTGTCCAGTGCCACAGATCTGGACGATATGGGGCCGTCACCGACTCGGCTCGCGCATTGGCAAGGAGAGAGGGAGTGTGGTGGCTGCCACTGAGTTGTCCGGCTACGCGTTTGTTCAGAGCCATATATGGGCATATGGATTATACAGTTGTCCATAACCGCCCATCCAACCAATATGCCCATATATGGCCATGCCTCTATACAGGGTGTGGCAGTGGGCAGAATACTAATGACATCAGGGATCTCCATGTATGGGCATAAAGGGATACTGACAGGTACAATGGGTACTCTGACAAGGCATCAGAATGGGTCGGATCGATGGTGCGACGTAGGTGAAAGACCTCTAGTTTAGCTAAATGAACACAGGATTGTTAATTGCATGACTTCTACAACATCAATGCTGAAACCTGTGCTAGAGCCAAATGACTGACGTGTGAGATTGTCGACCATTGTTCAACAGCCTATTACAGCTGACATCCAAGTGCACATGGCACTATCAACAGGACATGCCATTTTCTATTCAAGAAAGGTTATGGTTTAAAAAATGTTTTAAAGGTCACAATCAAATATAATCAGACGTTCTGAAAACCTGTATTTTCCCATTGTATCGTTTTATTATTACACTAGTTTCTTATATCATGTGTGTGTGTGTGTGTGTGTGTGTGTGTGTGTGTGTGTGTGTGTGTGTGTGTGTGTGTGTGTGTGCGTGCGTGCGTGCGTGCGTGCGTGCGTGCGTGCGTGCGTGCATGCGTGCGTGCGTGTCCATGGGTCCAGTCACTGACCCATTACAGGTGGGAGTATAAGGGTGCCAGTGCTAAATGGGCAACTTAGGAGAGTGGAAAGACAGATAAAAAAAAATAAAAATCACAGGACCACAGCAGAAATAATGGGACAGGTGGTCCTGACATCTGGAGCCAGAGGACTTTTAGGAGCTTCCCAGCATCCGCTCACCTTGCGGGTAAATTAGCAAAGTGAGAAAATATGGCAGGGCTAAACGAGGCTGACAATCACACAGAGGGTGGGCTGGTGAGAGAGCCCAGTGGGGAATTCATCATCCACACATTTTTTATTTTCACGTAAAGAAAACGGGCGGAGAGTGGACGCCAGGGCAGGCAGGGGTTGAGGGTTGGGGGGCATTACATTATTACAGTTTGACCTGAATTGATGAAGATATCATTTTACCATGAACATTGTTAAGCAGTTCTCCTCCTGCTGGTGGATTTATTTCAGAGCAATAAGTCCGGTATATTGTGGTAATGCAAGTTGATTGTACGTTCTATCGATCTATGGCATGCGATGACCCCAGATGGAGTAATGGGTCAGGCAGGCAATTTAGTAATCACAGTTCAGGAAGGCTAGTGTAGATATACTATATGCCACAAGCTGTTTGAACTGGTGCTGATGCACAAGATGAAGAGAGATGATGTCATAGGGGTTCTTTTGTGTGCGTGTGTGCGTGCATGTGTGTGCGCGTGCATGCGTGCGTGCGTGCGTGCATGCCTGCCTGCGTGCGTGCGTGCGTGCGTGCGTGCGTGCGTGCGTGTGACTCTCATTTCCCCTTGGCCAAATGGAAGGTCATGAGGGAGAAGGTGGCTACAGCAACTGCCACCGAGTCACACTGACAGCTTGACCCCTGGGAAAGAAATAGCCTTTTCATCAGATGCACCTCCTTCGTGTTCACCGCATCCCTCTTCGGCTCCTTTCCACTTTACTCTGACTCCCTCAGCCTCTCTCCCCTCCTCCTTCCATCTGGACCGTGCCCTTCCTGCCTTCCACTCCCCTCTGTAACTCCAATCCATCTTTACTTAACCTTTGCTTCTCTTACTTCTCTCTATACGCTTTCCAGCAACGCCTGATGTGTTTTTTTGTGTGTCAGCCGGTGCTCTCGTTCCCTCTCGCGTCTCTGTTGCTCTCATTTCACCACCCTAGCCCTCCCAACACTCCCCCCACCCGCCCGTTTCCTTGGGCTCCGGCTCTAATGTCACAAATGGGTAATAAAGATGCCATCAAAAGGACACCAGAGGATCCGCATTCTGCCGACGTCCCATCCCTCTCATAACTCTCTGGAGGGCAGAAGGACACATACATCACCGTAGAGGAGCCTAATGGCATGGAATTATGTCGCTGTTAACACCGTGATCCAAATAGATGCACGCACGCACAGGGAACCATGCCGCGCTAACAAAGTGTGCCCACGCGTATGGAGGCGCATATATTTGCGAGGGACTGTGTGCCATTAAGTTATCAGGAAAAACGTTCCCTTTACGCCCCTACTCAACATGCTAAACACAGAGGCGGGAACGAAGGGGAGGAGTGTGTGTGTGTGTGTGTGTGGGGGGGGGGGGGGGGAGAGGGGGCACATCTTTTATTCCCCCATGTGCCTCTTCAAACCACCACTCAGACAGTCGGATGGACTGTGCCAGAATGTCTAGTCAGATATGACCTTGAGGAGCCGGTCTGCTGTCCCACAAGGTCTTCACTCTCACTGTCGCATCAAACGCTGTCGTTCTCAATAAAAACATCATTACGGTATAGGCCTATTTCACTGTTGCAGGACATCAGTTGCATTAGCAAAAGCCCAGGTGTTAGTTTATGGTCAACTATTAAAAACCATACCATACAAATAGTCAAATGTCTATTGGGCCGGCTCATTCACCGCAGTTCTCCTGATTCAGTCATGCTGTACGCTTCTTACTTTCTTTATATAGCAGGCTGTTAACAGTGCACATTACACTGTAGTATATATAAATATACATTACACTGTAGATATATAAATAAATAAATCATTAATTAACAGCCAAACAGATAAACTTACTGTACTATGTATTTCATACAGCAATGAACTACAATCATGTTGTTAAATGTGGTGTGTGATATGGTTTGTATTGATGTGATGACCACACTGCTCAACTGAAGGGAAGGTCAGTTCGTCATTGATACTCAGGGGTGGAAAAACTCGCACCGGAAATTCTATGAAATGAATTGCAGTGAATCAGGACACTATTTATTTTTTTATTTTATTTTTTATTATTTTTATCTCACAATTTTGTAACCCATTTTTTCACCCAGTGTCAATTATCAAATGGCGCTACACTTCCTCTGCTAACCTGGGGGGGCAGCGGACTGACCTCATGCTTCCTTCTACGCATGAGGAGTCCAAGCTGCTTCTTTTCACCTGACGGGGGGGAGTTTCCCCAGCCGGACGTATATCGCGTGGAAGGAACACGTTATTCCGACCAGTTCCTTTCCCCTCCATCAGGTGCCCCGGCTGGCCAGGGGGAGGTAGTTTAGAGACCAGGATTACTGCATGTTTTCGTGAGGGTACCTACTCTATAGGGACATGGGGAGAACATGCAAACTCCACACAGAAAGGCCCTTTCGCCAACCCCGCCTCGGGTATGGGCACTGATGACGCGGAGGAGGGAACACGCCCCCAGCGCCCACAGCGTCCCCAGCGGGAATCGAACCCAGGACCTTCTAGCTGTGAGGC
Organism: Electrona antarctica; assembly: GCF_951216825.1. Classification (NCBI taxonomy): domain Eukaryota; kingdom Metazoa; phylum Chordata; class Actinopteri; order Myctophiformes; family Myctophidae; genus Electrona; species Electrona antarctica. The sequence goes on along the minus strand of NC_136808.1, from coordinate 46,076,304 downwards.
GACAGCACTACCGACATGACCCCTGAGGACACTATTTCTGAATTATTGTGTCCTTTTAATCGTATCAGGAATATATCATATCATCATCATCATCATCATACTAATTAACCAAATGTCTGTCTGAATGAATGTGTGTCTGTGTGTCAGAAACACTGCCGTAGCTCCTCACTGCCTGCACCAATCACTCCCACTTTTCACACAGGCATTGACCATAATAATATGGAGGTCTTAACAAAGCCCTTTTTCCAATTTAACAAATTATAAATGAATAATGAATTTATTAGTGAATTAAAAATGGGAAAACGCACCCAGGGTGCAGTAAGTATATTTCACAACAGGTAAGGGCTAGTAATAATAAAAGAAGACATATCACAGGTTGTTTCATGATTACTGGGTTTCTTATGTGCACACTATACATAGTATAGTGAATAAATTCTCTCCGAGAATTTAAATGGTTGAATTGAATTGAATCTCCATATATGGGCATATAGTCACGACATAGAGGACATTTGCACGGGGCCCTAGCTTCCCCATATATGGGAATGTCAATATATGGCCATATATATCACGCCTCCATATATGGGTCACGCTTCGTAACATCACGCCTCCATTCTTGTTCTGACATTCCATATGTTGATCTGACCTCATCAAAGCCTGTACACTTAATATACGGTATACGCTCCATATATGGCCAGTACAGAATTCATTCCATATATTGATCTGACCCCCCATGCCAAAGCGCCAGTGCTCGCCCAGCAGTTCGCCGCTTGCCGTCACCCAGGCAGATGCGTGCACGCAACCTCGAGGTCTCAGGGCGTCTTACTGGTTATTAGACTATAGCAATGATGACAGTCTTACTGGTTATTAGACTATAGCAATGATGACAGTCTTACTGGTTATTAGACTATAGCAATGATGACAGTCTTACTGGTTATTAGACTATAGCAATGATGACAGTCTTACTGGTTATTAGACTATAGAAATGATGACAGTCTTACTGGTTATTAGACTATAGCAATGATGACAGTCTTGCGATACTTTGGCAAGTTCAGTAAAGTACGTCTAAATAATTATACAGTGCACACACTGAAAAGGAACACAGACAGCACAAAACAATGTGTGATATGTCTTCTTTTATTCTCCTGGACTGAGTATTTTACAAAGGTCGCAGTCATTCAGAAATAGTGATTATTCATAAGCTGGTCCATCTGGCTATCACTGACTGCAGTGCATTCCATCTGACTCCCGGCTGCAATTTGCAATCTGCCAGCTGGAATTGCTGGACAGAGAAAATGACGTTGGTGTCCTCTCCTTAATGTACTCAGTTGTCACTCGTCCTTTGTGAGGGGAGCTAGACCCTCCTATATCCAGATTTTGGTGTGTGCACAAACTACACAAACATTAAATTAAAATAGCCAAATTATTGTCGATGTAGATCGGCTAGTTGAACTATTCAAAAATGTTTTTCAAAATAGTAAAAAAAAAGGCAAAGAAGTTTAGGGATAAGGGGTTTAGCATGGACGAAAATAGAACCCATATAGTGTCTATTTTACATCATGATGGTGTACGATGATAAGAGTGCCCCTCACTTCACACAGGTGTGATTTTTATTATTATTGTTATGCTGCTGCAGGAAGCTGAATAAAAATATGTTTTACTCTTACCTGTACACAAGATGTAACAATAAAGCACAACCTTGAACCTTGAACCCTTATAGGCTACTGCAGGTGGCTCATTAAGGGCGCGTTCGGAAATACCGCACCGGAGCGCACTCGCCTATTAGTTTCATTGCACAGTGCGCTCAGTGTACTATTTCCTAAATGTAGTTGTGTTCAACGTCGGTTCAGGAGTAGAGACCACCCTCTGCTTATCACGGCCACTCCCCGTTCTCAATTGCTTCCCTATCTACCACAAGGACTATTAAAAGAGGACTCCATGTTGATCCCTGGAAGGAAAGAAACATGCGCAAGCCAACACTTCTGTGTTCAGCTTCCTTGGTCTTTCCTTCCAGGGAGCAACATGGAGTCCACCGTACTGTACGGTCTTCGCTTCCTGTCCTCTTTTAATAGTCCTTGATCTACCACACTTGCCCTCACTCATTAGCCACTCACCATTCACCATCACCCGTATCCACTACACCGGCCTCCACTCACCACTGCCAATCCCAGAGCCATATAAAGGCTCTGGCCAATCCTTGCTGCAATCACCACAGTATAAATACACCTGTGATCTCTCGGCCTGGCTTGTTTGTTCTGCTTCACAACAGACCAAACATGGGTCGTGAGTAATGCTCTGTGCTCTTGTAGGCTATTTCGGCTATTTCTGCCATTCATTGCCTTCAAATTCATCGTCCTCCTCCACCCCAATCTCTTCCTTCCTCCTCGATTCTCGCTCTTCCTTCTGTCTCTATTTCTCTAGGAATCCAAGGGGGGCAGACGGCAGTGACGGAGCAGAGACGACCCATCGCTCCCCGAGTAGAGCAAGGATGGCTTATAAAAACAAATCTAGTGTTGCAAATTGCAGCTAGTTTGGCTGCATGCTGCACTCTCTTTCTCTGCTTCTCCTCACAGGCATATTTGGTATGCTGTTTGTAAGTTATTTAGTTATTTTGCTGCACTCATATCTCACACTCATCCATATTTCACCCCACTTACAACACAGACTTTCACAAAAGTCAAAAGAATATGTTTTTTTGACAGAAAGACGCACGCTTCAATTGCCAGAGCAGCTCTGGATTGATAGTTTTTTGAAGGAGAGATATTTTATGGTTTTGATCTGAGGTTGGATTGTTTGGTACCTTTCAGAGGTTGCGTGTTGCTACCCATTGTTGAGGAGCCTATGGAAGCATGTGTAAATAGCTGTAAAAAGGATTGATTGATTGATATGTTTATTGACAAATGATTGTGAACGTTACTAACCTTAGAAAAATAGTTGTGAAGGTATGTCAGGGTGTCCTTGCTTTGTATCCTGTGGACCATACACAGTTTTATTATCAAGACAAATATTATGGGATTAGAGTGGAAGGGATGCACATAGATTAGGAATGAGCTTTAGGTCGAACATGGTGTTGTTTTGTCCAGGCGCGGAGGATCCAGTTTTGTTAGAACACATTGGTTTCACCGAGCTGTTAGTGATGCCGTTTGAGCAGAAGTTACGGTTAAGAGAACTGGATAAAGCTGTAGAAAGTTGAGTTGTTGCAAAAATAATCATGAAATTGCAGATAGAGAACAAATAGGTTACAGTTAATCCATGAAACCTTTCTCCAGAGAACGTGTACTTCTCGTACTTCCGTCGGATCTGATCTGCACTGGGTGGTATTGATGTTGTGGACTGGTTTAATGAGCGTGCACCAATGCCCTGCCCCCCTTTCTTTGAAGGGGTTGCTGATACAAAAGAAAAATGGCCAGATGCAGACAAATTTACTGATGCTTCAGTGCGTCCTCTCCTGACTCTGCTGAGGATTGTATTAGGCCTATGTTATGGTGAAATTGGCTGTGCAAAACATATGTGTTGGTCCTGGAGGCGTATAGCCAGGGGTAAAGAAGAGTAATAAGCCTTTGCAAACCATGTTGTTGAGCACCATCGTTGGTGCTCAGCTGAGAAAGTTGTTACTTTTGACTTTTGTTAGAACAGTTCAATGATTTGGACTGCTATGTAGCAGACATCTTCCATACTTAAATCGGCTGAATTGGCTGATTTTGTGTTGATGCGTTTAGATTTGTTTATGTGCGCCGAGGGGTATTAGAACAGTATCCCTCAGCGGGGGACTGTAATCAAGTGGTGAACATTTTGTGAAGCCTGGTTCCTCGCATAAGTATAGATACAGGGCAGGGCGAACCGAGGACACATTGTATGCAATTATTGCTGTCAAGACAGTTATTGGAAATTCCAGTGTCCTGAACTACATGCTCCATTTTGGAATTGGACACTGCATGGTACAGTAGGTGTTGACCAAAGTAGGCTACTATAGTTTTTGAGCCATTCATCAACAATGCTTTTGTCCTTGTTGGTGGTAAGGAGCATGTTCATTCAACTGTGAAACCGGTTCGACAGTCATTATATTGGAATTAGTGTTGCCAAGTTCTTCCCCAAGACAGAGATCTCTTCTCATATTTTGTGCTGATGCAAGGTAGGTGGGTTTGAGTCCTGTGCCACGCAAAAATTCGGCCCTGACATTTGGCCCATCATTTTTTTTCTTTTTGGGGTGGGGGGATGGGGGCATTCATTGGGCGGTCCAGGGCATATGCCCTGTACGTCAAGTGGCCAGTCCAGGCCTGGTAGTGCAGGTAATTCCAGAGTTCTACACCCCCAGCCCACGCTGTTACGTGTACACCCCATTCTTGTGTTACAATACACACAGAGCCATGACATGTCTGCCTCAGGCTCACCTGTTTTAGTGTTGTAGAAAAGGGATATTGCCTGTAGAACATGGGGTTTGTAGGTAACCGCTTCCACTTCACTTTTTCAGAGTATAAAAACAAGGCCCCATACAGCTTATGAATCTACATGATAGAAAATCCATGCAACTCCTTTTGGTGGAGTAATGTGGTGCACTAAGCTTATAAAAGTAAAGTGTATAGGTATTTGGGTGCATCATTGTTTACACCATACACATTTTAATGTGATACCATCTCCTCCACTCTGAGACACTCGAGGCTAATAAAATGAGCAGGGAGATGTGTTATAGGATGGAGTTTAAGGATCAACTAATTTATTTTGAGAGGCCTGTAGTTTCTTTTTAAGGATCGTATAGGGATGCTAGTTTACCAAGATGTGGCAGGCATAAAAAAGGAAGAAAAAAGAAAAACATTGAACAATAATGCCCCTGCCAATATTCCGAGCGCACTTCTATCTATTAAAATTGATATTCTCGCAATAACATTAGCTTTAGCATTTAGAGAAATAGTTATTGTCTAATACAACGTAAATAATGAACTGTGCTTTTGTAGTAGGATGGGATATTGGGACTACATAGCATGGAATTTGCGACATGCTGTGTTTCCCACCCAAAAACATTTTTTGGGCGGGAACCCCTTTTGAGTATTATGTTATACTTTAGCTATTGGAAAATAGCAGATCTACAAGCTCATAGCGCGTGCCGCGCTACGAGCTTGTAGGTCTGCTATTTTTGAAAAATCGTAAAAACTTTGAATATATATTCATTCAGAGACAATGTTTTTAACTCAAATGTTTGCTTCTGGGAGGTCCCTGGAACAACATATTTTCAGATGGGGGTCGGCGGCCAATTACATATAATCTTGGGGGCCTTGACATGAAAATGTTTGAGAACGACTGACATAGAAACATGGGTTTTTCAGAAAACTGTCAGGACTTAGAAGCCATTTCTTTTAATTTCGATGTCAGGCCTAAATGGGTTAAAGGGTGGGTCATGACCCCTGCTGTCATCTGGGGTTGCTGTTGCTCCCTGGTCCCTTTGTAGACTTTTACCCTGCAGAACACCTGAGGAACCCGGGCATACCCCAGAACACCTGAGGAACCCGGGCATACCCCAGAACACCTGAGGAACCCGGGCATACCCCAGCCCAACACCTGAGGAACACGGGCATACCCCAGAACACCTGAGGAACCCGGGCATACCCCAGAACACCTGAGGAACCCGGGCATACCCCAGAACACCTGAGGAACCCGGGCATACCCCAGCCCAACACCTGAGGAACCCGGGCATACGCCAGCCCAGCTTCATAAGGCTGGCTGCTGAGGAACCCGGGCATACCCCAGAACACCTGAGGAACCCGGGCATACCCCAGAACACCTGAGGAACCCGGGCATACCCCAGCCCAACACCTGAGGAACACGGGCATACCCCAGAACACCTGAGGAACCCGGGCATACCCCAGAACACCTGAGGAACCCGGGCATACGCCAGCCCAGCTTCATAAGGCTGGCTGCTGAGGAACCCGGGTATACCCCAGTCCAACACCTGAGGAACCCGGGCATACCCCAGAACACCCGAGGAACCCGGGCATACCCCAGAACACCTGATGAACCCGGGCATACCCCAGAACACCCGAGGAACCCGGGCATACCCCAGAACACCCGAGGAACCCGGGCATACCCCAGAACACCTGAGGAACCCGGGCATACCCCAGAACACCTGAGGAACCCGGGCGTACCCCAGCCCAACACCTGAGGAACACGGGCATACCCCAGAACACCTGAGGAACCCGGGCATACCCCAGAACACCTGAGGAACCCGGGCATACGCCAGCCCAGCTTCATAAGGCTGGCTGCTGAGGAACCCGGGTATACCCCAGCCCAACACCTGAGGAACCCGGGCATACCCCAGAACACCCGAGGAACCCGGGCATACCCCAGAACACCTGAGGAACCCGGGCATACCCCAGAACACCTGAGGAACCCGGGCATACCCCAGCCCAGCTAAATAAGGCTGGCTGCTGCACTCTTCTTTGGTTTGATTGTGGTATTCTCACCCCTTGGACAACACTGGCATTCACAGCATACTATGCGTTTAGCCATTTATGTTGTTAATTTGGTTTAATTTCAGGTAATAAAATAATTTGTAGGTAGACTTCAACTTTGATGTGTTGTTGCCAAAGAGCAAGGTCATAACAATGTCTTACTTAATTGGCATGTAAATGGATCTAGTCAAATGTGTGTGCTGCCCCATTCATTATTTTTTTTAAATTCTAAGCAAGGTTTGCTAATGTAAAATGTTTTGCACTTCTCTAACACAACAAATATGTATATTACATTGGTGTCAGTTATGGGGCAATACGAAAAATAAGACCTGTCTGAACTGTGTGTATACAACTGTACTGTACTGTACAAGCCCTCCTCCCTGGCCTGTGTGTGTGTGTGTGTGTGTGTGTGTGTGTGTGTGTGTGTGTGTGTGTGTGTGTGTGTGTGTGTGTGTGTGTGTGTGTGTGTGTGTGTGTGTGTGTGTGTGTGTGTGTGTGTGTGTGTGTGTGTGTGTGTGTGTGTGTGTATTTGAAGCTCCCTACATAGCTTATGACATATTTTCCATGTACCTGAGCCACTGCCTTTTCAGAAGGCCAAAGGCAAGGAAAGTGTGTGTCACTCACTGCACACTGTGAAGAAGTATGTCCGCAAGGAATGGCTCTTAATTCTTCATCACCTTGACTTGCTACTCATCTTCGTGCCCGCTGTTCTGTTCTTCAGAGGACTAGGAGACACACACACACACACACACACACACACACACACACACACACACACACACACACACACACACACACACACACACACACACACACACAGTCATGTATGGCAGACACTGGTTGGTGAATGGTTTTGTGTTATTTGAAGCTCCCTACATGGCTTATGACATATTTTCCATGTACCTGAGCCACTGCCATTTTCAGAAGGCCAAAGGCAAGGAAAGTGTGTGTCACTCACTGCACACTGTGAAGAAGTATGTCCGCAAGGAATGGCTCCTAATTCTTCATCACCTTGACTTGCTACTCATCTTCGTGCCCGCTGTTCTGTTCTTCAGAGGACTAGGAGACTTTTTTTTTAGCTCAAATAAAGGTTAAATAAATAACCAAGGCTCTTCACTTTAAATATATAATACTGTATGTATTTTCATAGATTTTTTCATTTGCAATGGTACACATTATAATTACAGTAGTATAGGGGAAGTCTACTGGCTTATTTGGAAGAACGGTTATTTATGCCATGACTTTCACCACTATATGCTATGTTTACTTTAGTCAAATTGTCCATTATTTTGTCATACGTCATTACGGATATGACAAAATAGCTTGGCGGTCCTTTGTTTATATTATAAACAACCAATTATTAAGGAAAAGCCAGGGATGCAGTTTTTGGACTGCTGTCACATTATGGCTGCCAATGTTGACACCCTTACACCTGATGTGCTGTTTCAAGTACAAGCCAATCCTCAAACAGCACGGACATTGTGACAACCTCATTTGCATAACACTTAATTGCTAAATTGGGACTCCACATTTTGTTGTGCACATGGTGAAGTCTAGGCCATGGTGAAACAGACAGACTAGAGAGAGGTAAAGCAGGAATAGAAAAAGACCTATAGCTCATATAATAGTCTTCTACGATATAATTACCAGGGGCATGGCTAGCTCTAGACTTGTCCTTGACGCTATGGACCAGAGCTAGGGCATGATTAACTCCAGGGAATGGGACCACATCACCCCAGCCCTGGATAATCTTCACTGGATTCCAGTTGCTTTTAGAATAGATTTTTTTAAATCCTTTTATTAACTTTTAGGGCACAAAAGGGTCTTGCTCCACATCTTGTTGATCTCCTGCGAGAACGAGCCTTTTCAGTTTGTGCCCCAAAAAATATGGAATGCATACCCTAGCCTAGAGTATTCGACCAGATGATACTATCTCATATCTTTTAAATCTCTTCTTAAACATATGTATTTGTTCACAAAAGCATTCTTGTAAAGCACCCTTACTATACAACCTTATCCCCCTCGTTTCTTGTTGAATTTCTTGAGTGCTGCAGCCACTCCAAGGAACAGCAATGTCCGTCCCTGGCCGTGTCCCTATTGTTTAGGGTGTTGCACCACTCACTTCAGACGGGTCTGATTTTTGTATCAGTTTTAGCTGTTAGATCTCTAAGTTGTTAAAGGAGCATTCAGTGATTTGGGTGATTTGGAAAAAACCCCGAAACTAGGGTTTTTTTTACCCCAGGGGCTCACTGGGGACAGGGAGGAAGTTCTTATATAGTCAGCACACTCTATAGTAGGGAGGATTATCCAAAAAAAAGGGGGGAAAAGTGATATTTGAATTAAGTGAAATCACCAAATATACCTTTAAATCTCTATTTCTATTTTGCATCATTTTAAATGGTGTTTTGTTTTACTTGGTTTGTAACTTCTGTTTTGAAACGTGCTATATAGTTATTATTATTATAACATTTTAATAAATCAGTGATTTAACACACAACTCTCACTATGGGACATCTGAATCTGTCATTTCTACTCGACCATTATTTTTAATTGGTCAGAGTCACAACAACATGTGTCACCTATTGCACTTCTTTCCATTGAAGTCATAATGAAGGAGAATTTGTTCTCTAAGGAACATTTCTTCAGATTGAAGAGTTGTTTATGTTTACATGAAATTAATCTGTAGATACAAGGACCAATGAACCATAATCAAGAACACAGTTTGAATATATTTTTCATGTATTCTGAAGCTACAGTGCTTTTTCTGTACATTTGTGTTGTCTGTTAACATGAGAAGCACAATAGACTTGTACTTTCAGTTGTTGTGGTCTAGGGGTTACTAGATTAATTTCCATCAGCAAGTCCAGCCCTTGAAGGTGCCTCACAGTATACTATAATTGACATTCTCGTTAAAAAAAAAAGAAGAAGACTAAAAAAAAAGAAAGAAAATAATCCTGAATTGGGGCTTTAAAGAGTCAAACTGTTAGCAGGCAGAAACAAGAATCTGGGGTGGGCCAATCGATAGAAACTTCATTACTGGGAAGCCCTGCTAGTAATCTCCTTGGCTGCAGCTGTGAGGGGCATACATTCTGCCTCAGCACCTGTTCCTAATGATGTATCCAATACGCGCAGGCTGAAGCACAAAGGCATACTCGCACAGCACAGAGGTTTTGGAAACTGTCAGCCATCTGTCCGTCTGCTGTTCTTTGTGCATTTTGCCTGTATCCCTCTCTCTTTCTTTTCGTTTCTCTAGTCTACAGTATCTCTCTTTTTCTTTGTCTCTGTCTGTCTCTGTCTGTCTGTATCAGATTCTGCAAGGCTATAATCTCTGTCCAGATGTGCTCTCTCACACCATCAACAGGGTGCATCTTCAGCATTTGACAAGATGGGAAGTGAGAAAACAGGAGGGAGAAAAAGAGGCGCGAGGGAAGAAATGAAGAAAGGGAGAGTGGAATGAAGAAGATAGAGTGATGTCGTAAGATAGAGATGTGGTAAAGGAGAATCGAAGGACAGAGGAAGAGAGTGGGTACGTTAGAACACTGCAGAAGAGCTAATTTTGATCAATATAAAAATGAATAGGTCCTGAATTGTTGAGTTACACACAATAACAAGCATCCAATCATTTTAAAATGACATAGGATAAACCCTTAACAGGCCAAGGTGCTTGCATATGGAAGACAGAGTTCTATGCAGTGCGTTATGAACTTGCCTGTTGTAGCAACACATCAGATCAGCATGTTCAAGTTTTGCGTGAATGAAATAGGCTCTCTCTCTCTTTTCCTACTTACTTCGATGTTGGCCACTAGGCCAAAACAGAGTCAAATTGGTGACATTTAGGATTGGTTAACTTTCCCGAAGATCTGTGTGTGCTACCTTTTACCTCCGTGTTCAGTTCAGTGAAATCATGCTTTTGATTGATTGATTGATTGATTGATTGATTGATTGATTGATTGATTGATTGATTGATTTTTGAACAGTTTGCAGAATTACAGTACATTACAAGTACAACTCAATACAAAAAACTTAACTGTGAGTGGACGACACCATAAAGCATTACACTTGTTTACAATAGGGCCCACCATTTTCAATTCATCAAAGATGAATTGTCAGATGGGGGCCAACCAAAAACACGTCTGCAGCCAATTGGGTTCAGATTCAGATCCATAGTCAAGAAACAGGAGCATGTGATTATTTATACATGGAAGTTGTTGGATGTTTATTAGTCCAACCAGTAGATGGCAGTGACACTGCAAAAACACTGGAGGGTGACAACAATTAGAAACATTTTCAGTAATTTGAGTGTTCTCTCTAGAGTCTAGAGTAGACCAACATGGCAACGTTCTCTCATACATGCTGCGAACGAACACAATCTTATCAAGTCCCCCTGAGAGTGCAGGTTGCAGCTGCAGGGAGAGGTGATGCACTAGCCCATTTAGGCCTGACGTTGAAATAAAAAAAAAGTCTTCTGAAAGAAGATATATTTAAAGATTTGTGCCTCATTTTCACGATATTTCAAAAATAGCAGACCTACAAACTCGTAGCGCGGCACTCGGTGCCGCGCTATGAGCTTGTAGATCTGCTATTTTTCAATGGGTTCCCGTCCAGAATGGGCTAGAATGCACATAGTGAGAAAGTGATATTCGGGAAAGGAATATAAATAATAGCGAGTTGAGGGAAGTTCAGGGAACTGCCCTATACACACTTACATTATCTACTGGTATGTGCCAATCCTTGTAACAACAGGCACTGCTAAGACCTCGTCAAGAGGGAATGTCTATATGCTAATAGTTTCTATCATGTACACAAGCAAGAATACAGCAACAAGGTATTGTCTATACATGGCCACAAAGCAATATATTCCATGACCCTTGTCCATGACCCCTCTCTCGGTTCGCTCCCAGGTTGTGTTAAAAAATAAAATACATAAAGATTGAATGAGAATTCTGCCTTGTGGAAACCAACAATTCTATTGTGATTTCTGCATTGGTGCTGTTGAACAGAATTTAAATTGCAACATCTTTTTCCTTCTTTTGGGTGCACAGCCTTTTACTGAATTAAACAGGCAAGCTATAGGCCTACCATTTGGTTATCCAATAAGAGACAACTCTACAGACACTTAATTATAACTCGGGGGCCATTATGGAACTTTTCCAAACCTGTCCTATTATCACTGAGTGTACCAAGAGTAATGTTTTTCGGTTACCATGTATTCATTCCAGTAGGTTAAATTATTTCTTTTTTTACAATTGACTTGTCAAAGAAATCCTCTCTTTTGGTGGTTTATTTTTCTGGCATTTATTAAATGCAACCTGTCCTCACACTTTCTGGTTCTATTGCCTGGGCAACACTTAACGAGCGGCCGCATCTACTGTAGAGTTGTGATAAGAAACAAACTGCAGGCAGTCCATCTTCAGCCAGTTGACTGTGTGTTCAAGTGCGAGATGTCTGTTCTTAAGTAAAACTTCCCAATCTTTCTTTTTTTTTTGTTAAGTGTTTGAGTGTAGTTTATGAAAGCATGTATTATGGTATAATACACTGTGGTACAATATGGTAATTAGCTGTATAATGCACAAATTGCCTCCAACTGTTCTGTCGTTGTTTAAAAGTAGAGCTGGATTGAACTCCCCCTTGCTTTTTATGGAAAGCAGTGAAACACAAAAGATCTGAGGTTTGAAAAGCTGCTGAATGTTCCCATGGACTGACAACGCTGACATACAGTAATTGCCTGGAAATATATTCTTTCTTAGGAAAAAGTATCGTCATGTATTGTGTGTGAAAACTTGAATGGAAAATTGACACCATGATAAGTAAAATGAGACTCCAGCCAGATGAATGGCCTCTTCAAGTCTGTTTTCGCTCTAAATATCTTTGGCAAAAACAGGCATTACAATATGTCGCAACGCAATGCGCTGTGAGGCTGTAGATCTGCTATTTTTGCTGAATGTTCCCCTTGAATAGGGACGCTATAGGATTTGTGATAAAATTGCTGAAATATTATTTTGTCTGTGTGCAGAAACAGGCAGTTTCTAAAGTAAAGTCTAATTTATACATTTTCGCACGGCACAGTGTCACCTTGTGAACGTGTAGATACCAATACTTGATTCTGATTGGCTGGTTACCGCCACGTGACCGTTGTAAATTTCACCGATAACCCACACCTTCAGTCACTTTATATCATTCCCAGCTGATTCTGCAGCTCTGTAGCTGTACTGGGGAAGGGGAGCGCTTGATTGCCTTACAAACCCATGCCGTGCGGGCATATGACTGTGAATGTGTGGCTCCAGGCAGCCCCGTAAAGACATCAAGCGCTATTCTCCCGTCACATAGTCTACTTGCCGAGCAAAACAAGGAAGTGTGTGGCTCGCTCTGGTGGCGCATAGCGTAGCTACTTTTGTGAATTTAATAGTTTTATTACGTTAATATTGCTATATGTTTGTAACCGTTTTAGAAAAGCAATAGGCCTAGCCCTAAGCCACTCGAGGCCCCAGCTTATCGGGTATTTTACAATGGCTCCGCTGCGCGTCGGGTCGGCCTACGCCTCCCAGACATTGTAAAATACCCGGTGACCTCTCGTGGCTTATTGCTTTATTTTAGGCATGCAACACTTTACAAACTAGAAAAAGTGCCCTTGGGGCCACAGGTCTCTTCCATGAAAGAAGCATTTGTGATGTTTGGGCAAAGTGTGTAGGAGTAGTAATAAATAAATATGAGTTTGTTTGTTGTTTTTTGCAATAATGTGTCCTCTGGTGGTTGTATAACAGGGCAATGTTAACCCATTTTGACCTGAGATCAGATTCTAAAAATGTCTTCTACATCCTGACAGTTTTCTGAAAAAGCTATGTTTCTATGTCAGTCGTTTATGTCAGTTTTTTTTCCAAAAATAGCAGATCTACAAGCTCATAGCTTGTAGATCTGCTATTTTTCAATAGCTAAAGCATAACGTAATGCTAACACCAAAAGGGGTTCCCACCCAAATAATATTTGGGTGGGAACCCCTTTTGGTGTTAGCATTACGTTAAGAATATACTGTTACTTGTTGCTATATTATAGCAACAAGTAACAGTATATTCTTTAATCTTAGTAGTAATGTTATAAAGATTAATGCATGTCGTGTTTTCAATAAATGGCTGGCATACATTATACTGTACATGTCAGATCCCTCTTGTCTATAAAGACTATAAACTATAAAGATCATGTGTACCGACTTGCGTGATATTTGGATGAAATCTGAAGGATATTTTAAAAAGGTTTTAAAATGGGTTTTTTTAAATAGTAAAAAAAATTGCAAATAAGTTTAGGGATAAGGGTTAAGGGGTACCGATTTGCATGAAATCTGGATGAAATCTGTATTACTTAAATCGGCCTCCTGGTGGCGCTATAAAGCTCAGATGTGGAAAAAATGCAGGGCAAAGGTTATTCCTAGGGAGTGTGCATACAAAGTTTTACACAGATCATGCAGTTATAGGTAAAAACACGAATTGGTAGATTAAGAGATTAGCTGTTTACAGACGGACACACACACTGCATGGATGGACACACAAACGAACGGACGGGCGGAGTGCAAAACATACTCTCACCATGCATTCAGCCTGGAGGAGACAATGAAACATACTCTCACCATGCATTCGGCCTGGAGGAGACAATGAAACATACTCTCACCATGCATTCGGCCTGGAGGAGACAATGAAACATACTCTCACCATGCATTCGGCCTGGAGGAGACAATGAAACATACTCTCACCATGCATTCAGCCTGGAGGAGACAATGAAACATACTCTCACCATGCATTCAGCCTGGAGGAGACAATGAAACATACTCTCACCATGCATTCAGCCTGGAGGAGACAATGAAACATACTCTCACCATGCATTCAGCCTGGAGGAGACAATGAAACATACTCTCACCATGCATTCAGCCTGGAGGAGACAATGAAACATACTCTCACCATGCATTCGGCCTGGAGGAGACAATGAAACATACTCTCACCATGCATTCAGCCTGGAGGAGACAATGAAACATACTCTCCCCATGCATTCAGCCTGGAGGAGACAATGAAACATACTCTCACCATGCATTCGGCCTGGAGGAGACAATGAAACATACTCTCACCATGCATTCAGCCTGGAGGAGACAATGAAACATACTCTCACCATGCATTCAAAACATACTCTCACCATGCATTCAGCCTGGAGGAGACAATGAAACATACTCTCACCATGCATTCAGCCTGGAGGAGACAATGAAACATACTCTCACCATGCATTCAGCCTGGAGGAGACAATGAAACATACTCTCACCATGCATTCAGCCTGGAGGAGACAATGAAACATACTCTCACCATGCATTCAAAACATACTCTCACCATGCATTCAAAACATACTCTCACCATGCATTGAAAACATACTCTCACCATGCATTCAAAACATACTCTCACCATGCATTCAGCCTGGAGGAGACAAAACATACTCTCACCATGCATTCAGCCTGGAGGAGACAAAACATACTCTCACCATGCATTCAGCCTGGAGGAGACAAAACATACTCTCACCATGCATTCACCCTGAGGAGACAATGAAACATGTCATTGCTGCTGCTGCATGGTGGTGTTGTATCCAGTGGCGTTTCCAGGAATTACATTTTGGGCAGGCAAGAATTACATTTTGGACAGGCAAGATGTGTTAATTGTCGTCTCCCCGCGCACAATCGTAGCACTAAAGGTTTTCAAACTGCCAGACGAGTAGGATACAAAGGCTGAAAGGCTTCCATTTACATTCCAATGGGTGATTGAGGGTCACACTCTACCGCGACGGCCATTCAGCTGTCCACTAATAGTTCTCATGTCTTGTTTTTGTCCACTTTTTTTCTCATTGTATGGATTTTGGCCAGGCCAGAAATGGATTTGGACAGGCGGACGCCTGCCCTCGCCTTATTGTAGATACGCCTCTAGTTGTATATCTTGCCCATGTAGATGTTAGGCCCTATATTTTTCTGTGGTCATATCCATCTCATTTCAAAGCGACATCATTGTCTTGTCTCCCAGCTATCAACTTATCTTAGCAGTACTGATTAAAATGGAGCAAATGATACCAACAAAAGACTATTATTACTTTTATACTACTTTTTGTTCTGCGGACAGACAGGCACAGACACACGCACATGACAGATGAATGCACATGCTACCATTATCCTTGACATTTGGGAACTAATGAAAAACCCTTAGAAATAGCTGTCTTCACCAAATACAAATTCAATTGAAATTCCGTTCATTTTCTCGTTTGTGTCCTTTCACCTAGATATTCCGAGATGAACCTGAGGCTGAAATGCAAAGAGCAATTTGCTCATGCATTCCATTTCAGGAGAGTTGAGTTTTACAAATGGACATTCTTGGGCCCACCTTGAACAGACTGATGTCTCTTGTTGTTGCCATGACCACTGAGAATCCATTTACCACAGCATCACTCTTTTGTTGAAACTAAATCTCCCATTAATTTCCTTATTTGAATTGTTAAACCAGATTTGCTTCTACGTTAAGGCCTCATTCAGACATTCACACGTATCAAATACCAATCAAGCAAATGTTTGGTCGTTTTTTTGTTTTTTTGGGCCACCACAAATTCTTTTCCAATGGGAGTCACATGGTTTGATCAAACATTTTTGTTTGATCGGGGGGAGGAGCAGAACACCACCAGCAATCAGCAATCAAACACAAATGTTTGGTCAAACCATGTGACTCCCATTGGAAAAGCATTGTGGTGGCCTAAAAAAACAAAAAAATGACCAAACATTTGTTTGATTGCACAAAGGGAGTCTACCAAGGCGCCTCAAGCCTAAAACGGCTGATCCGGTGCTTCACGGGTACAAGGACAAGAGTTGCAGAAGGAGAAGAGACTGGAGCAGCACGGACATTTAGAGCCTTTTATTAGGTGCTAAAGTATACAAAGACTAACGTTTCGACCTTGCGGTCTTCATCAGAGTCATGAATCATTTGTTTGATTGTGTTTGATACGTGTGAATGAGGCCCCAAGGAGCATTCAGTGATTTGGGTGATTTGGAAATCCCCCCGGTCCGCCCCGGTAACAAGATGTGTACATGCACACGATCTACATTGGGGGGACGTGCAACAGGCAAACCGCACGTGCACCAAGGCCCGCCCCCACTCGATCATGATTGGAGGAAGGCACCTCTCATGCGAATAAGATGAGACTTAAAAACATTATTCACCACAGGTTTAACAACATTTCAAAAACAATCAAAACATATTTGTTTAAAAATACCTTACTGTTTAAGAATGTGAGGCTGGAAGTTTGACAACATGCTCACGACAGACGACATACCAAATTTGATTTATGTTTCCCTTCCTAGTATTGGGAATTCTGCCGGGCACAATTTTGAACTTCTTTATTTTAGCAATGGCCCTCTCTACATGTACCTGCTGCTTTGCAGTGCGTTTTGTTGTGAGCTCATCTCCAGCTGGCATTTGGCTCTTAGACATTGCAACGGGTGGCATATTTAACTGCAGTCCTAATGCGGTCAGGTCTTCCTCTATTAGAAACACCTTATCAGCCATTATGCCATCCCCTCTTTGCAAATAACCAGCCTCAATCAGTTGCTTGAGGAGTAGGATGATACTAACCTGAATCCGCCAGATGGGGCAGCAGAGAGTATGTACTCTCTGCTGCCCCATCTGGCGGATTGAAAACAATACTTGGCGTTTTGTATGCTGATATTAAATCTAAAGGCAAGGTTTTGCAGATCTTCGTTGTTGCGCAGTTTCATTAAAACAAAGAGCAACTGCCTACGGAGGGGCATCTCAACAATGTTCCAATCATTCCACTTGTATTTAATTGGGACATTTAGTTGAGTGGCGTCTGGATCATTTGGAATGCGAAATAGTGTGCACAGTTGGTTAAATCGTTCATACGTGAAACCAGTACTGTATTCAATCATTTTGTATTCATTGTTAAGAAGTTCAGGTTGTAAGCGTTTTCTTTTTAAGTGTCCCAATAGTTATTTTCAGCCTTTGTACCTCAGTTTCTTTTAAAGCCAATTTCAAGTTCAAATTTTCTTCCTTTAACTTCTTCACCGTTTCTGTGTCAAACACCTCCCCGGGTTCCCTCTCCGGCTGATCCAGGTCCTCAGGAGGTGGAAGCTCAACATTCTCTGGAAAGAGAAATTATTATTACATATTAATGATTTTAATGTATATTATTGTGTTGTTTTTCTTTTACAGCTTCCGCTTATTACTGGATTGATTGATTGATTGAAGAATTTATTAACAGTTTGCAGAATTACAGTACATTTCAAGCACAAACTCAATACAAAGGCTGTTAACTGTGAGTGGACGACCCAATTAAGCATTACACTTGTTTCCAATAGGGTCCACCATGTTCAAATCATCAAAACATTTAGAGACGTACAAATAGACACTTCTATAGACAGAACAGGAATTCATCATAAAGGAGGTAAAAAGGGAAAAGAAATATATACAGTGAGGGGAAAAAAGGGGGGGGCTAAGTACTGTACTAAGCTGGAGTACATGCTGCTGATGGTGGAGTGCCTCATGGCGGTGACGAAGATGACTTTTCCAACTTTACATTGCCTCCCCAACCCCCAGATGTGTGCACAGTACTGAATGAAAAAACCATGCAAATCTTCACCAATATGACAATTTCATTACAAGATTCAATAAAACTTGAACACAACACAACACTAGTAAACTAACTTGTGGTCTAACCGATCTACCCGACTAACTTCCAGTACTTTTAAGAGAATATGTAGCTCTGGTCCATAGCTATGGAACTGTTCTCTTCCTACGCTCGCATAAATGCAGACCAGCTTCTTGTCTGTAGCGTAAATATAAAAAACGTTTCACCTTAGTGAACGCAGTCTGAGCCCCCCACCACATGTTTAAAATGCACTTTTTGAACCGACATGTTTCGACCTATACAGTCTTCATCAGGGCTAACAAAACACAGAGCAACAAACTCATTAAATAGGGCTGGAGACAGGTGGGGACCAGTCCAGCAATTGCAATGAACCACTTAGAAGCAGATCACGTGGTTCAACTCATTACATTGTTATTACATAAGAATAATCAGGCAATCATTAAGTAGAAAAAAGGAAAAAAAGGAAACGTGTGAGAAAGGACCCATCAAATGAAAAAGTACACTTAAAGCTATACAAATACATTGGAAAGGCTACACCATTAAAAAAAACGATATAAATGCCAAATAATCTATAGCATATAACATGTATATCAGAGGACACAGACAATAATAATAGTAGCAAAGGTTAATATAGAGCCCAAATTAACCTATAAAAAGCACATGAAGTCTATGTCCTCATTCAGGCCAGGCGGGGTAATTGCATCCAGGGTGTGAATCCAGAATGTTTCTCTCTGCGGTTCAGTCTCCTGATGCGATATGAGATTTGTCTCTTGGCAGTATCGGTAGAGGCACAGTGGAGTAACTAAAAGTATTTATTTTCCGGTGGAAAAACAATCCCTTTCTGTGGTGGGGGGCTAGAGTGCGTCCACTAAGGAAAGTAGGCTTTCTAATTACACAAACCGCCTTTGTATTGGTGAGTAGCTAAAACGTTTTTTAAATTTCCGCTACAGAGGAGAGGCTGGTCTGCGTTTCATGCGAGGGCTAGAAGCAAAGAGTGGCAGAGCCTTAATGCAACGGTAGCAAGAGCAGTAAGGCTATGGACCAGAGCTAGAGAATGACCATGGCCACCCTTGATGCAAAATGAAAATAACCAAAGCAATGAAAAGAGGTATAGAACAAGAGCCTGTAGCAGCAGCAGAGTACACTAAGGTCACTGGTAATCCAGTGTATCCATGTGGCCTGGTTGTAAATCCCCATGACCCACACCTTGGAACTTCAGCACTAACAACAGGCTTTTAGAAATTACGTGCCCATCTAAGGATAGCGTCACACTGTCTGTGACCCTACTTTTTCAAGCAGGCAGATGGCAGCTATGAGCTATAAGAGTCTCACAAATATATTACTATTAGATAATGGGGCAGCTTGGGATCACTTTTATTTCATGGTGTGATTTATTTATTAAATGTGCTGAAGACCATGGCCACCTACAGCGGATACACTTTGATGCAGGAAAATGGGAAGAGATGAATAACAAACGTGATGTTTTTTTACTTTGATTACTACATTAACCACATGAATCCCAGCGTCTCTATTCTGGGCACAAAGACGTAATTTCAGGAAAATATAGGGCGTGGCAAACAATACGTTACCACTTAAAAGAGCCACTTCAGCCCTTTTGCAACCAGCTCTTATTTAAATGATGTTTGGGAGACAAGAAACACTTTCCTGGGGTTTGTAATGGGGGTAATGTGTGTTTTTAAATATTTTAGTATTTCAAAGTGTCTGTGATGTCATGGACACTGCATGGTCTCACTTCCTTCCTGGACTACATGTCTCAGTAAGACAGCCCTCCCCCTCTCCACAAGGTGGGGTGAGTGCAGCAAAGCATTATGGTAATTGTAGTAATTAACTTTCATTCAACTTTGACCCCTCTATCACATGGAACTATATTTTGGGCGTAGTGATATGGACACAAAAAACATAGTTCTGTGTACTCTGTGTGATAGAGGGGTAAAAAATGAACGAAAGTTGCACTATATAGAAATAGGTCAAGAATACAAATGACGCTAGTTTTGTGAATTAATTTACTTTTAATGCGTGGCCCCCTGTGCCCCCCACAAAATGACCGGAACTACTTAATATTTCACCAAAATAATAATCATGATATAATAATAATCATGATAATCATGACAGTCATGTTTCAGGGCTAATCTTTACCAATCTTTCAAGCTGACCATGTTAGTTTAGCTGTCTAGCCACGATTAGCTAATATATAGTTACCAGATAACATCTGCTAGTAAAAACATAACATGACAATCGTAATTTTAGGATTAGCAAAAGTAATGACTTGCCTTGTTGATCTTTTAAGAAGTTTAAACTTTAAAGCCTGTCCTGTGACTCCTGTTCGCACTGTAGACTGTAGACTGTAGTCAACAAACAAAGGAATGCACTGGGTTTTGCGAGATTGTTAACCTCGCGCCACAAGGCGTTCCAACTGGATTATTAGGGCAGGCTGGGGGGGGGAAATATACAAAATAAAAAAGGGCAGGCAGGTGGCTCTTCTTGACCAGTGTTATTATAACAATTGTAACTTTTCTATGAATAATTTTGTCTCCACCAAGCCGAAGGCATGGGTGGCATTGGATTTGGGGAGAGTGCGTGCGTGCGTGCGTGCGTGCGTGCGTGCGTGCGTGTGTGTGTGCGTGTCTGTGGACAGCTAATCTCTGGCACCGTTGGCTTGATTGCAGCAAAACTCTGCACACACACTCCCAGGATGCCAGAGCTGAACCTCGGGGCAGATGGGCCTGTTATATCTCCACCAGGAGGCAGATTGTTTGACCTACAGATGAGATTTTGTCAAAACATCACGTAAATTGACCTTGGGATACATTACTGAGGATACGTCCCAGGTGAAATCCATGCAATGTTTTTTCGTTCTAGTTTTATTTATAGTGACTCATAGGAATAGATTACGTGACAACCAGGAATAGTCTGGTGACCACCGGAGAGACGGGTTTAGTTTCGTTTATTTGAACATCTTCACAGAATCAATCAGCAAAGAAAAAGAAACGGCCCTGTGAAGGTGATCAAAAGGCATGGGCTGAAGCTAAACGCTTATAAGGGCCCATCCTTCTCACAGCACAGCATTTGAGATACTCAGCATAGGGTGACAGCCGGAATGTAGACGGCACCCGGGACGGGAGCAGTATGGGTTAGCGCCCCAGCATGTGTCTTCACCCGGGACGGGAGCAGTATGGGTTAGCGCCCCAGCATGTGTCTTCACCCGGGACGGGAGCAGTATGGGTTAGCGCCCCAGCATGTGTCTTCACCCGGGACGGGAGCAGTATGGGTTAGCGCCCCAGAATGTGTCTTCACCCGGGACGGGAGCAGTATGGGTTAGCGCCCCAGCATGTGTCTTCACCCGGGACGGGAGCAGTATGGGTTAGCGCCCCAGCATGTGTCTTCACCCGGGACGGGAGCAGTATGGGTTAGCGCCCCAGCATGTGTCTTCACCCGGGACGGGGGCAGTATGGGTTAGCGCCCCAGCATGTGTCTTCAACCGGGACGGGAGCAGTATGGGTTAGCGCCCCAGCATGTGTCTTCACCCGGGACGGGAGCAGTATGGGTTAGCGCCCCAGCATGTGTCTTCACCCGGGACGGGAGCAGTATGGGTTAGCGCCCCAGCATGTGTCTTCACCCGGGACGGGAGCAGTATGGGTTAGCGCCCCAGCATGTGTCTTCACCCGGGACGGGAGCAGTATGGGTTAGCGCCCCAGCATGTGTCTTCACCCGGGACGGGAGCAGTATGGGTTAGCGCCCCAGCATGTGTCTTCACCCAGGACGGGAGCAGTATGGGTTAGCGCCCCATGCAGCATGTGTCTTCACCCGGGACGGGAGCAGTATGGGTTAGCGCCCCAGTATGTGTCTTCACCCGGGACGGGAGCAGTAAGGGTTAGCGCCCCAGCATGTGACTTCACCCGGGACGGGAGCAGTATGGGTTAGCGCCCCAGCATGTGTCTTCACCCGGGACGGGAGCAGTATGGGTTAGCGCCCCAGCATGTGTCTTCACCCGGGACGGGAGCAGTATGGGTTAGCGCCCCAGCATGTGTCTTCACCCGGGACGGGAGCAGTATGGGTTAGCGCCCCAGCATGTGTCTTCACCCGGGACGGGAGCAGTATGGGTTAGCGCCCCAGCATGTGTCTTCACCTGGGAGGGACGGGAGCAGTATGGGTTAGCACCCCAGCATGTGTCTTCACCCGGGACGGGAGCAGTATGGGTTAGCACCCCAGCATGTGTCTTCACCCGGGACAGGAGCAGTATGGGTTAGCGCCCCAGCATGTGTCTTCACCCGGGACGGGAGCAGTATGGGTTAGCGCCCCAGCATGTGTCTTCACCCGGGACAGGAGCAGTATGGGTTAGCGCCCCAGCATGTGTCTTCTGTGAGGAGGAAGCCCAACAAACCCACAGTGAGGCCTTTAGCTGCAACTTTTTTACAGGGGCCAGTTTCAAATTGCAGCCGCCAATATTAAAGTGCTCTTTTGAAGGAGGCTAGGGATTCACATTTCTTAACGGCTGTTGGTAGGGCGTTTCCCATTTTAGTGGCATAGGAGCGAAATTAATTAATTTAACCCCTTGGTTGAGCCGAATCTGGGTTGAACGTGGTTTGTTGAACTCCCTCTGGTGTGGACTTCGTTGACAGGTACATGGGTATGCGAATCTTCTAGAACAGGTCCATTGCAAACAGGAAACAGCAAACCTCTTGATATTGGGCTCTCCAGTACCCACCCCCCTAAACGGTGAGCACCGCTAGGAAAAGGACCATAAACTTCAAATGTATTAAAAATGCCATGGAAAACGTATTGGACTTTTTTTATACCTATATTTTTATCCCACGATTTTGCAACCCAATTTTTCACCCAGTGTCAATTATCGAATGTAATCCTGGGCGCTACACTTCCTCTGCCAACCTGGGGAGGGCAGCGGACTGACCTCATGCTTCATTCTATGCATGATGAGTCCAAGCTGCTTCTTTTCACCTGACAGGGGGGAGTTTCCCTGGTTGGACGTAGCGCATGGAAGGAACACGTTATTCCAACCAGTTCCTTTCCCTTCCATCAGGCGCCCCGGCTGGCCAGGGGAGGTAGTTATCAGGATTACTGCATGTTTTTGTGAGGGTACCTATAGTACCCTAGGGGACACAGGGAGAACATGCAAACTCCACACAGAAAGGCCCTTTTGCCAACCCTAATGGACTGGTCTTTAAACACACAAATGCATGCACCTTCACAGCACAGCATGCACACACCTATAGAGTAAACAAAAAACCTTCCTTAATCATCTTAATGTTCTGAGTTATCCAATCACCTCAGAACCCCAGGGTATTTCTAAAAGTGTCTCTGATTTTGTGAATTACCACTTTCCCACACTCTGCCACCTCCTGGCTTGTCGCCTCCACTATGCTGACAGAAACCTTGTATGATAGATGGTCCAAGATCATAAAACTCCCATAAATGCTTACAGACTGATGTTTAAGGCTAATGCCTCCGAATAGTAAAATGTCTGGCTAAATCAATATGATTATGCATATGATACTGTACAAGTACCTCATAAGCACATGCCCCATATTATCAATTACCTTTACAGTCTAACTGAATAACACATTTAAACCACATTAAAGTGTGAATGAACTCTACTGTAAAACATTAAAGCTTTATGAAGCTAGAGTAATGACAGATCTCTCTCTCTCTATCTCTCTCTCTCTCTCTCTCTCTCTCTCTGTGCGTGCGTGCGTGCGTGCGTGCGTGCGTGCGTGCGTGACTGCGTGCGTGACTGCAGTGCGCGCATGTGTGCGTGCATGCGTGCAACACTGTCTCAATCGTCCTTTTCTGCAGAGAACTTCAATCAGACATTCTCTCTGAGCAGTATGCTTTCAATCCCAGCAAACAGCTGGCATTGCATTTAGAACACATGGAGATTAGAGGGTAGATTTATTTAAATGCTCAAATCCAGAGAGTCAGACTGTACAGTAGCACTTGCTATGCTACTGTACGTACAGTAAGATCACCTCAATGCATTGGGAAGCATTGAAACATGAATCATGCTCTTCTTACCTTTGTAAATATTTGAGCAGTTACATATGCAAAGGTACTAAAGTTTAGACAGACAGACAGACAGACAGACAGACAGACAGACAGACAGACAGACATGTTTTATGGTTGGTTTATGGTTTAGGAACTAAACCATAAAACATGTCGAGTGACGAGTCAAGATGCGTGCTGTAGTGTGTACTGTCACACCATGTAATAAGTAAGCTGAGAATTAGAAATGCTTTTCCAGAGGCCTTCAACTCTCATTGGCTAGCACGAGGGACTGATTTGCATATGGTGGGAGTGTCCAGAGCCAGCACTGGGATGAATGACTTGTTCAGTTCAAATGGCAATAAGGCAAAGCACTCAGCAGAGGTCTGCGCTGCTCAGCGCTCAAAATGCCTGAGCGACTTAAGACTTTGCTGTCTTTGCTATAGAAACAAACATTGTTGGACAAGAATACAAACATGTTCAAAATCAAAGCCCCCAGCCTTAGAAAGAGAGGCACTGCATGGGTAAGTCTAAACAGCTCAAACTTAGAGGAAAGATTAGGCTGCCTTGTTTTAAAAATACTTTATATATTTATATATTTTATAGATATGAATGTTAAGTATTAAATGCATTAACTGTTCTCATCTATGTTTAACAATCGTCATTATACTGTTGAACTCCTTTACTAAATGTATCATGTCATATCATGTATTAATAATGCCTTTTCTTCCAGGGTTTGTGCGTCCTCTTGCTTTGCACCAACCCTCCTTTCTGTTTAGCAAATTTCAACCAAGCAAAGGAGCTCATCTATAAGCTAAAAGAGGGATTACCCCGGGGGACACTCATAGGGGCCATCGGAAGAGACTTACATTTGGATTTCACTGCCGACCCCCCCTTTGTATTCAGCCTGCCTCAAAAGAAGGTCAGTGAACAGTATGTGAACCTAAGCAGTACAACAGGGGAGCTTCATACGTCTGACAAAGAGATTGACAGAGAGACCCTGTGTCCCGACACCTCAAAGCATCAAGGATGTATTCTCTCGTTGGACGTGTTTGTGTTGCCTCAGCAATACTTTCAGCTCGTCAAAGTTAAGATCGCTATTGAGGATGTAAACGACAACAGGCCAAGGTTCCCCGTGGAGGAGATTTGTGTGTCTGTCCCAGAAAACGCACCCACGTACGCTCGCTATGCAGTGGAGCAGTCTGCCGTGGACCCCGACGTGGGGCTCCATGGAGTGCAGACATATTGGCTGGTTAATGACTTTGGAGTATTCACGCTGGATGTGGAGGAGAACGAGGGAGGCGAGTTGACACCATACCTCATCGTGATGGAAGCACTGGACAGAGAGACGCAGGCTGAGTACATCACCGATATCATTGCAGAGGATGGCGGGACCCCCCCGCTTCTGGGAACAGCCACCCTGAAGATACTAATCACGGATGTGAACGATAACTGCCCCCAGTTCACAGAGTCACAGATTAATGTCACTCTCCTTGGCAATGCTACCAAAGGAGCCCATTTGGCTCGCCTGCATGCTTTTGACCCTGACCTCGGCGCTAATGCCCAGATCAACTATGCTTACAGTGAACGTGTGCCAAGGGACACCAGGAGTTTGTTCCATTTGGACAGAGTCACAGGATTGATTAAGCTTGTGGGAAAAACAGACTCAGCAACAACCAGCAAGTTCTACAAGCTCACTGTGCTTGCCAATGGCCCTGGTTGTATCCCTGCCGTTGCCACTGTTACCATTCATGTCATCAAAGTGGTCACAGGGCCCCCCGTGGTCACGCCTCGCTACATTGCAGTAGAAAAGGATGGCACGGTGTTGATGAAGGAGTCAGAGCTGGCATTTTCTCCCATAGCCTTTTTTACTGTGAAAAACACAGACATCAAACAGAAGGTTGACTGTCATTTGGAAGGCTCCGGCCCTTTCAGGTTAACCCCTTACAAGCTGTTCAAGAATGAATACCTCCTGGAGACTACCGAGCCATTGGATTATGAGCAGACACAAGAGTATGAGCTGACTGTGGTGGCCAGAAATGCACAAGGGCTGGTCATGAGGCTCTCCCTCAAGGTCCAGGTGCTGGATGAAAATGATAACGCACCAATGTTTCAGAAGTCTCTGGTGGAAGTATCTATAGAGGAGAATAACGCCCCAAACACCTTTCTAGCCCAATTGCGTGCCACAGACCATGACAGCGGAAGACGCGGGGAAGTCACGTACCACCTGGGGAGCGACGCGCCAGGCGTATTTTTGATCGATGGCGTGACCGGCGTCCTGTCTGTGGCCACGTCGCTAGACCGGGAGGAGAAGGAGACGTACCGCTTCATAGTGAGGGCAACGGACCACGGGACACCCAGGAAGGAGGCCATAGCCACCGTGGTGTTGACGGTGCAAGACCGCAACGACAACAGTCCACGTTTTATCGACAAAGATTTCACCTTCTTCGTGCCAGAGAACTTCCCCGGGTTCGGAGAGATTGGGGTCCTGTCTGTGACAGACGCCGACGCCGGGGAGAACGGCTGGGTGGCGCTCTCTATCCTCAATGGCAGTGACATCTTCATGATAGACACCGGCCGAGGTGCACTGAGGGCCAAGATGCCGCTGGACCGCGAGCAGCAGGGGACCTACCAGCTCTGGGTCGAGGCGGCCGACGGCGGCGAGCCTGCTCTCTCCTGCGTCACTATGGTGACCGTGCTGCTGCTGGACGTAAACGACAACCCGCCAATTGTTCTGTTTCCTCAGTCTAATCAGTCGTACATGTTGGTGCTGCCCAGCACACTCCCCGGAACTTCCATCACGGAGGTGTACGCTGTGGATAAGGATACAGGCATGAATGCCGTCATTGCCTATAGCATCATCAACAGGAAGGGCGGTGAGCCAGGTTCATTTGACATCGACCCAGAAACAGGCAACATCACGCTAAAGAGAGAGCTCAGTAACAGAGGTCTCTATAGCCTTCTGGTTAAGGTCAGTGACCACGGGCAACCAGAACCCCTCCATTCAACAGTCATGGTTAACCTCTTTGTTAATGAGACCGTCAGCAATGAGAGTTACATCCAGAGTCTGCTGACTAGAGAGTCTGACATTGAAGTGGAGGAGAAGCCCTGGTATATTGGCCAGACAGAGGGGCCTGAGAGCTATGAGCTCACCCCTTGCCAACCTGTGTTGGTTGCTCTCTCAGCCACATGTCTAGGGCTGTTGTTCATAGTTATCGCATTGACATCTTACATCTGTTGTAGCAGGGTACAAAAACACAGAAAGAAAAGACTGGAGGTAGAAATACCGTTAAAAATGGATAGTGATCCATTGCAAGTTGTGGACAGAAAGCTCAGGCAGGTCTCAAGCATCTGACACTCAGTATCTCAATATGACACGCACGCACGCACGCACGCACGCACGCACGCACGCACGCACACACACACACACACACACACACACACACACACACACACACACACTAGCACTGTTTACATTAATGTTTACAACAACTCATTGCGATGAGTATGAACAGCCTATATTGCATTCATGCATTGTGCTAAGAGCAACTTGATGAAGATATCTCAGTATAAGGTATTTTGTAAATATTGTATGAAATGTTTTATAAATTTATATAAAACCATTACCATGTAAAAGCGGGGAAAAAATATTTAAATTTATCATAACATTTATTTGTGATACACTTGTAACACTTGCATGGGTCTTTAAAGAATTGAATTGAATACATTTTCACCAGAACATGTTGTGCAGGGCGGTACAGTACAGTATAGCTTAACTTGGGCAGGGCAGTATTTATTAATCCAAAAGTGGAGCTCCAGACCGTGCAGGCGGTGTCAAGAATGTGCCCCCATAATAATGACCAAACCTCCCAAACGCATACAAAACGTATGCATACAAAAAAAATCTTTGGGATCTAGTATCATTATAAGGATGAAGTATAAGATGGACTGTACAGACCGTACAGTACACTGACGCAGATAAACAGAAGTCTTATGAGCTCTTTGATGTTATTCTGAACCTGTTTCAGCTGCAATACATTTCACTATTATGTGTCTACTAAGACTGTCACCCATGAGAAATTCCATTTGAATAGTGGAGGTATGAAAAACGAATTTAATGCAAAAGGTTTGGGGGGCTTTTTTTTGTAATGAAATGCTAGATGTTTAGCTCTGTGCAAAACCTGCTGAGAAACAATATTATATTCCAGTCATGTTCGGAAGATATGTCATTGCATTTCAAGTTAATCTATTTTGGGCGGGAACCCCTTTTGGTGTTTTAAGCATTATGTTATACTTTAGCTATTGAAAATAGCAGACCTACAAGCTCATAGCGCGGCACCGAGTGCCGCGCTACGAGCTTGTAGGTCTGCTATTTTAGAAAAATCTTGAAAATGTGGCACAAATCTTTGAATATATATTATTTCAGAGCCAAAGTTTTTAACTAAAATCTTTGCTTCTAGGGGGGGGGGGGGTCCCTGGAACAACATATTTGCAGATGGGGTCCGGCGGCCAATTACATATAATCTTGGGGGTCCTTGACATGAAAATGTTTGCGAACCACTGAAAACTGTCATGATTTAGAAGACATTTGTAGAATCGTTCCCAGGTCTAAATGGGTTAAACTGTACTGCAATTTTGTCAGCAGTTCTGTTGTACACACGGTAGGTAGGCTATATACTGTATGAACACATTTATTCCCATGCATATTGTCTAGGATGATATGCGGCCATGATAAACTAATTGTCGTGCACTCTGTGCAGACTTTCATTGGAGTAGCCATAAAATGCTGATATGTGTGTAAAACTTCTCACTGCAATGCTATTCCCACTGGTTTATTGTATTCAAGCTGTATAGGGTTTTGTGTACATTTTAATTTCACTCTTTTGCCATGAGACCTACTGTAGCACCACCCATCACATTCTACAGTACACAAACACCCAATGCTCAATGTGTCTGTGAATGATGCTCAATGTTTATGATAGAAAAATCACTGATAATTATTAAAAGTGCTTTATTTTTTATATCACATTCTATTTTCTATCTGATTCATTGCATGCAGGTTTGTTCACAAACTGTATGATCCATGCTTGTAAACTATACTCACTTGACATGCAACAGCAATTCACGATTTCGCCCATAGTCTTTTGAACTTTGCAAAAAAGAAAAACTATCATTGTCCACTGCAGTCCAGATAGGCAGTTTGACAGACAGAGAGAGAAGGATAGACCTACAGACATTTGATATCTAAGGAAAGATGTAATCTAGTAGTGGTCCGTGGTCGTATATCGAAGCACTCAGATAATATCTCACCAAGATGAAACCAGCATATGATTGGTCTGAACTGTTTAAATGGAACCATTACAATCAAGAAAACCTACCCCTAACGACATACCACTATTTACAATTAATACCTCTCTTTTATGGTTTTGTTATAGTTATAATGTATTAAGACCTTTGTTTTGTGACCTCGAAACAATGCGTCTTTTGTTTTCATGCAGTAGCCTATTTACAGTAGGCTACATTGCATATCTCAGCTTTATGGTTTATAAAATTGTGGTTTATAAAAAGTGTAGTTACTACAACTGTACCTATAATAAGTTTACACACACACTCCCTTAACAGGAACTCACAGTAGTGTTGACTTTGTACATAATCCCTTCTTTCTTCACAAAAAACCTGTCTAGGCTTGGCATCAACAATACAGCAGCAGCAGGACACACGTAATGCAACTCCGCTGAGAAAACAGTGCACTTGAACAGTCCCTTGAGAGATTGATCTCTATGTCAAGATTGCTACTTCTTTGTTGTATTAATTTAACTCTTTTAACTTTAATGTCACTCCCTTACGGAGCTATGTGTGTGGGTGGCTGGCTGGGTGGGTGGGTAGCTGGCTGGGTGCGTCTGAGCACGAAAACCGCATGGTTGTTTTTCACCACCTGTGTGCAACCTAACACGCACACAAACACACACGCACATATTAACTGTATAGTATGATGATTTCGGGTGTGCCAGTACAGTACAGTGACAGTACAGTACAGTAGAGGGACCCCCACACGGTAACTGTCATTTCTCAACCGTTTCGGACGCGGGGCGGGGCGCGCACACACACACACACACACACACACACACACACACACACACACACACGGAGTTGCACCACTTTTTTATTTTTATTTAACCTTACAAGTTCATTGTTACATTTTTAAACTCTCAGAGTTACAAAATGGACAAATCAACACTTTTACTGTATAGTGTGATTTGAATTTGAAACAAGGTTTATTCCCTCTCACTGAGATACATATATTGTGTTAAATTAAGGCAACACCTTAATATCTGCCAATAGGAATTAATTATAAGTTGTGTTTCTGTGGAACTGCGATGCATTGTCTTTAATGCAATGCAATGCACACAGCTACAAATTCCTTGAATTACAGAGAAGTCAGCCAAACAGGACGGTCAGCAACATGTTCAGGTTCAGAGTGCTAAGCTTCTTACTTTACCATCAAGCTGTTGATGAATGAGTGAGTCATACAGGGCTAGATGAACAAGCTCAATGTGATGCTTGCTCATACCATGTGTGTAAGTGCAAGTGAAAGTGTGTGTGTGTGTGTGTGTGTGTGTGTGTGTGTGTGTGTGTGTGTGTGTGTGTGTGTGTGTGGAGGAAGAGGCAAGTTTAAGTT
Organism: Electrona antarctica; assembly: GCF_951216825.1. Classification (NCBI taxonomy): domain Eukaryota; kingdom Metazoa; phylum Chordata; class Actinopteri; order Myctophiformes; family Myctophidae; genus Electrona; species Electrona antarctica. The sequence goes on along the minus strand of NC_136808.1, from coordinate 46,045,500 downwards.
AAAGTTTAAGCCCCATGTTCCAATGCCTCCGCCCCCCTGTAAAAATAGCTAACAACGCTAAAACGAAAGAAAGCAGCAAATGAATCATCTGGAAATCAAAATGGAAAGTAAAGTAAAACTATCTCAAAATTACAGTAGGCCTACTTGAAAAGTACAGTACTACATTTAGTTAGATATAGGATTAATACATAGCTAGGTATGGCATTCTAAAATTACCATTACAGTCTACTTTCCACCACTGAAATGTTTATTTTATACATTTTGTTTGTGCCAATGGTGTATTTTATATTAAAGTACATTTTCTAGCAAATGCAAGTCAGTTACATTTACATTTAAACAACTAACAAGAACAAGCAACAGCTGACCACTTGCAGAGTTGAATGTGACTTGATGAGTTCATTCCAAACATTGATTACACTACTTTTTTACACAGAGTAAACAATTGCAACATATGATTAACTACCATAATAACAATGGAGGTTTCACTGTTTAGTGTCAACTTCTTCCACCTCTCACACCCACGTTCTCCATCTGACGCTGTAAAGATGCAGCAGCTGCTGGGCCGCGGGGCGAGAAAACACCCAGCGGTAATACTAGTCCTTGGGCCATGCCGTGGCTTTAAGCCCAGCTGTGGTCATGATGGAGAGGGCTTCTCTCTGTGTACAATAACACACTGATTCTGATTAATAAAAGATTAATAAAAGGTATTTCATCATGACTTTACATTCCACCTGCATGACAACAACAGACTGCTGTGTTGGAAAAGTTAGCACAACATTAATAACGGTTAATATGTTTGTGTTTTTGGTTCTATACAGTCCGTGTAATATTGTCTTTGTTGCCTTCATCAGTCTTATCTTCTTCTTCTTCTTCTTCTTCTTCTTCTTCTTCTTCTTCTTCTTCTTCTCCTTCTTCTTCTTCTTCTTCTTCTTCTTATATCATCTACTGTTGGTTAAAACGTTTATTGTCCCTATCACAATATTTGATGTATAGCCCCTCTCTCTCTCTCTCTCTCTCTCTCTCTCGACAGACAGACAGACAGACCGACAGACAGACAGACAGACAGACAGACAGACAGGCTGCTTCTCTCCATGACAGATTGTCCTCCACATCATTACACTGGATGGAATACAGCTGTGCTGTCTGCTATTCCAACATGATCCTAGCTAAAAGTGACCCCTGACCTTAAACTTAATCTTAAAGTATAAAGGTCGACTGGCTACAGTTGATAATGGCTGCCCTGTGTCTGACAATGAGTGGACTTTTCCATACCTCAAACAGCTGGGGGCAGGAGAGGTGGAGTCTATGGCTGGGTCACCGAGACAGCTTTTCCACATGACTGATCACCTCGCAGTAATCCTGAGCTAGCTGTAATTATACTGGTCTTGCTGCGTTACACCTAATGAGCAGGCGGAAGCGGAGAATATGCGAATTTGCACAGATCTCAGAGTATGTTAATGCCCTTTGAACCCGCTGGTGATCTCCGGGGTCGGTGTTCCACTTAGAGAACATGGCTTGAAAGATCATTTTCAAGTCGAGGGTCTTCCCACTCAGAGACATCAGTACAGGGATTACCTTCATGAGACTGAATAAGACACTCTGACAGAACCATCAGTGCCAAATGTGTTTTTGCTTTGCACTAAATGAATGAATATAGTTACAGGTAGAAGCCATGCACTGTAAGACAATTCTATTACTACTCACTCCATCCGCCCCCACCCCCTCTCTCTGTCTCTCCTGGAAAGACTATCTGAAATTACATTAAATTGTTAATGGTGTAGACAGCAAGTAATTACTATCAGTCACGGCCCTGATCCCATTTCCAGATTGGCTTTATTGTAATGCCTCTGCCTTGAAATCAAACAAATACAGACACAAAGAGGGGCCCCGGTTGGGTTACACAGGTCGAGTGAATGAGAGAGGCTACATTTCCCCAAGTTATGACACCAAATACCCCCCAACCTCACTTCATTCACCATGCTTCAATAATGCATCTCCATATTATTCTCTTGCTGAAAATCACAGCCTTTGATCTAATCAGTCCTTGACATGCTGTGATGCAACCGAATATAATCCAATAGCACTCTTTTGATCCTACAGTGGATTATGTTACTAATTTCCTTCATTCCCAGTCCCCCGGTTTTGCCCTTGATTTCATCTGGTTCATTCCAGCCAAATTGAGAGACCAACACGCATTTCTTTGGAGAATTGCTTTTTTTTTTTTATGTAATGCTCGTGTTTTCCCACCACAATCGTTTTTTACAGCAGTTCATATTCCAGATGATGACATTTCAAGATGTCTGACACATTGCCATGGCTACTACAGCCAAACACATACATGCAAGCCTGGCTAATGAGTGCTCAGGATTAATGTTACTGCAGATTAGGCAATTTGATAATCTACAGTACATTCTCTGTTTCAACCGAGTCATTGTCAATTAAGAGGTGAAATGTTTTCAGTGAAAACATTCACATACTTCGCAGATGACCACGAGAATATGGCATGGAATTAAAAACAATACTAAACAATAATGACTCAAACTCTAAATCACAGAGCGTTGCCCCTATGCTCTCTTGTAAATCCTATAGTGCAAGTGTATTGTCCAGACTGTACTGAGGCCTATAGAAGGCCATGCTGTCCAGGGAACCTTAACTAAGCTTTAGAATGGCACTATAGCACTTAAAGGCCATCTGAAAACCTCTCTATAGACTGTATTCCGCCAAGGACAAACAGGATGACCTACTTCTCACAAAGGCATTGTTCATAACATTGCTTGTATCTGTTGTGAGCCATATAGACACACTATTGTTATTCACTTAGTGTACATAATATGTTTCTTTTAGTTTTGTGACACGTGCGGTTAAATAAGACCATGTGTGCGTATAAGGAAATGTTTACGTACATATCCTGAACTGATGGCCACTATTTTAGATTTCTTTGCTCTTAAGTAGAGAATGATTTTATTATTTATTTATTTTTCTGCAGCAATCCGTACAGGGAAATGTGTGCAAATGGGTATTCTTCTGCCTACACTTATGTCCTAGTATGAGTGAATAGGGGAACGTCACGTGCGATTCCTTGTTTGACTCGGCAAATACTTGGATGTGTGTCTCAAAGAATAATCATGGCAGTATTGCGGAATGTTTACAAGTCCCGTTTTCATTTTTCACAAGATCGGTGGTTGTTGTAAATTACCTGCACTATAATACTTCACCATGTGTTGCGACATGATGGTAAAATGTAACAATGTGTGCGTTCCGTAATGCAATTCCAATGGTAAGAAAGCAGTGTGCCCCACCCGACGCAAAAATGACGGATTCTGCCAAGCCCGGAAATACCTAGTGTCTCAAAGAATAGAGCATCGCAGACCCGCCCCGTTTCATGACGATGCCAGGCCCAGGAAATGATTCCCAATGCATTTTTCCCATAGACATTTCAAAAAGTATTTATTTAAAGACGGTTACGCCACAGACAAAGCCAACTCAAGTCGTGACAACTCATGACAACAAACACAATATTTTGGACCAAACAAATAATTACAAAGAAGAAAAACAACAAAAAAAGTGTTGTAACCTGCCGTTACAGACAGAGGAGAGAGCTTATCACCCTAGTAGTCATGGCACACATAGGCCACGATTTTGGACTTCTTTATTTAACGCAACCCAGTGGTAAAGGGATATTAACTACCTTTAATACAACTTTAATAATGTAGGATGCAACAACAGCCTGTCTGTAAACCTTGCCACACTTCAGAAACAGGTTATTATTAATGAAGGCAACCGGAGGCTGATGTACCACTAAACCGACGAGTTTAATGAAATATTAACGTGCTAGAAGGACACATAATTCACGGACACAAGGTTCATGCCAGGGTGGACAGTAGTGTGTGGGGTACTCAATCAATAAAGGGGCTGGGGATTAAGGAAATATGGGCCAGTAGGCCTATCTGGTGGTGAAGTAGTAAAGTGGCCTAATACCAAGAAAAGGCTTTTAAGGGCATGTAAATATCCCTTCTTTTGTTTTTGTTTTCCTACATTTAAAATATATTATATAAAAGAAAAAAAAAGGGAAAAAAAATATATATATTTCTTTTTTTCATGAATAAATATCAAATCAAAGAGCATAAACCATACAGTGCAATCATAATTGTCACTACATGCCATTACAAAAAGCATACTATTACAAGTAAGACGCGTAAACGCGGGAAGCGATCAAAGCTGTTGTGGCAGTCTGACACACACACACACACACACACACACACACACACACACACACACAGTCACACAGTCACACAGTCACACACACACACACACACACACACACACACACACACACACACACACACACACACACACACACACACACACACACACACACACACACACACACACACACACACACAGTTTTGGCCATCTTCTATAGTTAGTGCTCACTTCGTTCGCAAATATACCATTAACACAACATAGTCAATTTAACTTTCACATAAGGGGGGATCGGTCTCATTGCCCACAGTAAGCCCTGAATGCCCCCAAGTAGGCCTACCCCCTGTAAATTAAGTATCATACATTAACATTATTGTATACTGTATGCCAACTTGGTCAAATAATTATGGCACATTGAATGTACAACATGGAAAATGGAGTATTAGAAATGGTCCTCTGTCAATTTGGCACAATGATAAACTATGATAGGGTGGTCTGCAGTAGGCTACGGAATGCTTGTTAAAAATAAGAACCAAAATGATTGCAAACATCAAGGCAAACACACATAAGCAGCATTTGTGATGTTATAGTCGGATCACACCTAGCTGAAATGTGTGCCCAATATTGCATCAACAATACTAGAGAGAAAAGAAACATTTCCCCAATAATAGTTATAAATTATATAATACACAAAAACAAGATCACAAGCTGAGGAGTTCTCTTTCCTCAACAATTCATTTTATTTATTAAACTTGGTAGAATGCTTAATGCATTAGGACTTTGAGGCTGCTCACACGTTTCAGACTTCTCGTTCTCCAACAGTTCATTTTATTTGTTCAACTTGGTAGAATGGATAATGTATGAGCACTTTGAGCACTTACTTCTGCAATCGCACCTGCAGGCAAAGAGGAAAATGACAATTAACTCCATCATATAATTTCCAATTGCTCCCTAGGGTTAAGCCTACAAGTTGCAAACAGAATATCAGAACCAATAGTTTTCCAGAATACATTATAGGGTAATACTTACTGTAGGTTAGGTGTGCATATCATATATGTTGGGCTACCATCAGGTCAGGAACAAGGCAGATCACAATGTGCACACATGGTGCCTCCTTGCTATTTGTTCAACTTGGCAGAACAAGTTGAACAAAATAATAGTCAGTACTTGATCAACAAGCGATGAGCAAAGCTGGTCGCCAGCCTGTCCTGACTCCTGAACAACACAGGTCGCCACATAGGATTACTTTTCTCTCTCTCTCTCTCTGTGTGTGTGTGTGTGTGTGTGTGTGTGTGTGTGTGTGTGTGTGTGTGTGTGTGTGTGTGTGTGTGTGTGTGTGTGTGTGTGTGTGTGTGTACTGCAGCGGCGCTCAGCAGCTGCTGTACTGGAACTGCCACTTCTGTTTACACTGAGATGTCTAATGCTGCTAAATGATGTCTCACCTGTGCATGTGACTATATATATACTCACCGTCACCAGCGACTTATGTTTTATAACTGTTGCTCTTCTATTGCTGCACCTGCTATTCCTGCTAACCATTTACCTTATGTACTTTTACTCTACTCATATGTCATGTCAGGAATAATGGACATCTGGTGTGCTTTAATTTATCTATAACTCTTCTTCCCTTTATTGAAAATGGCAAAATGTGGTTGGGAGGTGGTTTCCTCCCAACAGCAACGATATGCGATGTGTATGTACCGGTAGATATTTTTTGTTGATTTGTCTTCACCCCCCCCCCCCCCCCCCCCCCTTACTCTCCCGATCCCCCATCTCCTTATTGTCTTTATCCTTTCTGGAAATAACAAAAATGATGGAGCTCGCACAAAAACAAATTTAAAAATAGGAAACTTTTTTTCAATCCCAGTTCTGCTTTCTAAATTCTAAGCACCCAGGCATGAAAAAAGACAGACACAGACAGACAAGACGTGCAAAGTCAAACAAACAACATGCAGCCACAGAGATAAGGGCTTGTGATGTGGCTTGCTTTGGTCTCAGGTTCTGCCACTGATGGGGACCGATGCTAATCTGCCAATATGGCATCAGTTCAGCCTACTCTCCATTCATCCGTAGAGCGCACAGCAGTGCAGAATTATTTTTCCTCCTCTTGCAAAGAATCCACTTAAATGGACCCCTCGAAAGAATTCCATTTGGACATGTTTTCCTGGTTGGGTCTGATCTTCTAACAACAACAACAAGTTGACTGCTGGGTTCAACTGGTGACGTACAAGTTTTAAGTGAATGATTTGAGGGTGAGACTGGAAGAAGTGCCCCTTGGGGCTCAGGTCTCCACAAGGATCGATGTTTGGATACAATCTGAAGGACTAATATAAAAAAAGAGTGTTGCACATAAATGGGCACTCGAAAAGACAGAATTGAAAAAATGCAGGCCAGATGTTTTTCCTTGGGCTGTAGGGAGTGTGCACACAACGTTTTGTGCATACAAAGTTTTATGCAGATCGCTGCATGTAAAGATGTGACTTGGCCTGTTATAGCGCCACCATGACGCTGATTTGAAAACTGTCAAGTGGCATTGCTTCCTCAGCCTAGTGGGAATATACGTGCACAGTTTCACTGCACTCGGGCCTGCGTTCATGATTTGCAGCATTTTGTACAAAACGGGCCACTCTGAAAACTTTGGAAGGCAATAGCCAATCAATTTGCATGAGATTTGGATGAAATCTGTGCGACTAATATAAACAAATGTATGTGGAAAATGTAGGGAAAAGGTTTTGCCATGGCCTCTAGGGAGTGCGCATACAAAGTTGTACACAGATCGATGCAGTTATAGGTAAAACCAGGAATTGGCCACCGTGAGGCTGATTTGGAAAAGATTAAGTGGCATGTCGTCCTCGGCCTAGTGGAAATGTGCGTGTATAATTTCATGGAAATTGCACAATGTGTTTGTGATTTGTGGCATTTTGGTCGAAACGGACCAATCATGCAAGATTTGGAAGCCAATCTTAGCCAATCAGGATGGAATATGGGAAATGGTGCAGATCCTCCACATGACTATGGAGATAGTGTATACCCTATAGCTGGGGTACCATTGACAACCTACAGTATAAGGCAACAATTTCAAAATGCCATTAAGCTTTAAGTGGCATGTCAAAGTAGGGTGTTTTCATGATTCTGAATCCATTGCAAGCATTAGTTTTGCACGAAAAACACTCCTGTGATGAGCACAAACGGGATGAGGTCAGCACATTTGGGCAAGTGCCTATGGCCGAATTTATGTGGGCATTATAACACTAACAGGTCACTTCGATTTTGATCTGCGCTCCAAGGAACACACTTTTCTATTTTATATTTGTATAATTGATTGGGTATTTCAGATCTTCCCTAGGATTGAAAAAGGAGAGGGGGTATTTAATACCCTTTAAGTAAGAAATAAATAACCTATGGTATATAAATCCGCTTACAGTGGATGAAGCTTCATGGCTCCGTCTGTGAACCAGGGCTGAGAATTTGAATGCAAAATCTCTAGCGACCAAAGGTCAGCCAAAGGAAGATTACAGTAGCTGTGATGAGTTAGTGAGTACAGAGAAGCTGTAAAGTGGGAGAGAGGGCACTTAATGAAACTGCTTAATTACACAGAGAATATGACAGTGAATCTGCAAGTAGTGATTGATAACTATAGGATACATTGGTTATCAACATTTTTGGGAGGTTAAGGTCTAAGTTGTGAATTATCTATCTGGCACTGTGTCACCCATGTCTTTACTGATGCCCAATATAGCCATCACAACTTAACGTTGTCACTTCATGAACAATCTATTGTCCTGGATATTCCTGCTTCCGGCACCTTTGGGAAAGTTAAGCATTAGAGCTGTACAAAATATTTAATATTACATTATCAGAGAAAAAAACGAGGGAGTGGCAGAAAGAAAGACATGCTGCTGAGTATGAATTGAAAAGACATTGAGTTGTGACCTTGTATTATATTATGTTAGGAGGATTAGAGTCCTATTTTCAATAGGCTACAAATCCATGTGGTTTGTTTAAATCATTCAGTACAATACATGCAATACGGACTTAATTTCGACAAGAGGAGCCTTTGGAATAAGTTAAAGAAAGCCCTTCTGCCCTCTGGGGTCAGAGGAGTTTTGCTTCACAAGCTGCTGCCTACAAAACATCCCCTTGTTAGTACGGTCAGGGAACCAGAAACACCAAACATAATATAAGCCAAGGTCAAGAAAAGTCTTGTGACTGCATGAGGTAGCCTGGACAAAATAAGACTTGAGCATACTGTACATACATTTACATGAAATTGTTTTGTAGAGAGCACAATTTAGTGTTAATTTACATCTTAGTTGGTACCCACTCATATTGGTATAAGCTGTTGTGAATGGCTCTATAACTCACTTCCACCCAGAGGTGCATATACTACATTTATCTCGATGACATCAAATACAAGTAGTTTGGTTTTGAAAACACATCAGCTTTTTATTGACAGCTTGAAAATATAATACTGCAAGCCTTGTCAGTGGCAATCAACACAGACACATGCTATAAAAGACGGAACCCCAGCAGCACATAACAAAAACAATACACTCTTGCTAGTCTATGGTTTGTTTTGTTCTTAACATTGAAGTCATAGAAGTGTACCTGGACAGGATCCATAAAAGTGATTGAGAGGTGCTTTACGACCAATTTGTTGTGCTGTGTGGTCTTACAGGTGGTAATGATAAAGATCAATAGCACGGTATACCTGGTTTATCATTCACCCTTACACCTGTCTCTGGTCCCACTAACTGGGCCATTTCTCAGTTAAATTGTCAGGTTATGAGTAACAGCAGAGCTGCTCCGTAATGTTGTGAATGTTTGAAGAGTAACTCATGTATAGGATATGGTCTGCTGCACATTGGAAACAGCCATTACCACCAACAGCAGCACCAATCTCGCTTAAATCTGCAGCCTACTGTAAAACTCCACATCTTGTTTCCGGAATTGGATTTACTAGAGCGGTGCCCATTGGGAACGATGGAAGTTGGAAATGCATGCCCCACACAGTGTCTGTGTTACATTTATGCCCATATATGGAGTTATTTGTCAGGCATGCCCAAATATGGAGTCTATGCAGATGTCAGCTCAGAACAGCATTGTGATGTCAGAACAGGTCAGCTCCATATATGGAGATGTAGGGGTGATCAGGTGTGAACATGTGGTGTGGAACGCGTCGCGTGTGTCAAATTTGAAGACGGTGGTGCCAACGTTTTTTGAGTTACATGGATTACAGACGTACGTATACATACACTCACGAACAGAGACTTGTTGCATTTATAGATATAAATGTTATCTTTAAAATGATTCTTTAATTATTCAGTTCATTAAAATAGTATGGCCATACTTGTCGCACGGCATACCTGTAGTATTTAAAGTCTCTTGTGGGCTGGCACTGGTGTGGCATAGAATAGAAGTTATTCCTACACCAGAGGTGTTGTTGTACATGTACTGGACTCTGGGTCAGTTGTTTCCCATTAAACATGACAAAATCCTCCTATAATATGATTAAGAGCTTTGAGGCAACATTCGTGGTCCAATGTCAATGTGTGTGCCTGTGATGTCAGATGGCTTACCTCACTCATCCATCTCTCTCCCGTGGAGTTAATTAAGAGGAAAGAGAAAGAGAATACTGCCCATAACGCCACAGGAGTTGTGTGTAAGGCGGCCGGCCTAAGGAGAAGTGTACACTGTGGGGTGATAGCTTAGATATGTTCGGTCTAGGTCGGAGCACTATAAGTAATATTGATGTGTATGGAAACAAGCCTTGATTGTATACAAATGTCTCTACAACCTGCTGATGTGAGCACGGTAAACATTGTATGTCCATGAATTTCGTAACGTTTAAATTGGTCCTATTCAAAAGGTATACCGGTACAAGGCAATAAGCCATTTATACGTAATTCTGTTAAATGTGGATGACCCTTGTGCACGATCAAGATTCATCTCATGTAAAGGAGTGAAATTGAGTAAGATGATTAAAACTAATTTTAACAATTGTTCAACAATTATAGGATCAGGCCTAACCATATTTGAACTGACAGGAAATGGTTGCGACTCCGTTCTACCCTTTTAAGTTAAAAGGGTAGAACAAGGGTAAAACAAGGCACGTAGGTTAAAAGTTTTAACCTACGTGCCTTGTTTGCTTCAAGAGCCACATACAGTAAGTATGGTAGATACTGTACTGTAAGCTGTATACTGTACTGTACATCAGGGCTATTCAACTGGCAGCCCGCGGGCCATCAAGTTGGACCTGAAGAATTTAGTTGAATTGCCCTGCTGTAGCCTACATAGACATGCGACTGATTCTTGTACATTTATGTTCAACAAAATTAGTTTTGGGTTAGGTCCTGGAGGACATTTCTGCTTTGTCTATACATTTTGTTTGTTCAACTTACTACTACGTGTATTATTTTAGGTGAGGACCTTTATGGGATTTCTTTCTCACCTGCACTTATTTTCTGGTTTTATTGTGCGAATAAATACATTAAACAAAAACTAAACAAAACTATAAATAAGAGACAGCTACCAATAGGTTAGAATAATACAACCAATTTCATAACATTCAGTAGTCCTATTTGGACTAAGTGTTTCCAGGAAAAAACTAATGTGTCTGTATTCTGGAATAAACTTTGGAGTTTGTCTCATTCTATAGCTTACGTGACTGTTTGTTCAATATTAAATCAAGAAGACTACCATATCACCCAGTCATGTTACTATTTCCACAAGAGGAAGGAGAAGTGTGGATGTGTTACACATTGGTAATTTTATCCAAATACGTTAGACCTACGTTTTGCAAGACAAATCACATTTGCATAGAAATCCCAGCAGCAAACATATACAAACACACAGATGCACGCACGCGCGCACACACACACACACACACACACACACACACACACACACACACACACACACACACACACACACACACACACACACACACACACACGCACACGCACACACACACAGGCTTGTTTTGCATGTTAGTGGTTCAGCTATGCATCAGTTGCTGCTTAAGATAGATTAATATTGTGTGCACCACCGAAAGTTGCAGATCTACACGCTAGCAATGCATTGTGTTGCGAGCTTGTAGATCTGCTATTTTCGGTGCACAACACAACACAACTAAGTATACTTTATAGTCTTTGGATTCCTTTCAATCTCAAATGCCCAGCTACACTGTCCCCTACTACTACACTGTGCAAACACCCAATCCTAGACATTGAAAGCCTCTCAATTTCCTGTGCTGATAATTCTACATGATATTAAATCTTTTTAAGCATATTTAAAGCTGCCATTTCCTCGTTCCTGTTTTTCTTCCATGTCTTTGAAGAAAAACCTAAGCAGTTTAATGGTTTCACATTACAGAGCACAGTTTCAATGAAAGTGCATACAGTACCATTACAAGCACACACCAACTTGTGAGATTACATTTTCATTTTCTTAGTTTACATTTACAGATTTGTTAGTGATCATTACATACTACATCACACTATTATGTAATTATCTCTGGGAGTTGTTTTTGCCCCTGTGTGTGTCTGTATATATGCAGCCAATCTTGGAAACTGCTGGACCGATCAGTGTCAAACACTGAAGATACTCCACCCCAAATTCATCACAAGCCTCATGGTGGCAGTAAACCAAAACCAGGCCACTTTACATTTTGGCCTAGAACACTCAAACCACATTTTCTTCAAATCACTTTTTGATTCTCCTCCTCCATATTGGCCTGTTTTGCCAAAAAATGTATTTGGCCTAGTAACACCATTTGAAAATATTTTGTGTGAGGGACTCCAATACTAATAGATTTCTGTATCAAATATTCTTGCATGATGGATCGGAGACTGTAAACGTTTCGGCTATCCAGCCTTTATCACACTGATGAAGGCTGGATAGCTGAAACGATTTGTCTCCGATCCATCATGCAAGAATGAAAACTAAAATGCAGTCTTGGTGTGTGCGACCCAGGTCACCCATTACCTTTATTTACATTATATGATTTGAACGGGTAACGCATAAGTCAGAGCGCGGTGGTCACAAGAAAAGTTATCTATTGTATCAAATATACCAAATTCTTCCACATTCTTTCAATTTGTTTTTGAAAATAGTCACAATGCGACGTGTTTCTGATTTTGAAACCCGATTTTGATTATAATTATTAACTCATTTTGCTGTGGACCCCTTGGAACCCACGCAATGACCCCTGCGAGTACCTGGACTCCACTTTGAGAGCTATTCAATAGCTATTTTAAAAGTTAAATATTTTCTTCATGCCCTGATTTAACATTAAAATGTAAAGGTTTCCCAAATGCACTGCCTTTCAAATGAATCCATAATATGGGCTGATTAAATGACTCTGTAATGGGGTCTTTAATTACTCAGTTGGTAAGGGATACCAGCATACCACCCTTACAAGGGTCCCATTTTATACAGACAGGACACAGTATTCTATTGCATTCCTCCAACTCCCCTGCCTCTCCAGCAGCAAATAATCTCTGGCCAGCCTAGAGACCAGTCATACTGTTCTCCTGTCTGAGGAGCCAAACAATGACCATTGTTAGAGAGGTGCACTGGATTATGTATGGGGACCTTTAACAACATCACAGGGTTCAAATGTCACAGCCACAAAGGTGCTATAGTACTGTGATGAAGGGAGAGGGGTCGGGCAAGTGAAATGATAATGGCCAACAGCTGTGAATGGGGATGGCTGGAGAGGGAGGCAGGTGGGAAACGAGGTAAGGGGGCAGAGTGATGGCGTGTTGGTGAGGGGAGGGCGGCCATTCCCTCTCAAGGGCAGAAAAGCATTCCTCCTTCTATTACTAAAGCTGATCGGGTTGCAAGGCAAAGATACCGTGAGCAACTGGGAGAGAGAGAGGGCTTGCCTGGGAAAGGCAAGGCAGCAACCGAAGAACATCTTTTCAGCTCTCACCTTTCCCTTAGCTCAGTGTGCATGTGCACACAAAAACAATGTCTAGGCTAAACACAAGGAACTGTAGCGCACAGTCAGACATGTTTGTTTGTGGCCAGCAATCAAAGTATACAGAATGTCCAAGATTATCACAGACATTGTTGATTCAAGGAACAGAGTTGAAGACTCACCTTTATTGCTGTGTAATCCATAGGCTGGTTCAGTACATCATGTACACAATAACAGTGATGTTGTGTAGGTGTGTGTGTGTGTGTGTGTGTGTGTGTGAAAGAGAGAGAGAGAGAGAGAGAGAGAGAGAGATTAAGGCCCAGGCCACACTACTCTGGATCTTTTGCAAAACGGATATTTCCGTCCTCCGTTTTAGAATAAATCCCTGCCCATACGACAGAGATATCTATGTCCACACACAAATGCAATGTACCAGCTCAGTGGCCTTGTGGTTAGAGTGTCCGCCCTGAGACTGGGAGGTCGGGGTTCAATCCCCGGCCTCATACCAAAGACTCGACTTGACTTTTCTCTCCATATAGCCTAATTTAAAAATGATAGACACTTTACCATTGCTCTGGCGACTTGGCAAGTCCTGCATGCACAGTAAATAATAGCAGAGTCAGACCTATAGAAGTGTCCACAACCACTTGTGAGCTTGTAGAGTGGCTATATTTCTTGTAGAGTGGCTATATTTTGTATAATAAATGTCACGTTATAATGTAGGCTAATACAAGTTCACACGCGCGCATTGTCGGCATTCAGACACCCGGGGACCCCCCACACGGTAACTGTCATTTCTCGACCGTTTCGGACATGGGGCGGCTCGCCGGAACCGGGCCGGCACCCTGGGCGCGTTCCTGCGGGTCTGGAAGTTCCGGGGACCCCCCACACGGAGTTGCACCACTGACTTCACACGGGTGTGATTTTTAATATCTATGATGACGGTCACCACTTTCTGGATTGTGCAAGAAGGCAATGTACTGTATGCATACTGTACAAAACAGTATATATTGCCATTACCTAAAAAATGAGGCTTGCAGTTGCTATAGTAGTGATATGCTTTCATCATCCTATATGGATCACCCTCAAATCAAAGTTGAGTGTACTCATACGATTTCAGAAATTCAGTGAAAATGTACATTTGAGTTCAAATAAATGGTTATGCCATGTTTTGACGACATAACTGCTCTGTTATATCAAATTAAATTTTGTTGTGATCCAGCAAATGTAACCTTACCCTGCAGGAGCCGTTTGTCAGGGAAAAATATATCTCTGGATTTCCTCTAGACACATCAACAAGTCTGTGTAAACTAAAGACTTGAATCTTCCAGATACATCAACAAGTCTGTGTAAAGACTTGAATCCAGACACATCAACAAGTCTGTGTAAAGACTTGAATCCAGATACATCAACAAGTCTGTGTAAAGACTTGAATCCAGATACATCAACAAGTAAGCAACTCGTAATCGTTTTGGGACGCTGACAACGTTTTGGTAGAGATTTAACTCATCTTTTTTATGGGATTATACTCATAATCATAAAAGCCCATGGATGCGAGTTGACCCATTTAATGCAGTTTCATTACATTTAATATGACCCACAGGGCAAACACTTTGTTTTAATTGAGCGTTTCATCCTGAAGGTTTTTTTTAATTATTATTTAAAATATTAGTACCTAATTGGAATGTCATATATTGTCAAGACTCAAACATGTCAGGAGCCTTTAATCAATGTTATTTAAGTCTCTCTCCTTCAGCCAGAGGAAACCGCCATGTTGGCCTATCCATTCACTAGGAATCAGATTACACTTGTCTAGCTCAAAGTGACAGGAAGACTGGTGCAGTAACACACATTTCCTACTGCATCACTTTTCCCCAGGTGACCTACACGAAGATTTGAATATTTTTGTGCATCAGAATATGGGCACAGTGTTCTTAAAACCCATGTTGGGTGAGAACCCCCTTTGGTGTTTTAAACATTGTTATAATTTAGCTATTGAAACATAGCAGATCTACAAGCTCATAGCGCGCCACCGAGTGGCGCGCCACGCACAAGCTTGTAGGTCTGCTATTTTTGAAAAATCGTGAATGCGCCTCAAATCTTTTAATATATACTCTTTCAGAGTTTCAGTTTTTAACTCAAATCTTTGCTTCTGGGGGGTCCCTGGAACAACATATTTGTCAGATGGGGGTCGGCTGCATATTGCATATAATTTTTTGGGGTCCTTGACATGAAAATGTTTGAGCACCACCGATATAGAAACATGAGGTTTTTCAGAAAAAAATACATTTTAAAAATACTTTTATTAATTTCGACGTCAGGTCAAAATGGGTTAACACGCACCACCACGGAATGTTAGCACTCTAGTTAAACTTCCTTCACCAATATTCCGGGTCTTCCTACCATTATCAGTTGCAAAAACAAAAAACTGTTAACTCAGTACAGGTTTATCTTGGTCTACGGAGCTCTTAACAGCTTCACTTTCAGTTCCCTGGCTGTTGGATGGGTTTCCATATTACTGGCCGTCAATTATTAATCTATGCTCACTTGGAGCCTCGGTTGGAAAATAGAGCAAATCCTCTACACTAGTGATATAGAATTGCGAGGTGACCTCCTAGCTGAACCTTACGTTCTTTTGTCCACTCGACCCCACTGTGGGTAAAAGTGAAATTGAAGCGGAGGTGGAGATTGTTTCTCAATGTGTAAAACTTGTCTCCTGCACAGCAACAGTCCATAAATAGCTAAGCCGGTGGTGTGTGCAGCATGCATGGAAAGCTAGCGATAGTCCCTTTTGTAATGTGCAAAATGATATCTATCCAGTGTTACCATCTCTATTACAGGCAGATGAGATTGTCTTACCCTTTGGTCTTGCTTCACGGAACACGACAAATGAGCTAGAGGTGCACGCTTGTGATTAGCAGTGTGTTTGGCCATGCAGCAATGAAGAGGGGAAACGATAAATACAAGCTACAAACAAAATCAATCAGTCAGGATTGGCATGACAGCATTTCAAACCAATACTATCAATTCCTTTTTATATGGTAGAAAAAAACTAACACAAGCAATTTGTCTTGTAATGTGTTCACCTTCTGTGCCGTTTTACCCCGTTATAACTTCCTATTTTACTATTATACTCTTATGTTTATGTAAAGACTTTTCATTGTACAGCACACTTGTTTTGAAAGGTGCTTTACAAATCATATTGACCTACTGTAAGACCATGTTTCAAGTTAGACCATTACGTCATGCCTGTACTATTACTACATATGATAGTTTTCCTGTTATTGTCTCCACCATGCCGAAGGCATGAGGAGAGAGTATGTTTTGCACTCCGTCCGTGTGTGTGTGTGTCCGTCCGTCCGTCCGTGTACAGCTAATCTCCGGCACCGTTAACCCGGTCGATGCCAAAGTTTGCACACACACTCCCTGGAAGCCAACGATGAACCTCTGCCCCCGATTTTCCAGGACAGCCTGTTATAGCGCCACCAGGAGGCAGACTTTTGAAAAACACATTTTTTTATATTACTCCTCCAGATTCTGTCCAAAAATCCCGCAAAACGTTACACACTATCTTTATAGTCATGTGTTCAAGGCGGATCTGTCCGATATTTCATATTCCATCCTAATTGGCTAACATTGGCTTTCAAAGTTGGCAGGATTGGCCCGTTTTGAACAAAAAGCCTCAAATCATGAACACGGCGTGCAATTTACGTGAAATATTTCATGGACTTTCCTACTAGGCTGAGGAATATATTCTACCCTTTTCACATTGGCCTGTAACAGTGCCACCAACAAGTGGATTTATGCAAAACACATTTTTGGAACAAAATGCCTCAAATCATCCAATTGCCATCCAAAGCATAAGAAGAAATGTCACCCTTTTCACATTGGCCAATTATCCATGTTTTTCCCCGCCAAGGTACTGGGGCTCCTTGTGTGTGTGCTTTGCTTCCTTCAGGCCACACCATGTCTGCTTATTATAAGCAACCTTTGACTTGTTTTTTTTCTGTAAAGTCACTTGTAAATATATTGGTAGTTGCTGGTTGATGTTTTTTTTGGGCTCGATTCTAAAGTGTATAGTAGTTGCTTATTTGGGCTTGCTTCCACATTTCTTCACATCAAGGAACCCCAGATTAATATGTAATTGTCCACAGACAACCATCTGAACATATTTTGTGCCTTTTTTATTAAAATGTTTAAAAAATATTATGTTTTTTTAAATAACAGATGTACAACTTCACAATGTGTCGCTGTGAGCTTGTAGATCAGCTATTTTCATTTGTGGTTGTTTTCATGAATAGCTGAGGCCACAACCTGACCTGCCCTGGTGGAGACATGTGCCCCGAGGGGCACTTTATCTAGTTATACATGAAATCATTTGAACTTATACAAAAAAAAACACAGAAACCCCTTAGGTGTATACTAGAATTATCATTTATTGACATGACATCGCAACTGTTTTACAAATCTTCACACCATTTACAGCAAATATGCCCATAACAAATTAAGTGATGTTCAATTAATGTCAGTTTTTGCATATGTGTAAGCCCTTTAAAAAGGTTATTGAGTGAACGGACACTTCAGCTCTCAGGAAGAACTCTGGATTGACGATGAGAGACATGATTCTTCTGTGATGCAAGGGACAGGCAGAGAGAGAAAGAGGAACCATTATTACATTGAAATTACATCATTACAAGTCATTATATTTTGTCTGCATTTTAATGTTTCTTATATCATCTGATGTGTGATTCAGACATTTGACACTATTGTTTTAAGTGAGTTAGTGATTTTTATAAATTAGTAATGCCATCTAATGGTGTGGACCTACCATAACCTCTTGCAATGTCTTGTGCTATTCATTTACTATTTAGCTCCTTTTTCCAGCAATATGTAATTGTTATGCCTTATACATTACATACCTGTGCAGTATTTTTGGTGAAAATGTAGTGTTAGTTAAAAAGTTAATTACTATAAGATCTCATTGTCAACATGTTTTTATTGGGATATGATGTACAGTAGCCGAGCCAGTGTAATCACTGTAAACAACGCTGTTACCTGATAGTTTTAAAAGGCTTAAATATGCTTTAAAGTCGGGATCAAATGTCAGTTTTTAATTGTGTTTGCATTGTGGGATAGCTACATGCTATATTGTGTGCCCTTCACAAACATTTAATTAAACGAGACTCGAGTATGAAAAGCAGCTTCCATTGAGATTAAAATGAATAGGTAATCAATCATGGTTAGATGTCTCTTTCATTGGATTAAGTATGTACAGTACAATGCTGATAGCAGAGACCTTTGTGGTGTTAATGTGAATTTGCCAATAAAGTGGGTCTCAAGCACACCATTCCCTAGCTGTGAGAATGACCACAATCATTGATTTAGCCATTTGAAGATTAATGAACCAATAATTATGGATGGCGTGTATGATCATCATGCCAGTTTCTAACACTTTAGCTGATCAGAGGATTCAAAATTAAATATCAGCTACACTGCACAAGCATACAAAGTAGTAAGTACTGTATGGTGCCATTCCTTGCCTGTATAGAAACAGTACTTTGGACACTGAATTCCAAGTCCTTGGTTAAACCTCGTTATCCTGACGACATGTGGCACTCACTCTGCTACCAAAGCACAACACAATATTGGTCAACCTTGACTCACACTGATCTCACAGGGAAGATGACAGACAACTTACTGAAGAATACAATAGCACAGAGTGGCACAAGGGCGCTGCGCTGTCCAGGCGTGTGTCAACAACATAATCACAATGTGTGCACTTTGGAGACGAGTTGCATGTCTTCCCCCTCTCTGCCTTAGTTTGCTGTCTGTCTCTCAACTATCCTATCCATTATATATCGTTTGAGTTATTTAAATAGCACAATAATGTGTTACGTTATTTTGTTACCTGCCAGGACAAATGGAGATGACTCAATCACGTGCCCTAGGTGGCTGGTAGTACTCCTTTGTGGGTCGTGTCACTGTGCGTCTGGTCTGCCCATCTCCCCCACGACGAAACTCTAGTGAACTATCACTGTACCCATCATCTTCCTCCTACCAGAAAACATGCAATGCTGTTGTAGGTGCATGTAAAGTGATGTTGAACTTTGGCAGAATCTTGTGTTGTATAGCTACATGGGTGTGATACGAGTCAAAATATCACCTTCATCTGTTGCTTCTGGGCTCTGTGAGCAAGGAACCAGAAGTAGGGATTCCTTTCACCTGCATTGCATTGGCAAAAATCACGCTTTACATGACCGGCCAACAAAGTGCATTCTGCTCGAATGCAATATGAGGGAGAGCCAATGCATTTTCTGGCTGATGCCACGGAGTCGCCGCCAACACTCACAGCAGTGTTTTTCGCCGGCATCAGTCCGACACCTTACCCCAAAGACCCCGACCTCACAAGAAGACACGGGTGATTTTTAACCGGCCACGTATGTCGGGAGCCTGCCTCATAATCCCCCCCCCCCCCCTTCCGGAGAATGCACTCGCTCCTTCTGGCCAATACGTAACGGGTCCCGCTGCATACAGTGTGTGTGTGTGTGTGTGTGTGTGTGTGTGTGTGTGTGTGTGTATATTCACACGAATAATGGTGACATGTGCATTTTTGTTCTGTCAAGAGCAATATAACCAGCCATTTAACTTTTCCAAAAGTATATCTGGATGATCTAATGTAATTATTATTATTTTAATATAATGGTTGGTTTTCTAAATGTATGATTTTGGTACCCGTTTCTATACCCAATGAGATTGAATATCTATTATACAATAATTTACAGAATATGTGTGTGTGTAATAGTGTATCCCTCTGTCACACTGTCCTGGGTGTAACTTGGAAAGCGTACGACCAAGCAGTCTCAAACTTGGCATGTCTCTCATACGACTCATAAATGTGCGCTGCCGAATGACACTTTGGACGGTCCAACGGATTCCAAGAATCGAAAAACCACAAATATCACAACTATCTGTATCTGTTCGACCCGCAGGTCTGAAGTGTTTGGGAGATTGTAAGCACCAATTTCCCTGATTGGCCAAACCAAACAGTCGGCTTCACGGATTGGCAGAGCGTCACGTTTGTGCAGATAAGCTATAGTACACGTACCAGCTCAGTGGCCTTGTGGTTAGAGTGTCTGCCTTGAGACTGGGAGGTTGGGATTAGAATCCCGGGCCGGGTCATACCAAAGCCTCCAAATGGGACCCAATGCCTCAAGGGTTGGATTGGGGGTAAATCACTGCGACATACTAGCGTCATATCCAGGGGGTGTACTTGTACATCAAGCTGCTTCATGCTATAGAAACAGGAGATAAGACTCCTGCCATATAGAGCGTCGCAGTAGCGCCCCCTTTCATGACGACGCCAGGCCCAGGAAATAATTCCCAATGCATTTTTCCCATAGACATTTCAAAAAGTATTTATTTAAAGACCTTATAAGCGTCGTACAAACCCAACTCGAGTTGTGACAAATCATGACAACACAATATTTTAGACCAAACAAATAATTACAAAGAAGAAAAACAACAAAAAAAGTGTTGTAACCTGCCGTTTTCTTCTTCTTTCTAATTATTTGTTCGGCCCGAAAAAATGTGTTGTCATGATTTGTCACGACAAGAGTTGGCTTTGTACGATAAATACTTTTTGAAATGTCTATGAGGAAAATGAACGGAGAATAATTTCCTGGGCCCTGGTAGGGGGCGGGACTGCGGCGCTCTATAGAAATGTAGGTTCCGACATGCATGGGCGCTGTTCTAGTAACCTTTTTTTCCATCATGGAACTCAAAAGCAACAGATAAAGATGATTGACAACATTTGGACAAATATCATGCCAGGTAGCTACAGTAGCAACATACTTTCACTACTTCTTGACCTAACTCATCAATCCATTCTAAACAGACTAAACTAAACAATAAGGCCATTCGTGCAATGCAACCTCAATAGAAACAGGACATCACACATCCACTCAATCACCACTTAATCCTACTGACCAGAACACTGCACAACAAGGACTCCATTTGGGGAAGAGCCTAACACCCACTCCGCTGCCATAGCCACCTTAAAGAGATAGGCCTCTCTGAACAGACCTGTGTGTGTACTGCCGTCTGTCTGTATGTTAAAGAGAGGGGCCTCTCTGAACAGACCTGTGTGTGTATTGCCGTCTGTCTGTATGTTGTGTGGTGTCGTCTGGTAGTGTACAGTGTTGTGGAAAGGAATGTTCCCTTGGGGACCATAACATCTAAAGTCTAATTGCGGACAACAAGGAATCCTATTAAATCTTGGGCATTTGGGACGTTTAATTTTGTGTGTTTGTGTAACATAGACTGATATTGTCGCTGTCAGGAAGAAACCAAGCAGTGGGTGGACTTGTAAGAAATCACCAAAATGTGGCTTTTTTGGCGTGGTGTTAGGTATGGGTATAAGGTTTTCAAAAAGCTGTGCAAATGCGTTGACCCCTAGTGGTCGAGTTGCAATGAAACCACTATTAGATATGTTAGTAGATGGTTGATACCCCACATAATTGATAGAAGAGATTTTCAATGGATTATGTTACTATTGGGTGTGCTAAATAACATTTTATGAAAAACAAACATCTAGAAAGCATCGTTTTCAAGATGGCGTCCATGATGGCTGCCGGGAGCTTAAAATGGCTATGGTTTCATTGCAAACGGACCACTAAGTAGCGAGACAAATTAGTTTGCGATGGTTTTACCAAGTCCATAATTGTTATGATTTTTTACATATTAAATCCCAGGTAATAGCCATTTTACCTCCCGGCAGCCATCACGTAAAAAAATCACAACAATTATGCACTTGGTAACTGCTTTTTGGATTTTTAGATGCGGTTAGGTAAGTTTTCAAAAAAACATGGCAAACTAATTTGGCTGGTCGGTTTGCAATGAAACCATAGGCATTTTAAGCTCCTGGCAGCCATCGTGGA
This sequence comes from Electrona antarctica, assembly GCF_951216825.1. Classification (NCBI taxonomy): domain Eukaryota; kingdom Metazoa; phylum Chordata; class Actinopteri; order Myctophiformes; family Myctophidae; genus Electrona; species Electrona antarctica. Next base: position 46,023,438 of record NC_136808.1, on the reverse strand, counting down.
CGCCATCTTGAAAACGATGCCTTTCTAGAGGTTTGTTTTTCGTAAAGATTTAGTATGTTATTTAGCACAAGTTTCGGACATGCAGTACAAGGTTTCTGCCAGACATCGACAACATAATCTTCCTCTCTATCCAGCAGTCAGCCACCACAGGTTGGGTATTGTGCAACAGGACATTGATTGTCGGCAGGCCACTTTGCTGAAGCCAATTAAGAGTGTAATGCTTCTATAGAATGTTTATTGAAGAGGTTCCATGCACAACAAGTTACCAGTCTTCATTCATTGCTCACCCAGCCGTCAGCATCCACAGGTTTGATGTTGTGCAGTAGGACCTCCTCACAGTTTCCGAAATCACTGAAGACGACCACGGCCGTAGAGCCTGATGGATGCACAGCGTCTATTCTGGCGCGGTAGAACTTTGGACACACAGAGAGAGAGAGAGACATCGAAACATCATCAGTCCTCCAATCACAATCATACCACTACTTATCCCATTTAGGCCTGACGCCGAAATAAATAAAGTCATCTGAAAGAATATATATTCAAAGATTTGTGCCACATTTTCACGATTTTTCAAAAATAGCAGACCTACAAGCTCGTAGCGCGCCACTCGGTGGGGCGCTATGAGCTTGTAGATCTGCTATTTTTCAATAGCTAAATAATGCTTAGTTAAAACACCAAAACGGGTTCCCGACCAGAATGGGTTAATTCAAATTGAATTAAACATGCTACAAAGACGCCTTCAGAACCACTGAATGAACACTACATTAGAATGTAGGCATTTGTGAAATAGCAAACATGTTGTGCTACAATCTACGATAGAAGGTGAACACATCAAACCTAGCATCTGTCTATAGTGTCTGAGGACAAGCACACGGTCCACATGTAATTAATATCCAACATCGACCGTGGGAAACAAATCCCATCATAATACATCTTAGTAGTCATATCACAGGCTATTTTTTTTTAATCTCTGACACGAATTAGACTGAACAGTTCCAGGCATCCCTATGTATTCACAAAGTTGACTAAAATTATATGGGGAAAAATGCAAAACAGCAATGCAATCTGTAGACCGCCAACTCTTACTCTACCTTGCTATCCTCCCAGTAAAGTGCCAAACAGTGGTCTCCAGGTTTCCAAAACTGCTCCATCATTTGACCTCTCTCCGAACCCTTTGGACCTTGACCTCTGCCTTGCCCTTGCCTCTTTTTAGGTCCAGCGTTCTGAGAGGTGTTCTTCTTGAGGAGCTCCTCCTTGTGGGGAGGAGGACCAGATGAGTTCATTAGCTTAATGGGCCCAGTCCTTTTGTGCTCCAAGTGTCCATTTTGGAGGTGAGGAGAGTCACCCCCTGCCTGGACATCCTTGGACGCTCCCACTGGCTGGATGTCTTTGGACCCTCCCCCTGCCTGGACCGAGGTGGGCCACGAGTTACAGTTCAATGGGCCGCTGTCCCTTTGGTGGTCCAGGTGCCCCGAGAAGGGCCGGTCATTCCTGCCCCTCCTCCTATTGTTGGTGGTGGTGTGGTCCTCATTTCTGCTCTCTACTCGCCTAGAGCCCCCTCTTCCATCTGGTGCGTTGGTGGTGTGGTCCTCATTTCTGCTCTCTACTCGCCTAGAGCCCCCTCTTCCATCTGGTGCGTTGGTGGTGGGGTCCTCATTTCTGCTCTCTACTCGCCTAGAGCCCCCTCTTCCATCTGGTGCGTTGCTAGTGGGGTCCTCATTTCTGCTCTCTGCTCGCCTAGAGCCCCCTCTTCCATCTGGTGCGTTGGTGGTGGGGTCCTCATTTCTGCTCTCTGCTCGCCTAGAGCCCCCTCTTCCATCTGGTGCGTTGCTAGTGGGGTCCTCATTTCTGCTCTCTACTCGCCTAGAGCCCCCTCTTCCATCTGGTGCGTTGCTAGTGGGGTCCTCATTTCTGCTCTCTACTCGCCTAGAGCCCCCTCTTCCATCTGGTGCGTTGGTGGTGCGGTCCTCATTTCTGCTCTCTACTCGCCTAGAGCCCCCTCTTCCATCTGGTGCGTTGCTGGTGGGGTCCTCATTTCTGCTCTCTGCTCGCCTAGAGCCCCCTCTTCCATCTGGTGCGTTGCTGGTGGGGTCCTCATTTCTGCTATCTGCTCGCCTAGAGCCCCCTCTTCCATCTGGTGCGTTGGTGGTGGGGTCCTCATTTCTGCTCTCTACTCGCCTAGAGCCCCCTCTTCCATCTGGTGCGTTGGTGGTGGGGTCCTCATTTCTGCTCTCTGCTCGCCTAGAGCCCCCTCTTCCATCTGGTGCGTTGGTGGTGCGGTCCTCATTTCTGCTCTCTACTCGCCTAGAGCCCCCTCTTCCATCTGGTGCGTTGCTGGTGAGGTCCTCATTTCTGCTCTCTGCTCGCCTAGAGCCCCCTCTTCCATCTGGTGCGTTGCTAGTGGGGTCCTCATTTCTGCTCTCTGCTCGCCTAGAGCCCCCTCTTCCATCTGGTGCGTTGGTGGTGGGGTCCTCATTTCTGCTCTCTACTCGCCTAGAGCCCCCTCTTCCATCTGGTGCGTTGGTGGTGGGGTCCTCATTTCTGCTCTCTGCTCGCCTAGAGCCCCCTCTTCCATCTGGTGCGTTGCTAGTAGTGTCAGGTGCTTTAGATGTGGGTGCATTGTCTTTGGGCCCTCTCCGGTGTGGCTGTTCAAACAATGAGCTGTCTTTTGTGGCAGGTTGAAAACCGCCGACCGTACCCCCACCACCGTCCCCATTTCTTGAGCGCTGGTGGAAAGGTCCAGCAGATTCCATCTGTGGTCGCGGTTCTTTTGCACGTGAGAACACAGAGAAGGAAGGAGCGCCCATGTGCTCGTCCTGTGTCTCCCGCTTGTCATTCTGCCATCTGTCATGGCCACCACGGGACCCCCTCTCTTGGCCCTTCCAGTGCTGAGCTGGGCCTGAAGTGTGCGGGGGTGCAGAGGAGGTAGAATTGGGCTCCTGGCCAGGTTTGGGAAAGTCAGTATCCCTGTGGAAGCGGGGCGGTCTGTCGTTCCTTTGCTGTCTGTTGTCGTTTTGGTAAGAGAACTTGGTGTGTGATGAGAAGTCGGAGTTGGAGAAACCCATTCTACCATCCTGGTATCTCTGAGGTGGCTGACTCTTTGGCTCTAAGAAACAACCACAGAAGAGGAAGAATGTGAACATGTAAGACTAGAATATTGACAAGAGGGTGACTGAAGGTTACATTTATAGGGGGGATAAAGAAAATTGTTTCTTTATTAGACCAATACATATGTTGCATTCTTTCTTGCAGGTTGCGTTCTTGTGTGCCCACTTAGTCATTATCAAGAAGCTGTAGCCAAACCAGTGCTGGAGATTTAGTGACTGAATTTGAAAAGGTATTAATGCCCCTCAGCACAAAACTGCCACCTGTCTGGGCAAAGTGGGCATTATGGTGATACTCATAGTTAACATCATACCGTAGTTAAGGAGATTACCATTTTATATTGCCCACTTGGCTACTAAACTGTAACACCATTTGCTTTTTTAACTTTGTGAACGTTGTGCCTCAACACTGGTTTCAATTAAGATGGGTTACTAGGTAATGGCATGTGTGTGGTGTGTGTGTGTGTGTGTGTGCGCGTGGGTGTGTGCGCATGCATGCATGGCATGCGTAGAATCAAGACTTATATTTTAGAACAGAGGAGACATTCACATTAAGACTTAATAGAAGAATAAGTCAATAAGTAATATCCAATATTACTACCCTTCCTCATTCAAATGATGTGAAGCCTACAGAGCTAGTTAAGGCAGACAACTCAAAGCAGCGCCTACCCCTTAAGAGGTGATGATCAGTCACATGAACTCTTCATCTGACCGGGTTGGGCCATTTAAACCTTCCTGCTTACCTGATCATTCCTTGGCTGCTCTGCAATCTCGCTGCCCTGCTGTGCTGTTCTGCTGCTGCTCGCTGTGCGTTTGCTATTTGCTGCATGCCGTGCTGCCCTATCAAGGTTTGCAATCCCTCTGCCTCCCCAGCATCCACCCGTGGGCTCTGATTCTATGATCCCCTTTGGGGTCTCTTCTCTAGTTCATTCCCCGTCATATCCATTTGGCAGATCATTTATTTATTAGAGATATTTTCACGCTTGCATGAAATGAATGAATTTGGACACAGCCTTCCTGTCAAAATATGTATACTTGCTTATGCGTATATAGATCAATGCGCAAATATCATATTTATGCTCAATATGTTATATTTTAATTCAAGAGTTGAGCTGCCAAAAATATGGATATTTTGAAGGGGACAAATACACTTTTTGGCGAAAATCTTCCAATATCCCTCTTGCTGTTTAAAAAATGGCCTTTGCTGGAAATCTCACGCCTCCATCAGGACTTGAGAAAGTTAATCAGGCGTGTTATTACCAATCAGAAAAACCATGTCACCCACCATCGACGGAGAAAGTTCCCATTTTGGATTCCAGGAAGTCAAAGAGAGTGCTGGGTCCAGAGGGCCTGCCTCCCTCCCTTCCTCCTTCCTCCTCATCCTCCATCCTGGACCTTCCTCTCCCCCGACCTCTTCCTGGAAAAACACAATCAGAATAAAACAAAATCAGACCAGTCTGAACTGAGTGGTGCTGTACTGTACTTGTGCTGTGCTGTGCTGTACTGTGCTGTACTGTACTGTACTGTACTGTACTGTACTGTACTGTACTGTACTAGCTCTCCTCCCTGGCCTGTGTGTGTGTGTGTGTGTGTGTGTGTGTCACTGTTGAGACACTGACACTGTTGCGCACAACAGAGAATGTTCCTATTCCTGGTTGTAGGATATTTAGTTCAGTATAAAGCCAGAATATTACCGGTGTGTGTGTGTGTGTGTGTGTGTGTGTGTGTGTGTGTACAGTCTGTGCACCTCTAGGTGGGGGCCTGCTAGGCTCTATTGGTGGTGTGGGAGAGGGTCTGTTGCCAGTGGCTCCGGTCAGCAGGCTATTGAGAGCCACTTCTAGGTTGTTGTTGTTCTCCATTAGGGCCTGGCGACCATCCTCTCTGTTAAACCCCATCTCCATGATGTCTCTCAGAGCCCGCTCGTCCACCTGTGTACCGAGATAATTACATACTGGAAAGTTACAGGGAGTGGAGGAACAGTTTAAATTGAAAAGAAGAAGAAAAGGGCACATTACATTAATACATCGTCACTGTCAGGCAAAACCTTGTAACCGTTTTCAGGAAATGGAAAGAACCTGTTGTTCCAATGGATTCAATGTAGTTATTTAGTCAAGTTTTCATTGGTTAAACTAGAAAAAAAGACACCTTTGGGGGCTTGGCTTGACAAAAATGTGGGCTTGGCATTTAATGCCTTGAGTTGACCACCATGCCACTTGATGTGATAATATAAAGTCTGACCTAACATTATTATATGTCCATCGCTTCAGTTCATTCATTAACCCATTTTGGGCGGGAACCCCTTTTGGTGTTTTAATCCATTTAGGCCTGACGTCGAAATTTAAAAAAAAATCTTTTTGTTTACTGAAATACCTATGTTTCTATATCAGTGGTGCTCAATATTTCATGTCAAGGACCCCAAAATTGATATGTAATTGGCCACCGACCCCCATGTGAAAACATGTTGTTCCAGGAACCCCTCAGAAGCAAAGATTTGAGTTAAAAACGTTCTGAAAGAATATATGTTCAAAGATTTGTGCCGCATTTTCACGATTTTTCAAAAATAGCAGACCTACGAGCTTGTAGATCTGCTATCTTTCAATAGCTAAAGCATAACATAATGCTTAAAACACCAAAAGGGGTTTCCACCCAAAATGGGTTAATCCGATTCTGTGAGCTGTCGTCATTGCAGTGGTGACAGGACATCATTTGATAGGTAACCAAATGTGGTGCAACACTACGATATGTGGATAGTTTTGACAAATTACCGATACCTTTGTATGCCCCACACTGCCACAGCTTCCTCTGGCTCGGTGGCAATAGCCAAACCACTGAGCAATATTTTGTGCCAAGTTTGGCCAATTTAATAGATTACGGTATATTGGACATTTATAATCCTCAGACAGAACTAGTCATGTCATTATAGTAGGTGAAACGTTTCAATGTTTTTAGCCAATCTATATTATGAACTTGTAGATTGGGTATTTTCACTGCTTAATTTAACTACAAAATTACAGATGGCATTATTTTACATATCAAATAAAATAAAAGAAACTAGATGCAACAATATACTAGATGCGGTGATGTAAATAGGTTTTCAATGTGATGAGTCCCGGGATGCAGGGATGGTCTTTTAGATGAGTCCCAGGGACATTTTACGAGTCCCACTTTCATATTTTGCCATTTTTACAAATTGCAGCATTCAACTCCCATTTCATTTTATATGGTTATATTCATGTAGAAAACAGAATACATTATTTTTAAACTAAAGATAGCAAAATAAACTATAATAAAAAACGGTACAGTAGTGCATCCCGTGGATGCAGAGGACGTTGTTTTATTGCGTCCCTTAACTATAAACTGCATTTTGGGATGCAAAATGCACCCTATTTTAATCTCTGTAGATGTATGACCTTGGCTTTTCCACTAGTGCCACTCTTACACCAAAATGTGCACTTACAAGGTAACTCAAAATCTAATGGTTGGATTGCCGTGAAACACTTCCCCTCCTGGTATCGCTTCAGCTCGCTTGGGATCTCATGGAAGTGATTAACAAAACAAGTACCAGGTAATACTTTTGCCGGACCATGCCAGTACCATGCGATGGAATGGCAACATTCATCTTGTTTTCAAAATCTACAAGCTCACCCAGTTTAGTCCATGAATTTTTAAGTTGAAAACGTGTGTGCACACTATCACGCTGCCACCAAGCTCACTGAAAAGCTTGGCAAGACTTCTCAATCGTGACATATTTTTTAATGAGTATGGATAATAAGCAATTATGAAAGACTCAGGGAGCTGGATCCAGGGGCGAGACATGTGACTGATTAACATTTAGATTGTGACTGTTAGACTGACCCTATCTAACATTCACAAAGGGAAGAGGAGAAAAAAAGAAAAAGGAACATTTAAAATTGCGGGCAGAATGCCTAGTATCTTTTAAATCTTGTATTCGGTAAGGATAAATTCAAGCTTCAGTAGTATAATAATTCATGACTGCTGATGGAAACTTCTATCATTTCTTTCCTCTTTCCAAATACATTGAAGCCGTGGTTTTTAAACCTTTCTTGCCTGAGCTACACCAATGGGCAAGTAAAACGTACATTTTAAGGCACACCTGTATTTGTAGCTAAAGTTGCCAATCTACAAGCCCACAACGGATGGCTTATAAATACAATAACCTTTCAAATGTCCACTTATGACATGTCTGAAATAGGGACACCAAGTTAAAACTTGAATAAAATAAAAAGTAGTGTGTATAGATTATAGAATTTGCCTCTGTATCTTTTGCAAAATCCCACCCCAAGAGAAATTGTCCAATGCTATTTTAGCAACCGTTGCTAATCTAGCATACGGTGGGACAAGCTTCAATCTCCTGTCATAGCTGCCAATGTTATCAACACACACACACACACGCACGCACGCATGCATGCATGCATGCACGCACGCACGCACGCACGCAACATTAATAGCAAGAATATGAATACCAGGATAACGCAATGGTGACTATGAACCAGCAACAGATTCCATGTACCCAGAAAATGGTTGGCTGGTGCCATATTCCCAAAATGAAATCTGGGCAAGGCTGTTTATGTGTTGTTTTACATATACACAGCTTAACGTTGGAAAAGTTACACGACTGACCTTCCCAGGTGATGGCAATAATACTAATCACCGTAATCATAACAAAGTAAAGGTGCAAATCATATAGTCTTACAATGTGGTAAATGAAAGCTCCTGCCCGGACCGGTGATAAATGAGAATGACGATTATTAAGTTGGATACGGTTTCTCCCTCTAACATTTCCCTGTATTTTTTGTTTATTGAAATAATTCCATGCACGTGCATAGCCTACTTCAGGCTCTGTTGACTAGATTTAGGAGAGATCTTGCTCCTGAAATGATCTATTATTAACACAGATAAGAGTAGATTTGGTTGGGTTTAGCGAATGGTTGATTGGGAGGTTTGAGTGCAAAGTCCTATAATAGTAAATAAAATAATAATTCACAACTATTTGTATAGTTGTATATATTGCAAACTTGTTGTGGTTGTCACACAATTTCCTCAGTCAACTCAACACTGTTTAGGAACATTACAAATTTGCACTGACTACTGACTTTGAGGTCAGACCAAGTGTCTTATCTTCTCACCAGCTCGCGATAGTTTCCTTGTCTGCTTTCCTTTTCAGTCCTCTCGTCCCTTTCCTCCTTTCGGCTTTGCTTGAATGATTCACGGCCGCGGTAGGAGGACCCAACGCTGCTCAAGTTACCGCCTGCGTTCACTCCACCACCAAAAGTACGGGGAGCCTAGAGAAAGGAGACATTAATGAGGTTCTCAAAAACAACACCATGTAGTTAGGTATCTGGACTAGGCATAGATCAATAATGCTAATTGCTTTTCCTGATTCCATTCTCCATAATTCCGGTACTTGCAGTAGTACCAGGTACTATTTAATGTATCAATGTATCACTATCTGATCAAAGTATCAAAATACCTGGTATTTTACACAAAATAAATCTGCATTGTTAACTTCAATTCTAAAAGTTCAAGTAACATTAACTCAAATGAACACTGAGGAAAGTGTGGTTGTTTATGTCTAAAGTGGGATACATCCTCCAACAGAGACGCAATAACTACATCATTACATCATTAACAACAGTGTCTGTCAGAACAAAGTTCAGAAGTTCTTGTACCTCCGACATGTAACTAGATGGAGAAAGTTCAGACAGAACGTTGTGTGGGATTGGTCAGATGTTTAAAGTGGGCGTGATATATTTAGTTTTGTTTCTGCATTCTGCTCAGTGCTCAGGGCTTGATTCTGCGAGCAATCCCGGTGTGCCCTTCTTTTTTAACACATTGGGGTGCGGCCCGTTCGGAAAATCGGTGAATGACACAGAAAGAAAGTCTGCAGTACATTGACAAAGCCAAGGTAGAGAGGTACATCAGTGTACGCTCCTACCCTGACACGCTCAACAAGAAGGTACAGTTGCTCAAGTACTTCCATGGATACTTCCGCAAGCACCTTCTCAAGGCCGGTGCCAACATGGCACGTAGAGACGGTGACGAGCTGGCACGCCTGCCCTACCTCTCCCACTGGTTCAGGGCCAAGAAGGCCATCGTGCTGCAGCTGTCTAACGGCACAGTCCAGATTAACTTCAAGGACCACGCCAAGCTGATCCTATGCCCCCTGATGGGTGCTGTGACATATGTTGATGAGAAGCAAGTCTTCCGCACCTTCAAGCTGTCCTTGATGGAGGAGTTTGGCTGCTGCAGGGTTTTGATTTGATTAAGGCCTGATTAGCTCAGTCGGTAGAGCATGAGACTCTTAATCTGAGGGTCCAGGGTTCAAGTCCCTGTTTGTGCGCCCAATTCTATAACTGCAATTGTTATTGTTGCAACAATAACAATTGCAGAACCAATTATAGCAAAATGAGGGAGGTGGTGGGTCAGTATAGAATATAAATCACTGAAGGAATCAGTAAATAAGTTTAACTGTAATTTATTAAATCAAAAGCAAAATAAAGTGTTCAATAACAAAATGTTCACTTAATCAAAAGCAACATAAAATAAAACTGCCTCAAAAGGGTTTACTGGAAATCCCAAGTGTCCTGGCACTGTCCGAAACTACCCAAGTGTCCTGGTACTGTCCGAAACTACCCAAGTGTCCTGGTACTGTCCTAAACTACCCAAATAGTTTCAGACAGTGCCAGGACACTTGGGTAGTTTGGGACAGTACCAGGACACTTGGGTAGTTTCGGACAGTGCCAGGACACTTGGGTAGTTTCGGACAGTACCAGGACACTTGGGTAGTTTCGGACAGTGCCAGGACACTTGGGTAGTTTAGGACAGTACCAGAACACTTGGGTAGTTTCGGACAGTACCAGGACACTTGGGTAGTTTCGGACAGTACCAGGACACTTGGGTAGTTTCGGACAGTGCCAGGACACTTGGGTAGTGTCCTGGTACTGTCCTAAACTACCCAAATAGTTTCAGACAGTGCCAGGACACTTGGGTAGTTTGGGACAGTACCAGGACACTTGGGTAGTTTGGGACATTACCAGGACACTTGGGTAGTTTGGGACAGTCCCAGGACACTTGGGTAGTTTGGGACAGTACCAGGACACTTGGGTAGTTTGGGACAGTACCAGGACACTTGGGTAGTTTGGGACAGTGCCAGGACACTTGGGTAGTTTCAGACAGTACCAGGACACTTGGGTAGTTTCGGACAGTGCCAGGACACTTGGGTAGTTTAGGACAGTACCAGAACACTTGGGTAGTTTCGGACAGTACCAGGACACTTGGGTAGTTTCGGACAGTACCAGGACACTTGGGTAGTTTCGGACAGTGCCAGGACACTTGGGTAGTGTCCTGGTACTGTCCTAAACTACCCAAATAGTTTCAGACAGTGCCAGGACACTTGGGTAGTTTGGGTAGTTTGGGACAGTACCAGGACACTTGGGTAGTTTGGGACAGTACCAGGACACTTGGGTAGTTTGGGACAGTACCAGGACACTTGGGTAGTTTGGGACAGTACCAGGACACTTGGGTAGTTTCGGACAGTGCCAGAACACTTGGGTAGTTTCGGACAGTGCCAGGACACTTGGGTAGTTTCGGACAGTGCCAGGACACTTGGGTAGTTTCGGACAGTGCCAGGACACTTGGGTAGTTTCAGACAGTACCAGGACACTTGGGTAGTTTCGGACAGTGCCAGGACACTTGGGTAGTTTGGGACAGTGCCAGGACACTTGGGTAGTTTGGGACAGTGCCAGGACACTTGGGTAGTTTGGGACACCTCTGGCCACCCTTAATATCGAAGGGAGATACAGATGGTAAACCCAACGATTCCATCAATGTCTATACACTGCATCAATGTCTATACACTGCTTCAGTGACTCAAGTGACAGTGTGAGCAGCGGTGTTGCTAGGCAGATTCATTGCCCTTATATGGGCAGATTACTGAGTGGGCAGGGTCTGGTGTTCACTGGGACACAGAACAGAGTTCAGAGGCAGGAGAAAAGACTTTTCATTCTCTCTGAATTTTCTTCGGATTGGTAATAAGCCCTTCAAACTGAAGAAAGTTCTTGTTCGTTTGGACTAAGTAGCCCCCCTGAGTATAATTTATAGAAACCTAATCATTTAATAGCATAATTAGGTATATATTGTTAAGGTTAAAATGTAGGCACTGTTGGGCTATTGGTGTCCACAGTAGACAACATTGGCAAATGCAGGTTTGTCCCTTAAAATGTAAATATTCTACAAACGGAAAGCATCATTTTAGATGCGTTTGAGATATAGACACCAAATATTGATAAAATACAGAAAACATCTTGGATGTCACCGAGATATAAAACCTCAGTGGCTCAAATGGAACTAGACAATGGGAACCTTATAAGGAAAAGGAAAGTCAGCATGAACTTTTACTTTCAATTGAGCTTCATTTCACAATAGTCTGAATGGTTATTTGTTTTTTTAATGAGATAACGACTCAGAGAATATAGATATAGATATACACACCTCTTTGGTCTTGGCTACCTCAGCAATGGCTGCTAACCGCTGCTTTTCAAACTCATCGTTGTCGTCGGCCGTCTTGGCGGTGCTGGTGCTCTGCAGCGTCTTCCTCTGGTCCAGCTCCCTGCTGTCCACTTCATCCTTCCTCGCACATTTCTACAGGAAACGGCGAGAGAGGGACGGTCACATCATCCAGCATGTGGATTGAGCACATTTATTTTATGAGTGACACGCTATAGGTTAGAATCCGGTACACTACGTTTTTCACTTGTCATCCCTTCATTTTTCGTCTTTCTTTCCGTGTCCTTCAACCCCATCATTCCTATCACTCTGTATTCTGTTCACTTGAAATGCCACGAGTAAAAGGAAAAAGAAAAACGTGTTCTAGGCAGTAGTGTGCATGCAACGTTTCACACAGATTGGTGCAGTTGTAGGTAAAAATGGTGAAAAGCTGCCTCCTGGTGGCGCTATAACAGGCCGTTCCGGAAAAGTTAGGGCAGAGGTTCATCGTTGGCATCCAGGGAGTGTGTATGCAAAGTTTGGCCTCGACCGGGTTAACGGTGCCGGAGAATAGCTGTTAACGGACGGACGGACACACACACGGACGGAGGGCAAAACATACTCTCTCACCATGCCTTCGGCCTGGTGGAGACAATAAAACATACTCTCTCCCCATGCCTTCGGCCTGGTGGAGACAATAAAACATACTCTCTCCCCATGCCTTCGGCCTGGTGGAGACAATAAAACATACTCTCTCCCCATGCCTTCGGCCTGGTGGAGACAATAAAACATACTCTCTCCCCATGCCTTCGGCCTGGTGGAGACAATAAAACATACTCTCTCCCCATGCCTTGGGCCTGGTGGAGACAATAACACATACTCTCTCCCCATGCCTTGGGCCTGGTGGAGACAATAAAACATACTCTCTCCCCATGCCTTGGGCCTGGTGGAGACAATAAAACATACTCTCTCCCCATGCCGTGGGCCTGGTGGAGACAATAAAACATACTCTCTCCCCATGCCTTGGGCCTGGTGGAGACAATAAAACATACTCTCTCCCCATGCCTTCGGCCTGGTGGAGACAACTAAACATATTCTCTCCCCATGCCTTCGGCCTGGTGGAGACAACTAAACATACTCTCTCCCCATGCCTTGGGCCTGGTGGAGACAATAAAACATACTCTCTCCCCATGCCTTCGACCTGGTGGAGACAACTAAACATACTCTCTCCCCATGCCTTCGGCCTGGTGGAGACAATAAAACATACTCTCTCCCCATGCCTTCGGCCTGGTGGAGACAACTAAACATACTCTCTCCCCATGCCTTCGGCCTGGTGGAGACAATAAAACATACTCTCTCCCCATGCCTTCGGCCTGGTGGAGACAACTAAACATACTCTCTCCCCATGCCTTCGGCCTGGTGGAGACAATAAAACATACTCTCTCCCCATGCCTTCGGCCTGGTGGAGACAACTAAACATACTCTTTCCCCATGCCTTGGGCCTGGTGGAGACAATAAAGAATGGGTGTTATCAACATCTCATCTCACCTGTCCAAATGGCACAAAGGGAGGAGGTCCACCTTCTGCACCAATGTGGAACCTGCTGAGTTTGGCCAGGCTCTGGAGCGCACAGTGAAAACACACGTACATCAGCAACGTGAACACAGAATGAAGATGCACATCAGACTGAACACCAGTGTTTTTTTTTCCATTTTAGTTTTAGTCAGTCTCTTGAATGGCTTTCATTTGGTTTTAGTCACATTTTAGTCACCTGGAATGTTTTAGTGTAGTTTTAGTGGACTAAATGTCATAAGATTCTAGTCGACTAAATATACAGTTGATTCAGTCGACTGAAATGTGTTTTGGCGGGCCTTGATGCCGTCATAATGACCGATTTTACACTTGCTGAAAATAGCCGATCTACAAGCTCACAACGTGTCGCGTTTTATCAAGTGTAAAATGACTTATACTGGATCTCTTGTCCACTAGTCCCTTCCTAACATTTTAGTCTAGTTTTTATTTGTTGACAAAATCGACAGTATATTTAGTCTTAGTCATCATGGCTTAGTTTTCATTTAGTTTTTATGTAGTTTTCGTCAGTGTAAAAAGGTAGTCGGACATTTTTCGTCATAGCTTAGTCGACGAAAACAACACTGCTGAACACACGGCTTCATTTTCATGAACACCACATTTAATAATTAAAAGTTCAAAACAAACAAGCATGGCTGTTGCCAGTTACACTACAGGTGTCAATTAGTCAGCTATTTGTGCACAATATACCGGGTATGTTGTTGTACCCCAATACATAATGTATTACACTTTAGATGAGGTAAACATTATAATGCCTTTTTAATTGTATTATTATTATTTTTACCTAATGTAGAGTGTAATAAAGTCATACATTTTGAATATGTACTTTGTCACTATACATTTATCTGGATTTCAGATAAGCGGCTTAGTGTGCGCCACGGCGCCAACCCCTCGTTTGTTTAACAGGTTTCAGCCGAGTTTACCTCGGTTACCAAATGTCACACCTCGTGCTTGTGATGTGAAATGACTGTTATGTCCTCGTGGTTCTTTGTCAGGAGAACATGATACACGACTTAGGTCGATCCAATGTGCTCAGTAGCACCGCAGTGGCCAAAGGCTCCTTTGTTCACCTTTAAGCTTGCATAATTGACGAATTCTAATGAAAATAAAATGATCCCTCACCCTCTGTAGTTCCCATTTCTCCACCATGTGGTCAACCTCTCCTCCTAGGACGGAGATCTTGGAATCGTCCAGGAGCAGAAGACCATTTTTAACTTCAACCGTACCGAGGAGCTTCAGCTTTGTTCCAGGAGGGGTGTTCAAACTGAAAAACAGGTCATTTATACATTTGCGTGTTAAACAAAAAAAGATGTAATAATAATAATGGTGCATTCATTAACCTGTATCCAAATCGCTTTACATTATATTCACGCAAACATTCTCACACCGATTGCGGAGGAAACCATGTAACCACCTGGTGCAGTTAGGGGTTCTCTGTGGTTTGCCCCTGAAGCATTCGTTTCTACATAACTCCTAGCAGCGCACCCCCCCACGCGCCTCTGCCTCCCACTTCTTCTGCGTGTGTATAGTGTCAACACACACAGAATCACACACACACGCACACACGTGCACACGCGACAGTATTGGTATGGAATGAATATAATATAATAATTAGGCCTGCATCGCTTTGGCTAAAACATTGAATTATGAAAAGGATCGCAATGGGAAAAAGCCAGCCGCTCGCTCCCATTTGTTGAAGAGAGATGGATTTTCCAATTATATTGTTATTATGCTTAATTAACATCACTTTGGCTAAAACGCTGAATCCCGCTGATAAAGTAGGCCATGTACATAACTACAGGCATTCATAACTACAGACATTAGTATAGCCTGTACCGCATAGGATTGTATAATAAAAAACTTTATTACAGGCTCGTGGCCCACAAGGTAAGACAGTACATCACAAATAGAGACTGGGTAAATGTACTCTATACATCACAAATAGAGTACATTTACCCAGCCCCACAGGTTACTACTCTAAGCGAGGCACTCGTGCCAGTGTAGTTATATAGCCTACATTTAACAAATAAGCTTGATTGACATTTGTAAATAGGTCAATACAAAAACTGCTACTAGGATAAAACCAGAAAAAGCACTAAGACTTGTTTACATCAGGTATAAAGTCAAAGTAAAAACGTGACAACCGTGCGCTGCCCGGAGTGACGTAGAAACAAGTGTGTCGCGGTTTGCTCAAGCCTCAAGGTCACTTCGACACTAAAGGCCGCATTCTCACCTCTGCTTCGGTAGACTCGACGCGAATGGGCAGAGAAGTTCCAATTGCTGCACCGTCATCCGCAGCAATTGGAAATGCATCAGGGAACTGTATTAATGTGTTCAATTCATAAACTACACAATGAAATCTATGGTGTTAAAATTATACTTTGAGTAATGGTTAGGACGTCAATTTAGGGTAACGTGGATGCAGTGTGTCATCGGGGACTGGACGTCTCTCTCTCTCTCTGTGTGTGTGTGTGTGTGTGTGTGTGTGTGTGTGTGTGTGTGTGTGTGTGTGTGTGTGTGTGTGTGTGTGTGTGTGTGTGTGTGTGTACGCACGCACTGTTCTTTTGGGCACAGCGCACTGAGCGCAGACAGCAGCAGAGTCGAGTGCCTACTTGCACACAAGTAGGCCATTAATGGTCTACTAGTGCGCAAGTAGAGCGCCCAAGTACTGTCGACCGCTACAAACTTTCAAATCTCAGCCTCTCTGTAAAACATTGACATTAAATACTAAAGTCGGGTTATAACGATACGTTTCAACATTGGTTGGGTAACAGGTAACGTATGTATGTATACATGTATGCAAGTTGTAAGTTGAAAGTACTATACTGTGGTCGGCTGGCTTTTTTACATGCGTATGCTTGGTAGGGATATATACTGATGTTGATGGTGATGTAATTAAGATATGTTTCGATGTCAGGTTATAACTGGCTGTCGATGGTGACATAATTAGGATATGTTTCAGTGTCGGGTGAATTAAAGGTAATTCATACCTGTATGTAATCTGAAAAAGCCAGTTATAACCCGGCATCGATACACATCTTAATTACGTCACCGTCAATACCTACCAAGCATACACGTGCTTTCGTACCAGCACGACCACAATACTTGCGCGCTCTGCTTGCGCAAGTAATTATCCAACGTTTATCCTCATTCGACCACGTCTATCCACGGAAAGTGACATCTTTGCGCTGCATAAAATATGCTCTCTCCGTCTCCAACTGTGTTTACTCATCATGAATGCACCTCACGTTTAATCTCCCTTATTTGATGCGATTGCATTCACACCTGCAGTGAATCGAAGTCAGGTGTGCTTGGAAGCGAAGCCCCTGTTTTAGTAGAATGCGGTTATTTTTCAATCGAAGTCTGATGCGGACATCAGACTTCGATTGAGCCTTCACACCTGCCAAACGAAGCGCACTTTCCGACAATACGCAACATGATAATCGCAGTAAAGCATTCTGGTGTGACTGCAACCTAAGCCAAGACAAGCCGGGGATTGAACGGAGAAACCTTCCATTTCCCAAGGTGCCGCTCTACCTCCAGAGCCACTGCCGCAATCCACCATTTGCATGCACTGCAACACCAACCATAACAAACTTTTATATATCAAAAGGGCCAGTAGTCCCTTCCACATCCTATCCCGTTATGCATACCATTTTCTAAATGACATGGAGCAGTGCCAGTGTATGGCTACTGAGGGTAGAGGGGACATGAATAATCCCAGTCCCTCACACATCCTCACGGTAAATTAAACGCCCTTCTATTTCATCAGGCCCGATAAGGCCTGCGCCGCTCTCATTAGGGAAGCACAGGGACTTAGAGGGATTTCCAGCTACTGATGCCGGATGCCAAAGCAGCAATTAGGGATTTTGTGACGAACGGCTGAGCTGGACAGAGAGCCCCTCAGGATAGTGGACAGTGTGGATATGAGGCACTCTGTACTTTCCATGATCGCGCACACATGCACAATCGTGCAAACACACTACTCACTCACTCTACTCAATCTTGCTACTTAATGCTTAATTCTCCTCTCGCTCTATCGCACTGCACTCTCACACACTGATCAGGCTCCACAAGCTACATCCTGCTTGTAATCCATCTCATCCCTTCACACACACATGCAAAAACATGCACTATCTAGGAACAGTAACCAGTGTTGTTGCTAGAGCCTGTCAGTGTGTGTGTGTCAGTGTGTGTGTGTGTGTGTGTGTGTGTGTGTGTGTGTAAGCACAGCTCATGAAGAGAGGATTTGTTCTGTTCGCTCTCCTCTTCCTAACAGAAAGTCTGGGAAAGCTTTTCTTGCCACTCCACCTGTACACAGTAGCTAGTCACCATGGCAGCAGTCGCCACGGCCACCGTTTCCAGGGCTGGAGATGCCATTAGCACGGGGAATTGTTAGCTGATCAGCTGCCACCGAGTGGAAATTGAAGTTAAAATGGAAAATTGGGGCATGTGGTCTTGTGGTGGGATGAGGGTATTGACTGAAGGGGAGGTGTGGGGGGCATTTGTGCGTCAAGTAGGGTATGTTGTGACTGTGAGGTAAAGTAGAGGGAGAGAAATCTACATACATCCTGTCGTATAAAAGGTCAGAGACCAACAGGGCCCTCATGGTTTGACTTTAATTCATAGGGTTACAACTTACAACTGTAAAAATTCAGAATCAACAATTACAATTTGAAAGTACACAACTTGAATTAACATTATGAATTATAACTACTGCGCTACATATTACATTTAACAAGTGTGCCGTCAGAGAAGCTTTGTTTGTGAAATTAATCATGTTTATAGAGCGCAGTCGCAGTCCCGCCCCCTACCAGGGACCAGGAAATGATTCCCTGTTCATTTTCCTCATAGACATTTCATGACAACAAACACAATTTTTCGGGCCGAACAAATTATTAGAAAGAAGAAGAAAACAGCAGGTTACAAAACGTTGTTGTTTTTCTTCTTTGTAATTATTTGTTTGGCCCAAAATGTTGTTTGTTGTCATGATTTGTCACAACTCGAGTTGGCTTTTTCCGTGGCGTAATCGTCTTTAAATAAATACTTTTTGAAATGTCTATGGGGAAAATTAATGAGGAATTCACTTCCTAGCGTCGTCATGAAAGGGGACGGGACTGCGACACTCTATAGTGGTGCAGCATAGCAGCTATAGTAGTAGTCAATCTAAAAGATAGGAGTATAATCATAGTTGTCACTAGAATATGTTGTGAAACATAACACACCATCCATCCATCTATCCATCCATCTTCAACCGCTTATCCGTAGTCGGGTCGCGGGGGCAACAGCTCCACCAGAGTGCTCCAGACTTCCCTCTCCAGAGCAACATTAGTGACTTCCTCCTGGGGGATTCCGAGACTTTCCAAGGCCAGTGAGTCGATGTGTTTCCTCCAACTGCGCCTTGGTCTGCCCCGAGGTCTCCTCCCAGTGGGACGTGCGTCGAGGACCTCCCTAGGGAGGCGCCCGAGAGGCATCCTAACCAGATGCCCGAACCACCTCAACACCAGACGTTTCGAAAGTCAGATTATACCTAGTGAGTAGTCATTCAAACAAACGCCGACACATTCTTACCTGATCTTAGACAGGTGTTTGACCTCCAGTCCTACACAAGTGGTGTGTCCATCAGTCATTCTTACCTGATCTTGGTCAGGTGTTTGACCTCCAGTCCTACACAGGTGGTGTGTCCATCAGTCATCTGTAGTCGCAGCATTCTGGGAGCTGCCTGAGACTCCTCGTGGTCTTTGGATGCCGAGATGTTCCTCATCTTCTGTAGCTGAAGGACACATGGCCCTTCCAGCTGGCCATATGCAATGTGACAAAACAAACACAAATAATTAGTACAGGTAATTTAATTTCCCCACAAAAGGTGTAATGAATACATACAGTAAATGTCTGGTTATTACAATATACTAATAGTAAAATGAAAATAAATGTAACATGTTTGATTGTCAACTGTTAGTAAATTGTCAACTGTTAGTAAAAACCCAAGACTGAGCAATCAAAAGTACAATGGAAGTAAAGCCCCTGCCTGTTTGTAGCCCTAGAGGATGCTTGCGGCAAAGGTATCCAGATAGGTATAGGGTCGCTCAGAGAAATAATATTACACTGGCAGATGGAGTTATGGAGTTGAGAGTATTGGCTTGCTGAAATGTCTTTTGTTGGCACTGATTGCTAGTGATGTTGTGACAGTCAGGGACAAGCTGAACCTTTCTGTACTGTTTGCTAGCATGTCTGACTAGAATTTTTGATGACAGGTTTGTTTGTTGTTCAGAGTTGGGAATATTTGCTAGCTGGGTTGCTTTGATGCTGCCAATTTGCAAGCAGGGCAATTGTTTGTGAACAATTTTAGTTGGACATATCTGACCAGCTGAGCGACATTGCATCTCACACACATGCCAGGTCAGAGATATAACTTACGTTTTTCTAGCCTAGCCAGTTCCTTTGAAATATTATGTTACTGCGTTCTGATACTGTAGTTATAGCAGTTGTGCTGTGAAAAGTGTGGCTATTTAGGAGTGAGAGCAAGTGCTGGCCTTAGGTTAGTTTTAACCCATTTAGACCTGAGGACGATTCTACAAATGTCTTCTAAATCCTGAAAAACCTCATGTTTCTCAAATTATTTCATGTCAAGGAGCACTAGAATTAACTGTATTTGGCCGCCGACCCCCATCTGAAAATATGTTGTTCCAGAGACCCCCCCAGAAGCAAAGATTTGAGTTAAAAATGTTCGCTCTGAAATAATATACTGTATACCCAAAGAGTTGTGCCGCATTTTCACGATTTTTTCAATAGCTAAAGTATAACATAATGCTTTAAAACACCAAAATGGGTTCCCCACCCAGAATGGGTTAAAGCAGCGTAATAAGTGCTGTATGAGCAGATGTAGAGGTGATGGTTGGTTCCGAGACGCTGGAATGAGCCTTCTGTGTCATGAACCCAGTCAACAGAACATCAGTTAAGAGGAAGGTGCCCATCTGATGAGGACACCATATGACAGATTCACAAAATAACGGCTACCTTGCATTCAGAATTCATAGGTGTGGCGTCATGGAGCTCACATTAAGTTAGGTGAGCTGTGAATGGTGACACCTGTCACATGGTCCAGTAGATTTATGATGGCATAGCCTACAGTACACTACAGTAACGACTGGCGGGTTAGCAGTACATAATTTAACATCTGTATGGGGCTTCCGACAGAATGTTCACTACAATTCTGGTGAAGGTTCTGACATTTCATCAATACATTTATATAAAGAAAAGAAAATGATATAGATACACATTTATATACAGAATCAGATACTCAAATCTTTCTAAAAGGGGAATCATCCCACATTGCATATCTACGGGGGAGACTTGTCTGGGTCTTACATTTAACTTTAGCTTCACCTTGGATTCAACTTGCAATTGGAACTGATTATATCAAGTCAAGATATATGTGAGCTGCTCTAATTGAATCGATTTTTTTGTAAAGGCACTGCTGTACCCGAGGAAAAGAGATAAAAACTGAACTAAACAGAAACATAGTGTATGGGCTGTGAAAGAGAAGCATTAAATTAGCAAATGTGATGGCTCACTTCCTAAAGACTCATACTGGGGGGGGGGGGGGGGTGCACATGTACCACATGACATGTAACAGGGGTGAGCCTGAGGGGAGCAGCACAGAAACCCTCAAATTATCCTCTGCCATCATTTGTGACATTTTCACCCCAACTAGCAGCACACCAGCTCCATGGGTGCCAAATTGATTCTTGAACATTCCTTGCTTAGTGTATCAGGGCCATCTAGTGGCAAACAGGAGAACTACATTGCAGTAGTTCAGAATCTTCAGGACTTCCGAGGGGCTAATAAATCTCCCAAGTTTGAATCTCAAAATGCCTCTACGGTATGAGTCACTGTATTTTCATTAACCCATTTTTGGCGGGAACCCCATTTGGTGTTTTAAGCATTATGCTATACTTTAGCTATTGAAAAATAGCAGATCTACAAGCTTGTAGCGCGGCAATCGTGAAAATGTGGCGCAAATCTTTGAATATATATTCTTTCAGCACAAACGTTTTTAACTCAAATCTGTGCTTCTGGGGGGGGGGGGGGGGTTCCTGGAACAACATATTGTCAGATGGGGGTCGGCGGCCAAATACAGATAATTTTTGGGGTCCTTGACATGAAATATTGAGCACCACTGATATAGAAACATGAGGTATTTCCGTCACCTCACGTCAGGATTTAGAAGACATTTTTTTAATTTCGACGTCAGGTCAAAATGGGTTAAATTCATTTTTGAAAGGGCTTGTGAGAATAATGTAAGAACAGATGAATGGATTATTAAACATTGTCATTATTTTCCCACTAAACCACCTCAGCGCTGCAGAGCAATAACAGAGGCCCAACAGGGACATCACTCACCTTCTCAACCCTTCCACTATTGATCTCTGATGGTAGGAACTTTTTGCCAATGGGCCTAAGATCACTCTGCAAAGGAGATAAAGTAGAATTAAAATAAGCATCAAAACAGGGCAGCCACTCTAGATGAATAATTAACCACTTAAACCCTTTATACTTTGTTGCATGTATACCTTAGGCTTAGTAGATGTCCAAGCTCACAACAGCAACACATTGTGACCTTGCACCTGCTATTCTTACTATATTTGCTCATAAATGATTAATTTTACAAAATGCAATTCTTATGTCTGCTATAATATGCCAAAAATATGGATTTGATTTGATGTATTTAGCACAACATGTAAAAACAATACAAAAAACAGTACACAAAAATATAACAAGAAAAGTGTCAGGAGGAGGCAAGAAGACGAAAGGGCTATTTTGTACGATGCACTAAAAACGGCACACCTGGGGTCACACCTGGGGTCACACCTGCAATGTCCTTTTTCCCCCTCAAGTCATCAAAAATCAAGGTCACAGGCAGCGCAACTAAGCCAGGTCACAATGTTGCCCCAAGTTTATACACAGCATGTGGCGTGGGTGTAGCATCTCATCCAACCACATTATTAAGTAATTAAGTTTATACACAGCATGTGGCGTGGGTGTAGCATCTCATCCAACCACATTCCTGCTTTTATGTGTTCGAGTTTCCTCCTGTGCATTTCACATAATTGGATGCATTCATCATACAAAATTGTCACAAATCAATAGTCTGCACACCACCCGAAAATGAGATGATGCATCTCAAAGGCTTATCCTCAAACCAACATTTGGTTGGCAAAATGCGGAAGTTTACTCATGCTAAATGCACGGGCCCTGCAGCTGCAGTTCTAGCTTTGACCAGTAGGCTTGGGGCTTCAACGTTGGCCAGCCGCTCTGGGGGCTTGAGCTCTATGCACACAGATTACTTCCAGAAGGAATGACGTCATGGTACGCCACGACACTTTCATGGACGCTTTCATGGGAGAAAACCTCGCACCAAAAGTTCCATGAATACAGGGCAGTGAATGCAGCCGGCTGGACCAGCTCATGAACAAACATTATTTATGAACAATTGCGCCCCATTGTCATATAAATCGGTTTAGGAATATAAAAGAAGACATATCACAGGTTGTTTTCTAATCACTTGCTTTTCGATGTGCACAGTACATAATTTAATTTGAGGATCAAAACAGCGGCAGGTCGTTTCTGTCTCGGAGGTATCGTGGGATTTGGCCGCCAGACAGGAAACGGTGGACAGTCTTGCGATACTTGGTACGTTCAGAAACATACTTTGTGCTCTTTAGATACCTCTATAAAATTACACAGTGTACACATCAAAAGTAACACAGCAGACAATAATGTGTTATGTATTATTTTCCAGAAGGGATTACTTTAAGGTCTCAGTCATTCAGAAGTAGTGTTTGTTCATGAGCTGGTCCACTGGCTCTCAGACTCCAATGCATTCCACTAAAATTCCGGCTGCAGTTTGGCTCCCATGGTGTGACGAATCTGCCATCTGGATTCTGGAATCGCATGGTAGCGAGAATGACGTCAGTTTCTACCTTATTTTTCATATAGCTTGCTTCCAGGCCCCTTCCCTACTTGCTTCACAGGTGTTACCGATACTAATTAACACAAACACTGCGGCCGTGTGGCCACAAGTGGTAAACAGCTTGCACGGGGCCGGAGTTTTGGAGATTACTACTCAAGTACTTCCGTTTTCCCCGCTCGCAGACCGCCATTGTAAGAAAAGATATACACTGAAGGAATAAATACCAGCACTCACGTTATCCTTTAGGATTCTTGTTTTATTTCGATTTTCCCCAGGTAACAACAGACCAATGGACGTTTCGGCCGAGTGGCCTTCTTCAACTCTAATCTCTTGATTAGAGTTGAAGAAGGCCACTCGGCCGAAACTTAGCTGTTTTTGTCTGTTTTTTGTTTTATATTGTCTCTCGTTTTGTTTCTTCTGTTTGGTTTGTGGCATTATGTCTTGGATTGTGCAGTCCAGGTAGAGAATGAGGCATTACCCCAAGTGAAGGAGTTTATGTATCGAGGACGGAGAAGGAGATCAGCCGGAGAATCGGAGTGGCAGGGGCAGTATTGCAGTCGCTGTACCGCACTGTTGTGACAAAAAGAGAGTTGAGCCAGAAGGCAAAGCTCTCTGTCTACTGAGCAATCTTCATTCCTACTCTCACCTATGGTCATGAAATGTGGGTCCTTCCCGAAAGAATAAGGTCGCGAATACAAGTAGCCGAAATAAGTTTTCTTCGACAGGTGGCCCTTAGAGATAGGGTGAGAAGTTCAGTCACGCGAGAGAGACTTGGAGTAAAGTCGCTGCTTCTTCGCCTGGAAAGGAGCCAGCTTAGGTGTTTCGGGCATCTGGTTAGGATGCCTCTCAGGCGTCTCCCTAGGGAGGTCCTCGAGGCACGTCCCACTGGGAGGAGACCTCGGAGCAGACCAAGGTGCAGTTGGAGGAAACACATCGACTCACTGGCTTTGGAACGTCTCGGGATCCCCCAGGAGGAAGTCACTAATGATGCTCTGGAGAGGGAAGTCTGGAGCTCCCTGGTGGAGCTGTTGCCCCCGCGACCCGACTACAGATAAGCGGTTGAAGATGGATGGATGGATGAAAGCCCCCCCCCCCACCAATATTGCATCTGTAGGGCAAGCTTGAATTATCCTCTTTTGTTTCATAAAAACCTACCGTAGAAGCTACTTTATGTCAAGAAGTTCCATGCAGGTGATTATTTTAGTGTTGGAGTTTGGAAGTGCTTGTCGAAGTCACTGAATGGCCCTGTGTAGTGTGTACCAACAGTTTCGAATTCGCACATAATGCAGGAGGATGAAGGTGACGCCTTAATGAAAACGAGCGCTTCCAAACTCCAAAAATAATCACCTGCGCGCTTTCTTGACAGAAGGTAGCTCATAACATGTCTACAGTTGATTTTTATCAAACAAATGCTTTGCCTATAAAGAGGATCATTCAAGCTTGCCCTACAGCTGGTACAGTTTGGTGAGCTTAACGTCATTTCAGTGTATAAATGGAACCCGTCCCGTAGGGTCCATTTGTACACTCTCAGAGTTACAGAGCCGTACGAGGCCATTTGGAATACAGTCAAGGACACTTTGAGACCCACTGGTATAGCAGTGTGTTTCTACAGGGAGTCTCGGGAAAGCTTGCCTCCATGTTGCCTCCCCTCGACAGACACACACTCCCCAGAGCCGGAAGAGGCGTCTACCTTTATGTCTATGTCTTTTAACGACTTGAAATGATAGATGGGAAATAAAGTCCCCAAGAAACAGCACATCAAAGGAAGTCAAATATTTGTAATAGGTAACTCACATTGAGTCCAATACGGATGATGTCATTGTGTGATACATTTTCTGCTCCACCTTTCAGTTCTGCTATCCCCTCTTCACTGAGATACCTGAAGGACAACAACATGGCAATTGGTGAGAAGATTGAAATAAAACAAACAATAACTACACTATAACTTAAGTTGTAACTTGTAAGTTAACCCATTTAGGCCTGACGTCGAAATAAAGTCTTCTGAAAGCATATATATATATATTCAAAGATTTGTGCCACATTTGCACGTTTTTTCAAAAATAGCAGATCTACAAGCTCATAGCGCGCCACCGAGTGGCGTGCTATGAGCTTGTAGATCTGCTATTTTTCAATAGCTAAAGTATAACATAATGCTTAGTTAAAACACCAAAACGTGTTCCCGTCCAACACCAGGCATTATTAAACTAAACATTATTTGTACTGGGTTAGAAATAGAATTAGGTTACTACAATCTCTAAGCTTAGCTAACTAATGCATTGTGCTTTTGCTGTGAACAGTCCCTTATCTGTTATCAGAGCATCAAAGTATTTTTTTTTTACTACAACATAAATTCAATATAGGGCCTACACATTGTTTTTGTATCTTCAAATTTTAAAAGCTAGCCTGTAGACATCACATGCCAGGCAGTGTTACCAAAACACATTGTGATATGCCAGCATTTGAAGAGAATGCTTTGATTGATTGAAATAATAACAATTTGCAGAATTACAGTACAAGTCAAGCACAAACTCAATACAAAGACTGTTAACTGTGAGTGGACGACCCAGTTAAGCATTACACTTGTTTACAAGAGGGTCCACCTTGTTACAATTCATCAAAACATTTAGAGACGTACAAATAGACACTTCTATATAGTCAAAGAACAGAACAGGAATTCATCATAAAGCCATTGACAGCTGCTGGACCGTGTATGCACCACAGGCTATACACTTGACTATATAGGCTGTTTGTCTCGCTAGCTGCACCAAACTATAGCATCACATTCGACAATCCATGACTGATTGTTGTAAACAACCATCACTGATGCTTTGTGTTTACTACCAGGGCAGTGCTGGCTAAGGCAACCAATATTCATACACATTATCATAGAGATAATAACTAACCGATAATAATGTTATATTTACAGCTCGCTAACAGACGTTAGCTACAAAGCTATACCTACCAGCCTTCTTTGGTCAGCGATGCTTTCAAATCGCTCATTTTCTTCAAAAAAGAATATGTGTAAAAATAACAATGATGCCTATATATTTAATGGTCCGCTTATAAATAAATTACTATGTGATATTGCAATGCACATTATCGACTTAACGCTGTTAACTTGCTAGTTGTGACTCGTAAACGAACGACTTTACGTTCAATAAGCCACCAATAGAATTCGAGTAACCTTGCGTGACGTCAACAGGCTTTGGGATTCGAGCTGGATTCGAGAGATGCGCAAAGGCAGACTTTCTTCTTCTTCTGCCTGGCAGATGAGCGAGCTGCGGCACATTACCGCACATGCCGCCCTGTGGTCTTCAATGGTCCTGCGACCTGCTGCTGTTTTGTGTGTGTGTGTGTGTGTGTGTGTGTGTGTGTGTGTGTGTGTGTGTGTGTGTGTGTGTGTGTGTGTGTGTGTGTGTGTGTGTGTGTGTGTGTGTGTGTGTAAATGGTAAATGGTGCATTTATATAGCGCCTTTATCCAAGGCGCTTTACAGAGATTGTGCATTACATTCACCCATTCACACACGACACACCGATGGCAACGGAAACCATGCAAGGCACCAACTAGCACATCGGGAGCAATTAGGGGTTCAGTGTCTTGCTCAACTGGCTCAACTGGCAACCTTGCGGTTACCATCCAGGCACTCTACCCCTGAACCACCGCCGCCCCTGTGTGTGTGTGTGTGTGTGTGTGTGTGTGTGTGTGTGTGTGTGTGTGGGGGGGGGGGATTCACATTTTACGGGGGCCAGTTTCGAATTGCAGCCGTCCGCTTTGAGAGCAGTTTTGAAGGAGTCAAGGGATTCGCATGTTTTAATGACTGTTGGTATGGCGTTCCACACTTTGGTGGCATAGAAGCGAAATTAATTTAGTCCCTTGTTTGTGCCGAATCTGGGTTGCACATGGTTTGTTGAACTCCCTCTGGTGTTGTGGGTGTGGACTTCTTTCACAGTATTTAGACAGGTACATGGGTATCTTAGTGAAGTATTTAGACAGGTACATGGGTATCTTAGTGAAGTCTTTAGACAGGTACATCATGGTATCTTAGTGAAGTATCTAGACAGGTACATGGGTATCTGGTGGTGTATCGAATCTTGTGGACCAGACCCATTGGAAGGTGCTGTACTCTGTCGTCAACCCTACGCCATTCCAGCCTGTCCAACTTGGACACTTGTCCAAGTGTATAAGCAGTGTGTGTGTGTGTGTGTGTGTGTGTGTGTGTGTGTGTGTGTGTGTGTGTGTGTGTGTGTGTGTGTGTGCGCGCGCGCGTGTGTGCGTGCGTGTGTGTGTGTGTGTGTGTGTGTGTGTGTGCTGGGGGGGTTGTTCATTATGATAGAAGCATGATAGGCATGATCTGTATACTAAATTCATCCTTTATAGAGATCCAGTCTCCTTTACAGAGTCTTGACTATCTTTTGTGGAGGATCAACAACAGTGCCTAAATTATTACATATGACATATAATATAGGTGACTCTTTCAGTTATCCATATACCGACATTCACTTTTCTATAGATGTTCATTTCTTTTGACTGTGCTTTATTGTCCTTACTTCGATCATTGTTCCATAATGATGTTATAATGGACGTTTCATTTGTAGGCAAGTGTTTTTTTACTAGGTGGTGTTTAATGCATGGACTGTAAAACGGTTTTATGGTATTTGTTTTCCTTCATTTTGTTAAGTATATCCTTGAGCTCTGAAAAGGCACTACACAAATGAAACGTAACTGCGATCTTAATAATCAAAACAATTCTGAGACATTCTAGAGATTATTATCTTATAGTTTACCTGCTGAGAATGTGTCCCTCACAGTTTTGAATTCTACAGCTATTTCTGGGGGGGAAACAAGAGAGAAAGAAAAAAGAAAAAGTAATAAATCAAAGTACACCCAAAAGGCTTTGTGGGGACATCACCTTGAGTGGCAATGGTTGATTGGGCCAACTTGGAAAATGCCCTCTGAAATGTTCTCTTCCTTGGCAAATATCCAGTAGCGACAATGACACTTTTATGCTCAATTATTTTTTATCAAGGACTTATACCAAGTGCTAAGAGCAATTGTCCATCTTGCTGTTTAATAAATTGCAGTGAAAAAAGTTATAAGAACCCTTTCAAACACTCTTATACTGCTCACGTGTTAGAAGAGAATATAGGGATGTTTCAGTTCAATATTTTAGGGACACGTTTTTGGTAAGCAGAGATATATCTTGTATACCAAAAGAATGTCCCCAAAATATTAGACTCACCCAACATAAGGGCAATATATCAATATTCTCTCTATAGGTCGTCGTCAGTCAAGACCTGCATCGTCGCTTCCAGACAGTCATCCTGGTTCTCCATATCTGGCCAGCTCGTTGGTGCTTTGTGTTCCTGCGTCTTTCTTGAGTACATCCAGGTATGTTACTGTGGGTTGTGGACGTCCTCGTAACCTCTGTGGCATCATTATGTTTTTTTCCCCCCTTGCTTTCAAAGGCTGCATTACAGTATAGTGATATCAATTTCTGAACTGGGTGGGTAACACTTTATATTAAGGTCGTCTTTAGTTTATAATGCATTATAAGCTCATTTATAATGCATTATAATGTGCTTATAAGGCATTATAACACTCGTTATAAATGTTTGTAATCATGTATGTTTATTTTAAACTTTATTTTAAACTTGGTCTCAGTAAAAAAGGAACATCTCAGGTGCAGTATAGTGACTGGACATACATTACTTTTTTATATCTTTTAGAAAATGCCACAAAAACAACCATAAGGTGGAACCAGAGTGGAACCATTATGGGTAGAACAAGGCAGAAGCCTAAAGCAAACAGATCATTGTTCTTTTCCCTTGGAGAAGTGTTTTATATTCTTATATTCTTTTTATATTCTTGCTTTGGGTTCTAGTTGACAACCTCTGCACAGAAAAATTTACTGTGAGGCTGTACAATAAAAGTTGTTTCTGTGAATGTTGTCTGTTTGGTGGATTGTTTCCTTTAAGCTTATCTTCTACATGGCTGGCCTAATTTGAGTAAAACTCAGTTGGGTGTCACTGTCATTGCAGCATGCATGGCTTGGTGTGAGCAGGAGTAGGTGAATGTGGGAAAGAGTGAATGCATGTCACGTAGGACTTATTAGAGGAGACGGCATGCCCCTTCTGCATCAATAAATAAGCTTAATCTGCCAATGTGAACCGCATATCCTTGTATTGTTTCATATAGTGTTCGGGTAAATGCACACAGAAAAAGATCAAAGGCGCTGGCCGATGGTTTAAATTTAAAATGAATGACTTAAGTTATAACCGTCTCAAGTGTTCTAAATGCCAGTGGCAATTACTATTAAGGAATAATTGATTGTGGATGTAATCATGCTGCAGCACATGGAGGATGGAGAATGAGTGGATGTCCAGAGGGGGAGGGAGACTTGAAAACAAAACCAGAAGCAGTGAAGACGGACAGAGTAGAGGGGAGAAAGCTCTACATTATTTACAACAATAATAATAATAATAATAATAATAATAATAATAATAATAATAATAATAATAATAATAATAATAATAATAATAATAATAATAATAATAAAACATTATTTACAAGGAAGAAATATAGGGAGATACCTGCAAAATAAGCTAATCAAATGATCAGGTATAAATATTGAAATTAAAGCAGAGAGCAAAAGAATGCCAAAAGGGTCAAACATGAAACAAGTTGCAACATGAATGGGATCAAGAACTGATGCCATTCACAATCAATCCATGAGGAAAATAACAGGACATTTTTAAAGAACACCTATAGTTGTACATCAAAGGAAACTGTAAAACATCAACATGAACATCTGTTAGATGAAAATGTTGTGATTTCCGGCCTGGCCATTCCTAATTTCCTTCAGAGCACAAACCAGAGGCCAAGTTAAAACACTGCGTTCATGATTTGAGGCTTTTTGTTCATAACGGGCCAATCCTGCAAATTTTGAAAGCCAATGTTAGCCAATCAGGATGGAATATGCAATATCGGACAGATCTGTCTTGAGCACATGACTATAGAGATGTAGGCCCTCATTTATCAACCGTGCGTACGCCAAAATATGGGTGTACGCCGAAATTACCGCAATTTTCGGCATTTACGATTTGCGCCAAAGATTGAAAATATTCTTGTGCCAAGACAAAACTCACGTCTGGTCGGGAGCTGTCGTACGCTTTGTCCTCACCTGTTTTTTGTCGTAGAACAGCGGAGCAGCATTGTTTGACCAGCTGAGAGGCTGTCACAGGCATCGAAACATATGTATTCACTCCTAAAATGTTTATATAAAACTGTATAGGTATGTATATGGGCTAAATGTAAAAAAAAAAGAAAAAAAAAAAGGAAAGGAATACATCAACGATGTGTCTTTGTGTCATATGAAATTAGTAGGAGATTTCCAACTTTACAAGCAAGCAATTAAAATCGCGCATTTAAAAACAATGTTGCAAGTTACTGTAGATGCGTAAGCCATTTAAACAGTGTTTTGCATGATGAGCGCATACATGCGAGGATTTGGGCTGTCTGTTCTGAAATATTTCCATGACGGGACGTTGGAGAGTATAGTGCAGTGCTGCAGCGCGGAGAGTCCCAACATGGGTAGCCTACTGTAGCCTAATCTACAGCAGGCCGATGTATTTCTGGAGTTACAGTATGTGCAATCTCCTCCTCGTTTAATAAACCCGACGCGTCGCTCGAATGCCAAATGTGCCGTGCCGGCGTGCCAGCGCGAAATTGGGGACCGCTGACCGCATCGGAGTTAGGTATAGGCTAAACCACCCAGCCAGGCTGCCAGCCCACCAGTGCCAGTGTGCCACATGAGGCTGGTTTAGGCTGCACATTTATATAATTGTCAGTTGACAGCCCAGCCACTGCACCGACTACTGCGACTAGCGAGGTAATCTAAATAGATTGTCATAAACGTGCATGGTCGCGGTGTCATGAACGGACCACAGTGATAGAGACAGACAGGACAGGAGAGGAGGAAAACAGCAGCGTGTGTGTGCGCCTATTTGTTATTTAATTCATTGTTCACATGCAGGTTCAGATTTCCGTTCACTAATATATTGTTGTAACTTGTAGGCTAATTAAATGAATAAATACTTTAATAATTTAATATAGGCTACAACTAACAACACACGGGACTGACGGGAGGCGCGTAGCGCGGATCAAATGATTGACTGGGCAAATTAGCATGGGGGGGGCGCATCCCCGGCCGATAGTGAAGTGTGAACTGTGAACGGTTTGGGGAACCATTTTAAAACAAAGGCGGCTTGCATGCTGTGGTTTACTAACCAGAAATTTGCATGCACAAGGCTCAAAGTTGGGCCAGCTCTAAACTGACTGGGCCACGGCCCGTATGTGCGTGTGTGTGTGTGGGCAGCAAGGCAAGCGAGGCGAGAGGAGAAACAGACAGGGTACTACAGCTACAGCTTTATTTAATTCATACAGGTGTTCGTTCTTTATTTATTTAAGATAGGCTACAACAAACCAGTTGGACTTGCAAGTTGCGTGTGCGTGCGTGCGTCTGTGTGTGTATGAGAGTGGGGTGACTTTTTTATTGACTTTTTTCGTCATGTAACTATGGTTTCCAAGGTCGTACTGCAGTTGTTCATGTCGCAAAAACGAGGGCGAGGCTTGATTTCATAGGGCGTGCCAGATAGATTTCAGCCGTCACATTTATCACTGCTAGGAATGAATTTAGGAAGAAACAGCTGTCTGCGATCACTTTGTAAATGCCGACCCGACGTGGGTGTACTACGAATCCTACACTCGAATTTGGGGCAGATTTTACACTCGATTGATAAATGAGGGCCTACTGTGTAATGATTTGCGGGATTTTTGGACAAAATATGGAGGAGTAATATCAAAATATCAAAAAGTCGGCCTCCTGGTGACGCTATAACAGGTAGTTCTGGAAATGTTGAGGCAGAGGTTCATCGTTGGCATCTATAGGAAGTGTGTATGCAAAGTTTTACATTGACCGGGTTAATGGTGCCGGAGATTAGCTGGTAAACAGATGGACGGGCACACACACAAACACACACGGACACACAGACACACGGACGGAATGCAAAACATACTCTCCCCATGCCTTTGGCCTGGTGGAGAAAATAAAAACGTTGATAGGCGCATAGCATAGGCTACTATTATAAGTTATATACGTATATTGTGGCATCACAAGGGGACAGGTGGTAAATGGGTAGCCTACTATATTCCCATACACAAAACAACAACTACAACTCTCAGGATGCCTCAGCACACACACAAGTGTAGGTGTGAATGAATGAATGAATGAATGAATGAATGAATGAATGAATGAATATTTTATTTTCGTGTCCGGACAATTTCTTGACCCATCCCACATGGGATTATCAGACACAGCAATTTAAAACAAGCCAGCCAGCAACTCATTCAGATTACAGACAATATAACCCACACAGACCTGTACATGAAATATATAACCAATCTGTAAAAGTTATACGTTCATAATACAATTTAGTTATTCGTCACCCTTCGCCTCCTATCCCATGCCCTATAAAGATACTCTGAGAAAGCGAAAACATGGTGAAAAAGAAACTCAACCAGACAACCACTGAATCACTCTCACACTCCACCAAGTTCAGATCAGGGGTGTGGAATTTTTCAAACAATACTTCTCTCAGATCATGTGTGAGGCACCTAATTGAGGCAGAGCTGCGAGACTAGATGAGAGAACAAACAAATGCATGAAGAGAGACAAAGGGCTGAGAGCTGGACGGAGCTGGAAAAGGACTGAGAAAAGGACTGTGTTAAGTAACAGTGTGGACATTCTTTGAACTTAAGAACATTTCAGTTTGGACAACATTATTTTCCCTCTGGGATGTTTTTCGTTGCCTTTGCAAATTGCCTCATGTTGGATTGATGATTTTGTTTTATTTCTAAGTAATGATAATGACACACACACACACACACACACACACACACACACACACACACACACACACACACACACACACACACACACACACACACACACACACACACACACACACACACACACACAAAACAACTGCAAACTGCCGCAGTTCTGTTGGCCACTGAGAAGCTGTTTGGTGACTTGCTTAGTCATGCAGAGAATTGAGCCCGTTTTTCAGAAAACAAAAACACATCACCTGACCTGAGAGAACAACTGGTCCTTTGGGGGAGTCGTGGAGAACTGGCCGCCTACTAAAATTAGGAAGAACTACGCAGCAAGCCAAATGACGTTATGATGATGTTATGATGACGTCCTCCGGTGACGTTCAGGACTAGACCAGATCACAGCCTATAATATATGGGGATGATCTTTACGTCATTTCCAGGACGTCTTCACCAGTTGATATAATATAGCTTATTCGGGGCCAGATCTGACTAGTTATGATATGTGATATCTTACTCTCTCCAAATCATCCAGGGACGTCATGTCCGTCTCATGGGCAGAATTTATGTTGGTTGAAATCAGGTGATATTCAGGGACAGATCTGACTAGTCTTGGTTTGACTTGATCTGGCCCCATGATATCACTAAGGCCTGATTTATACTGGCAGACGAATCTAGCCTGAATCAGATCTGTGCCACATCAAGATTGAAATCCGATTGGTTTAAATGGTCACATGACTCATTTAGACAAATCAGATTCCAACCATGCTTGTTGGGTAGTCCTTACCCGTTCGAATATACGAACACCAAATTATGTACAGTGGGTAATGCTTAATAGATCATATTATTGATGTATGTATTTTTAGGTGTAATCAGTCTTGGTGTCAGAGGCACTTGCCCGTCGGGCAAGTAGTACAGGAAAGGTGCAATTCTGGGGAAATTGCAAAGTGTGGTTTGCTCGAGCCAAATCTCGCGATACTTCGGAGCCAGAAACAATACCTGCTGCTGTTTTAATCCTCAGATAAAATTATATAGGCCTACTGTGCACTGACTGCACTCTGTGCACATCGAAAAGTAAGTGATTAGAAAACAACCTGATATGTCTTCTTTTATATTCCTGAACCGATTATATGACAAAGGTCTCAATTGTTCATAAATAATGTTTGTTATGAGCTGGTCTAGCCGGCTCCATTCACTGTCATGTATTCATTGCGCTTCCGGTGTGAGTTTGGCTCCCATGAAAGTGTAGATGAAAGAGTCATGACGCAGCCCAGTCACGTGACCATTTCTCTTCCTTCTCAAAGCTTCCTTGTAACTGTCCAGGAAGTAAGTGAGACCAGTGTCCATGACATCATGGACACTTTGAAATACTAAAATATCTAAAGACACATATTACAGACTTGATTGATTGATTGATTTATTAACAGTTTGCAGAATTACAGTACATTTCAAGTACAACTCAAATACAAAAACGTTTACAATAGGGCCCACCATTTTCAATTCATCAAACCATTTAGAGACGTACGAATATACACAACTAAATCATCATAGGAGGTAAAAAGGGAAAATAAACATATACAGTGAGGGGGAACAGGGGTGGGTGGGGGATTCAGATTTTACGGGGGCCAGCTTCAAATTGTAACCGTCCGTAGGTGCCCTTTGTGAGCAGTTTTGAAGGAGTCAAGGGATTTGCATGTCTTAATGACTTGAGTTCCACATTTTGTGGCATAGGAGCGAAATGAATTTAGTCCCTTGTTTGTGCCGAATCTGGGTTGCACATGGTTTGTTGAACTCCCTCAGGTGTTGTGGGTGTGGACTTCGTTGACAATAAGGAAGTATTTAGACAGGTACATGGGTATCTTGGTGGTGTAGCGAATCTTGTGGACCAGACCCATTGCAAGATGCTGTACTCATCAACCCTAAGCCATTCCAGCCTGTCAAAGTGGGCAGGGGTGAGGTGGGTTCGGGGAGTGAGGCCAAGTAGTAGCCTGACCAGTTTGTTTAAAAGAAACCCAGGAAAGTGTTTCTTGTCTCCCAAAACATCATGAATAATGAAATAATGAGATCTGGTTGCAAAAGGGGTGAAGTGGCCATTTAAGGGTTAAGAATGTGGTTATATCATGATGATGACTGCATAGATATCTATGGATGACTGTACCTATTAAGTATGCAGCTTTGACAAACTGCCATTGTTCTCCCGCGTACATTCGTTCAACCTATGATGCGTTTGTTTTACCTACATTGAAATCCTTGTGTAAAGTGCATCCCGTGCATGGCGTCTGTAGTAAACATCATATTACACGAAACAGTTACAGCAGCCACATCAGTAAAGTTTGCAACGACTCGGTAGACTACCGTCGTTTCAATAAAACACTCCGACATGACACAACTGAGTCGGTGGTCTGTTAACTCCGCAGTCAAAAAGATTCCGGGAAAGGATAAGTAAGTTAAAACGATCCCCTCTAAGAACGTCACTGGAGTGATTGACAGCGTGCACCACCCAATCCCAAGCGTTCTGCGTTGTAAACATAAGGAGTTGAACCAATCGACATCGTCATCCTGTCCAGCGCCAGATGCTATTGGTTGAGTTAAACGAGCACTGGTACCAGCGTCTCGCGCGGGTCTGTCAAAAAATATGAAGGAATTCATTCCATGATCCGGAGCTGCTGCCACTGTTCCAGTCGCCTTCGCTCGCTATTTCATATTAACCAACTAACTGACAGTTGTTATTCCGCAGAGGAAAGACGCGTTTTCGTTGGGATATTATATATTCTGACGGTTAACGGAAAGCCATCGTAACCTGGGAAGTGAGAAGAACCCATAAATAGGATTAAGTAAAGCCACCTCTGATAGCTAGCATAGCCCATTAGCTAGATAAGGGTACATGGTTGCTGTGACATGGGTGTGTGTGTGCTGCGAGGACCCCTGTAGTCTGTTGACAGCACAGCTATGAAGTAGTAGTCAGCTGAGTTCAGAGACAGTGACTGTTTTTGTTTGTTTGTATACGTTGCTTTTGCTGACTTGGACTATATAGCTTGTAGTCAACATGGATAGTTATCACCAACGATTTGAATCTGCTGCTGCTGCTGCTGCTGGACGGGAAGGTAAACTTCACAAGAAGAAGGGTTCTACCTCTCACTTTACTACTGGCTACGAAGAAGGAGACAGAAAACCAAAATTTGTGAGTATGGCAACTTAAATTGGAGGAAGAGGGAAAGCTCAAAGATTATATATTGCCTCATGCCTCTCTCTCTCTCTCTCTCACACACACACACACACACACACACACACACACACACACACACACACACACACACACACACACAGTCACACACAGTCACACACTCTCTCTCTATCTCTCTCTCTCTCTCTCTCTCTCAAACTGAGTATTTAACAACAATCAACTGCTGTGTACCTCCTATAGTAAAAAGTTATGTTTTGATGACACAGTGATATTATCCCTGACTGTTCTATTGCTGAATCTTATAACAACAGGATCAGTTAGTCTGAAATGTATCGTTCAGTGCCAAGATCTACTTCCCCCCAAAATATAAAATTAACAAATGCCTAAAGTGATTTAATTAACTAATAACTAAACAAAGTATCAACATCAGTTTCATCAATAATACTCCCTCTACAGTAGGCTATTTAATAACTGACTTTGACTGTTTGTTTGGTCTTTATTGGCACAAAACAACAAAACATTTATTATAGCTCAAACCACATCAGTGTTGGAACTCTGCAACTGCCATTGTGGATAATGGTTGCTACAAGTAGTATTGTTGCAAGTACAGTAGCTGCATGTTGCAAGGAGTTGCGTGGTGAATCATTGGTTTGGTTTGGTTTGGTCTTAATAAGGTTAAAATTAGCACAGGATTTACTAGTCTGTCTGTTGGCTTAATCCTTGATCTTCCTACTACTACTGCTAGCTAACAGGTATTGTGTTGTGTCTGTCCTGTATGGCTCTACACACACCATTTCCCCCGAACTTGAGGAATGTTTCTCACAAAACAAAAGTATATCCTGCCATTTGTATTTTGTACATTAACAGGGGAATTTTGTACATTAACAGGGGAAATGCATGATCGCCTGTGGAAAATCCTGTGCGTGCGCGTGCCTGTGCCTGCAGCTAATCTTGCATGATCATGCTAGTGCTACTAGGCTTTAATGCACTTAATCAGAAATGTAAACAGTACAGTCAGTATAAGGCTAAAAGGATAACACAAAGTCCTGCAGGGACTTCCATTGTGGTCCTGAACAGGAGGACCACATGACCTGATCAGCAACAGCTATGTTATTAGTTTGTTATTAGTATCCCATATCCTCCAGTATATGGGATACTCGTTGCATCCTTAAGGCCTATTCATAGTCCAGTTTTCGGTGATGAGGTGACCACCAAAAACTACAACATGGCTTTATGCCAAGGGTGGTCACCGGCGCTCACACAACATCTCTCTGTTTTTACTAACCACCGAAACGGTTGTCACCTCTTCACCGAAAACTGGACTATTAATAGGCCTTTAAAGTAGTAGTAACTAGAAAAAGTGCCCTTCCGGGCACAGGTCTCCACCAGTGTGTGTGATGTTTGGCAAAATGTGTAGGAGTAATATATAAACGTGTGTGTGTGTGTGTGTGAGACGCGGCTTGGCCTGTTGTAGCGCCACCATGAGGCTGATTCGAAAACTGTCAAGTGGCATTTCTTCCTCAGCCTAGTGGGAATATGCATGCACAGTTTCACCGCAATCGGACGCTGCGTTGAGTAGTTGTGGCGATTTGTACAAAACGGGTACAAAGCAGGCTACTCCTGAAAAGTTTAGAAGCCAATCGTAGCCAATGAGGGTGGATTATGATAAATCAAACAAACCCGTCTTGATCACATGACTATGGAGAACATGTGTACTGATTTGCGTGAAATTTGGATAAAATCTGAAGGAGTAATATTAGAAAATGTGTTTTACATATGTCGGCCTCCTGGTGGCGCTATAAAGAGCAGATGTGAAAAATTCCAGGCAAAGGTTTTTCCTTGGCCTCTAGGGAGTTGGCATACAAAGTTATCCACAGATCCATGCAGTTAGAGGTAAAAACACTTTTCGGCCAGTTATAGCGCCACCATGAGGCTGAGTTGAAAATGTTCATGTGGCATTTCTTCCTCGGCCTAGTGGGAATGTGCGTGCACAATTTCACGGAAATCACATGATGTGTTCATGATTTGCAGCATTTTGTTTGAAACTGAGCACTCCTACGAACTTTGGAAGCCAATCTTAGCCAATCAGGATGGAGTCTGAGAAATCTGAAAGACCTGTTTCGTTGAATGGCTCTAGAGAGACTGTGTACCAATTTGTGTGATGTTTCGACAAAATCTGTAGGTGTACTGTCCAAAAACTTGTTTTGCACAAAGCGGCCTCCTGGTGGCGCTATAACAGGCCGTTCTGGAAAATGTGGGGCAGAGGTTCATCGTTGGCATCCAGGGAGTGTGTGTGCAAAGTTTGGCATCGACCGGGTTAACGGTGCCGGAGATTAGCTGGTAACAGACGGACGGAAGGACACACACACAGACACACGGACACACACACACACACACGGACGGAGTGCAAAACATACTCTCTCCCCATGCCTTCGGCCTGGTGGAGACAATAATAATGAATATTAGTGAAAAAAACCTTGGCATTCAAAAGTGCCAGTGAAGTTCTGGTGTGGCTGTGCAACATAGGCGGGTGTTTCTCCGTCTGAAATATGGTGGAGGGAGCATGTCTTGGAGATCCCTAGGGCAGTGCGGGACGGGGCGTGTATTTTGTAAAGGACTGTAGCGGCAGCAACATTCTTCTTCTGTGGCTTCGATGGAGAGGGTTGTACTGGCAGTGTCCTGGTAAACTCCAATTATTTTGAGGGCCTAAGTTCCTCTGAATATAGTCCAGTAGACCAAGATGTGTAGGTGGAGCACTCGTCAAGCTGAGTGAGGCGTACTCCACTACTTCAAGTTGCTCGGCTCTCGGTGGTTAGTTTACTGGCCACTCTCCTCAGTGCTGCCAGCTTCTGACCATCCCAGATGGAGATTTTGGTCAGGTGTTTCGACCAAGACTATTTTGTGGTCTTATTTTGACGCTCATGATGTCAAGCTCATGGTAAGTTATAAAGTGTCTATGTATGAAGACACTTTATAACTGACTTACTATGTTGTATGGTGGTGGTAGTTAATTATAATGATTATAAATGCGATTATAATGCATTATAATATAGGCCTGACCATTATTCAAAGTGGTACGAATATTTTGTACATTTATATTTTATTAATGTTTGAGTTTGACCAATAATCTATTGAGTACGTGGTCGTGGTCGTTGCTCTCAAAATCTCTGTTGCTGCTCTATGGCAACATGCCTGGGTGGTGTGTGAGCCCCCAGGCCTGGGTGGTGTGAGCCCCCAGGCCTGGGTGGTGTGTGAGCCCCCAGGCCTGGGTGGTGTGAGCCCCCAGGCCTGGGTGGTGTGAGCCCCCAGGCCTGGGTGGTGTGAGCCCCCAGGCCTGGGTGGTGTGTGAGCCCCCAGGCCTGGGTGGTGTGTGAGCCCCCAGGCCTGGGTGGTGTGAGCCCCCAGGCCTGGGTGGTGTGAGCCCCCAGGCCTGGGTGGTGTGTGAGCCCCCAGGCCTGGGTGGTGTGAGCCCCCAGGCCTGGGTGGTGTGAGCCCCCAGGCCTGGGTGGTGTGTGAGCCCCCAGGCCTGGGTGGTGTGTGAGCCCCCAGGCCTGGGTGGTGTGTGAGCCCCCAGGCCTGGGTGGTGTGTGAGCCCCCAGGCCTGGGTGGTGTGAGCCCCCAGGCCTGGGTGGTGTGAGCCCCCAGGCCTGGGTGGTGTGAGCCCCCAGGCCTGGGTGGTGTGTGAGCCCCCAGGCCTGGGTGGTGTGTGAGCCACCAGGCCTGGGTGGTGTGAGCCCCCAGGTGGTGTGAGCCCCCAGGCCTGGGTGGTGTGAGCCCCCAGGTGGTGTGAGCCCCCAGGCCTGGGTGGTGTGAGCCCCCAGGTGGTGTGAGCCCCCAGGCCTGGGTGGTGTGAGCCCCCAGGCCTGGGTGGTGTGAGCCCCCAGGTGGTGTGAGCCCCCAGGCCTGGGTGGTGTGAGCCCCCAGGTGGTGTGAGCCCCCAGGCCTGGGTGGTGTGAGCCCCCAGGTGGTGTGAGCCCCCAGGCCTGGGTGGTGTGAGCCCCCAGGTGGTGTGAGCCCCCAGGCCTGGGTGGTGTGAGCCCCCAGGTGGTGTGAGCCCCCAGGCCTGGGTGGTGTGAGCCCCCAGGCCTGGGTGGTGTGAGCCCCCAGGTGGTGTGAGCCCCCAGGCCTGGGTGGTGTGAGCCCCCAGGTGGTGTGAGCCCCCAGGCCTGGGTGGTGTGAGCCCCCAGGCCTGGGTGGTGTGGCCTGAATTGTTGACCCTGACTGTCCAGCCCTGACATCATTCCTGACTGACTATCCAGGTATGGCTAAAGATTGCTAGTGATGATGAGTTGAAGTTCATTAATATCATCTACCTACCAACCATGTTCCATAAATATTTTGTATTTGAAATGTTGAATTGAAAGCAAATGGCCTCAATCCTACATCCTTCTAAATGCACCTGTGCTATTTATCTAGGTCTATGCTACATGTACTACAGTCTGTAGGCTAAATGAATAGGCTAGCCTATTTATCGTCGTTTGAATGCTGATCTGAGGTCAGTTTTCAATTTTCACCTTTGTAGCACTTTGGTACAATGAAAATTGTTTTTAAATGTGCTTTATAAATAAATGTGATTTGATTTGTAGTACTTGAGTGATGCAGCTTGCTATTATGCAGCATTTACTGCTGGTAAGTGGTAATCATACAACGAAGGTATAAGACCTTCGTTGTATGATTACCACTTACCAGCAGTAAATGCCAACACCAACACCTAGCTCTGGTCCATAGCTCTAATGCATTTCATTTAGAGCTATGTTACTCTCAACTTCCGCCACTCGCATGAATGCAGACCAGCCTCTCCTTTTTAGCGTAAATAAAAAGAACGTTTTTGCTACTCACCAAAACAAAGGCGGGGTGTGTCATTAGAAAGTCTACTTTCCTTAGTGGACGCACTCTGAGCCCCCCAACAGGCCAACACACGTATAAACTGTACTTTTTGGCCAGAAAGGGATTTTTTTTCACCGGAGGAAAAATATTCTCTATGAGGCAATTCTCTGGGCAATATCGGTAGAAGGCGCAGTGGAGTAACTAAAAGTATTTTTTTCCCGGTGGAAACAAAATCCCCTTTTGGCCAAAAAGTGTGGTGGGGGGCTCAGAGTGCGTCCACTAAGGAAAGTAGGCTTTCTAATGACACAACCCGCCTTTGTTTTGGTGAGTAGCAAAAACGTTCTTTTTATTTACGCTAAAGAGGAAAGGCTGGTCTGCATTCATGCGAGCGGCGGAAGTTGAGAGTAACATAGCTCTAAATGCAACGCATTAGAGCTATGGATTCAGAGCTAACCAACACCCTGATCTAATATATACCATTACCATTACTACAGTGAAAACCTTTGGAATATAGGCTAATACCAACACGGACATAAACAGGAGATAGTTTAGGCATACACTATTACACTAAATTGATGGGACAAGCACAGTGTAATAAAACATGTAAATAGACTGAACAAGGAAAAATAAGAGGCAAGCACAGAGATTAAAATAGGGTGCATTTTGCATCCCAAAACGCAGTTTATAGTTAAGGGACACAATAAAACAACAACCTCTGTATCCACGGGATGCACTACTGTACTACTGTACTGTTTATTTTGCTAGCTTTAGTTATAATAATAATTTCTTCTTCTGTTTTCTACATGAATATAACCACATTATAACCATATCAAATGAAATGGGAGTTAAATGCTGCAATTTGTAAAAATGGCAAAATATGACTCCTAGCGTTGTTGAAGTGGGACTTATAAAATGTCCCTGGGACTCATTTCTAAAAGACCATCCCTGCATCCCGGGACTCATTGAAAACATATTTACATCACTGCAAGCATACACTTTTTATTTAGATATAAATTATTTTGGTGGAAACAACTCAACTGCTGCATTTTGCAAGCATTGATTCATCAACGCAGTCCAAGATGGGAAACACCATAAATGATTCAATTTCACATTTGGAGCAATCCAAATTCAGCATGACACTTAATAGATAAGAGCAAGTGAATAGTTTAAAAGCATGACTGCATTTCCTTTTTCCTTATCAGTGATTGTCAGAGTTTTAGGTTTTTGAACACAGACTATACCCTTCCATTACACTAACATAGACAAATACAATTTGACAATGTTGTTTTGTCTGCAAAGCATTCATCTCTTTACTAACTTCCTTTACATGCTCAGCTGTGTGTGACCTCTTAAACACAGCATTGCAACATACACAGCACTTACGAATTAAAAGTAGAGTGTAATTTACTATATGTGAGTATGTCTCCACCGTGATATCTTCACAACCATTCAAGATACAGGACAATGCAGGAACTTAAAATCCATACGCTTAATGGAACCACAGGACAGGAGGACAAATACATCAACCCATGACTTTAACTGAGAAGGATGATGATGAAGTCATTTGACTCACCCGCCAGTTTTTAAGATAAAAACTAAAAACAATACCATTCACTTTAGTCCATTGTTTTGATTCTGTTTTGAAGTGTATGCATTTCAGACCAAACAAAACACACAGTGACACGTTTAGCTGCTAGATTGCCTTGAATCCTGAGGTGAAATGTTGGATATAATAGTCAGTATATAGTCAGTTGGAGAGAACATTCTATTTCTATTTGACATATTCAGTGCTGCCAACGAATATTCCATATTCAAATGAATATTCAAATGTAAAAAATAAAAGAATAATCGAATATTTTAAATTAAGATTTGAATTAAAAAAATAACAATAAAAATGCTGTGTGAGTTCTGGCGAGACTCTGTGCCACGTAAATTAAAACATTATACAAAAATTAGGCTATTAAGATAATTATGAATCTTTCATTTGATCTCGCAAGACTCAAGAGAGCGCATTTCTCAGCACCAACCGTGGCCCATACAGGACCGGACCATATAGATAAAGAAAGAGAAAGTTTTACAGCATATTATTCTGCAATATTCATATCATATTCATATTAAAATCATATACATTCGACATTCGAAATCATTCAAAAATTGTTCGAATACATGTGGTGTTTTAAAAGGAATATTCGAATATCATTTTTGGCCAATTCTGGCAGCACTATAGGCCATAGCAGTATGTTTATTACTCCTATGTGTGTCTTTATAGCCACAGTTGTATACTATTTACTTGTGGTATTGTATGACCTTGTGCTGTTATATCCATGTTCCACTGAATATCTATATCTATATCTATATATATATATATATATATATATATATATATATATATATATATATATATATATATATATATATATATATATATGTAACACACACACACACGATACATAGACGGATCACGCAAATTACGCAATACATTGACAATACTGCATATTGTGTGTAGAAAAAAGGCTACCAGTCATAGTTCCAAGAGGCATCACATTACATGTTATGCAGTTAAGTATACATAACTACTAGCATTTCAACACTTTGTTTGCATGTAATTTGTAGTATTTCCAATAGATGGCACTAAAGTACAGGTATATTGCTACATACACATACTCTGAACTGTCAATTGCTTGCAAGAGAATGCATACAACATTGGTTAAAACAAAAAAAACAAAACAACTTTTCAGAGTGAGCAAAAAAATAATAAAAATAAATAAATATTAATAATACAAAAATAAATGTGTGTGTGTGTGTGTGTGTGTGTGTGTGTGTGTGTGTGTGTGTGTGTGTGTGTGTGTGTGTGTGTGTGTGTGTGTGTGTGTGTGTGTGTGTGTGTGTGTGTGTGTGTGTGGTATACATACAGTACACTATGCTTATTCATTACAATTCTATTTGTGCAAATAGAATTGTAATGAAGCATATTGTCCATCGAGGATCATTGGAGTGTGCGGTCCCTTCCTAGTTCCAGTGGAAAGTTTTTCTGCCTTGGGATAAATGCCATGCCTGCAGCACCTCCACCTGGATGTGCAGCTATATATACTATATATATACACATCCAAAAAAAAACATGAGAGGTGCAAGTCTAGTTAGCAGGTATAGACTTCAAAAAGAGAAATAAACCTTCCAAGGAAGGGACTGCACACTCCAGAGAATAGAGACGGACAACTTACTGCATCATCAACTTATTTATTAAGTAAATAGCCTTGCCAAGCCATGAGGCCCATAGGGCAGGAGCCTATCTCCTGTTTTTGTAGCGTGAGGGAGCTTGATGTACAAGTACACCCCCTGGACATGACGCTAGTATGTCGCAGGGACTTACCCTCAATCCAACCCTTGATGCTGAGTGTCAAGTAGGGAGGCACTGGGTCCCATTTTTAGAGTCTTTGGTATGACCCGGCCGGGGATCGAACCCCGACCTCCCAGTCTCAGGGCGGACACTCTAACCACAAGGCCACTGAGCTGGTTTGGTTGGGTTTTTGGAACTTATTTATTAGCACGACACATTTCGCCATGAGCTTTGTCAGGTACTAAAGCTCACGGCATGGGCGAAAAGGAAAAGTTTCTATTATCTATAAATTGGTCTATTGA
The DNA here is from genome assembly GCF_951216825.1 of Electrona antarctica. Classification (NCBI taxonomy): domain Eukaryota; kingdom Metazoa; phylum Chordata; class Actinopteri; order Myctophiformes; family Myctophidae; genus Electrona; species Electrona antarctica. Next base: position 45,978,724 of record NC_136808.1, on the reverse strand, counting down.
AGCCGTAATGGCTTTCATCATTAAAGGAACTAGAGCCTACTTAGAGCGATGCATGTCCCACCCCGCTATTATGTCTGTGTCCCTTTTATGCCCATATAGGGAGTTCTTTGTCGGGCATGCCCAACTATGCAGATGTCAGAATTATGTCAGAACAGGCCAGCTCCATATATGGAGTACCTGTTCCACCCATCTGTCTGTGTCCCTTTTATGCCCATATATTTGGAGATTTCTGTATCTGTCTCTCTGTGTCCCTTTCTACCTATATGGAGTTCTGTGTCAGGCATGCCCAAATATGGAGTGTTGTGTGATGTCAGAACAGGCCAGCTCCATATATGGAGCATGGGCAGGGTCCTGTCCAGAGCCCAGGTTCTGGACAACCGTGGGTCCGACCGACTTGACACCAGGCAGTGGCACTGCACTCCCTGTGGGGGTGTGGAACGCGTGTCGAATTTGAAGTCGGTGGGGTGAACGGTTCTCGAGTTACGTGCATTACAGCCGTACACACACAGACAGACATGGTGCATTATAGATAGATTTACAACTGAATTTGTTCACCTCAGGCTCAGTAGTGTTCCTGTTCCTCTAATATGCAATGAATCAATGACACATAATTTGCGATGTGAGTTGATCCCTTAGTTTAGAATGCACAGACGTACAACGGCACATAATGTTCTGGACACACACACACACACACACACACACACACTCGACCGTTTCGGACGCGGGGCGGCTCGCCGGAACGGGGCGGTACCCTGGGCGCGTTCCTGTGGGTCTGGAACTTCGGGCACCCCCCTGGGACCCCCCGTTGCACCCCTCACTTCACACGGTGTGATTTTGTAACTTCCAGTGGGTCTTGCAATATTCTCAAAACACTGCATGTTAAACTTGTTGAATCTGCATTCTCACTTTGAAATAGCAGGAATTACTATATTTGAACTTTGGTGAAGAGCTTACAAGAAAAAGGTTATCCCCTCCAACACTTTTTTTTAACTGCTAATCACACCACAACAGACACAGTGACAACACAATAAAGCAATCACAATGAAACCCAAGTGACTCCAACTAAACGTTAAAATAGTACTTTGCTATCGACCTTAAAATGAACCGATTAGATGGGGATGAGGAAAACAGGTGTTGTCCTAATAGTGACATTTTGCCTCTACCCTTCAGGATGCCATTGACCTGCTGCAGAGCAATCCCCTGTCCCATCTGGATACGCTGAGAGGAAACTGGGACAGTTGTAACAGAAGAATGATAACACATTGCATTGGTCTGCTGAATTCACAGAGATTACCTCCAATTAGACAATATCAGAGTAGCTTTGCATTCGACGCTTAACCCTGATGAGCAGACTGAATAGATCAGGGTAGGGTGATAATAGTGGAGGCAAGCGTAAAGTAGAGGCGAGAGAATTAGAGGCCAGACTGGCCGGCTCGTGATTGCCAGACAGTGACAGAACATCTGGAGCGTTCAACATCTGACCTCTTTGGCTCTGGGTAATGTCCCTTTTCTCCTTGTCTTTTAAGCTTCCTCCTATTGCAAGGCTAGGATGATAGATCACATCTGATCACAGGTTTCATCTGTTTTGTGATTTTAAGAGTTTAATGGAATATAAAATATGAAATGGGGTTCGCTGAGAGGTACAGAGGTAAACAGTACATTTGTTTATGAACTTAATTCCCAGAGCTGTAAGAACCATAACTGACTTGAAAATGACCCCTTTCAATATTTGTTTTGGTTTTTGGACAAAAAATATATACATGTACATTACAAAGACATATAATATACATTACATACATACATATACATACATAATACAATAAAAAAACAAGACTCTGGAAGTTAGATTTCTATAGAGGGTAATAATAATAATAATAATATACTCATCCATGAGTGAAGAGCATGTTGACTTATAAAATGCATTGCTTTGTCAGAGCAGAGTGGTCTTTTTCTTCACTGAACATGAGCCCTAAATGTGTACACTGTTGAAATCCTATTTAGAGATAATGTTCTATCATCAGTAATTTGCCGTCAATTGTGAGTTTCTTCACATTCATAATGTTTTGATTTCTGCATGATTCCGTGTGCACTTTGACACATACAGGTATAGGCAATGAAGCAAGCCTGAAAAAAAACAGTACAGTAGTAGTAGTGCATCACGTGGATGCAGAGGTCGTTGTTTTATTGCGTCCCTTAACTATAAACTGCATTTTGGGATGCAAAATGCACCCAGTAGATCCAGTGATATTTTGTGGCCAGATGGATCCCCTTCTCCGTAATTCTGCTGGTGAAAGTCGCTTAGCCCGCTACAGTCACAGAAAGGTTACTTTTCATTACAATTCAGAATCCAGAATCTACAGTTATGTTTTGGATAAATAAAACACAACAAACAAAAGCGGTGTGTAACGATTTGCAGAGAGCAATCAGATTGATTTTTTTTTTTTTTTTTTAAGATATTTTTTTGCGGCTTACGCCTTTTATTGGTTTTTGAAGGGACAGACAGTAGGCTGACAGGAAACGGGAGAGAGATGGGGGAAGACATGCAGTAAAGGCCGTGTCGGGCTCGGGAGTCGAACCCGCGGCACACTGCGACTGGATTACCAGTCGGGTGCCCAGACGGTTACGCCACCGCCTGGGCATCAGATTGATTTTAATTAGGAAAACAATCTAATGTTTTTACCGTCCTTGTTAAGCAATGTGTTTTGGTTGGGTAACTTGTCCAAGCACTGTTAATTGAAAGATACTATCTAAGCTTAATTAAAATGAACAGAGTGATAAGAGTACAAGGTGAAAAGAACTATCATTACAACCTGTAAGGTGTGAGGGCCACTTATTTATTGTACAAGACACGTGGCTTCCCTGTGCAATTTGTAGCTGCATGCACGTACACATGCACACGCACGCACACACACACACACACACACACACACACACACACACACACACACACACACACACACACACACACACACACACACACACACACACACACACACACACACACACACACACACATTTGAATACTTTTATTTGGATCTACAACAAACAGTAGCATAACAGATCCAAACATTTTTGAGGAGGGTTTCAAATGAAGGCATAACCAGACACCATATGCAGTATGATTAACTCACAGTAATATGAAATGCAATGATTATAGTCTAGCACCAGTCAACAGTATATGAACAATGTAATAGTCCACTCAAGGATAGACAAAGCATCGCCTCTTCCAAATAGAGAGGCTGCCGATCACTGCAGAGACTGAGCAATATTTGGCCAGTCTTTTTGCAGCGATCTTCTGCAGTCCTCCAAGTTGCAATCCACGGAGCACAAGTCTGTGGACACACACACACACACACACACACACACACACACACACACACACACACACGGTAGACAAAGTATTCAACAACCGCATTACTGGTATAAAAAGTATAAATTAGATACTCATCAAATATGACTCGACAGCGACTAGAAGTGACATTTCCTCGGTCATATTTGTAGGAGTGCAGTGCTTCCTGAATGGGATTTCGGTCGGATCTTCAGCGGTTGTCCAGAAATCGTATCTATGAATCCACGTCTCTGTATCTGTCTGTCTGGGTCGCACTGTACGTACTCTGGGTACAACGGGTATTGCATTACCGGCCGGTTATGCCTTTCCAACAGGCATTGCCCTCGTTATTATTATTAATTCAATAATCGGATAAAATAAACAATACTTTAAAGTAGTACTCAAAAATTAATAAAAGGAACTTGAACTAGATATTGGTCCATTTTTCTCTCCCTCATCTGCTGCAAAATAATAGGTGCCTGATGGTACCGAAACAAGAAAAACAGATAAGGGCTACAACTTTTTCTACTGAAATTGAGCCATGGCTTAGAAAGTAAGACAACTTGGCATGCATAGACTTTGTACCTTCTTTGAGAATATTTGCCTCAGGCTACCTGCAAATTTTAACTTTATCTTATTAGCTTGTTTTGGTACATTTAATTCATAAGGGGGTTCGATCCTTATATGTTACTGTCGTTTAAGTGCTCCTGATGAGCAGGTTGGTGCCTTGCATGCCTCCTCAGCCATCACCATGTGAATGTAATGCACACATTTTCATTTGGAATCTTGGATTTTCTACTGTGATGTTGTAGCCTTATCCACCCTTGAAGTTTGGTTTTCAAAGGTTACATTTAGGAGCTTTAGAGGTCCATCTGTGAGTTGTCAGGATGTGAAACCAGCTTTTTTTCCCTCCATCTTGGCCTTTGCTTATTGTGTGGAGCCTTTTGGGCTCACTCAGTTTTCTACTGAATTGAATGTGTTTTAGTCATGTAGGGGTTCACTTCAGAGAGGAGAGGAGACAAAAAGATAATTAACTTTCCTAGGTCAAATATGTATCGTTACCGTAGATGGAATATATGCCAGTAAAACTCTAGTCTGCCAAGATATGTAATGATGCCTTGCTGCCAGAAAAACTAGGGTAGGGGTGCTCATTTCTTTAATCTGTCACAAACTCAAGTTCAGAACATCTTTTGGTTTGGGATATCTCTCTTTTATCTGCCCTGTTGCTTTTAACATCCCTAGTCTAGGACTTGGAATTGTCCTGTAGATTATTTTGATTGATTACAAGTGCCGAATCGAATTACTTTGACTGTTTCATCATCAAACTCCAAGATCAGTCTTCTTTCTACTCAATACGCCATATGTCTCCTCTATCTATATCACATATTGTCTGGGTGTGGACATGTGAGCAGAATGTTTGACAGTACTCATTCCAATTATTTTGCCCCGTATATTGTATCTATAATGTACATATGCACATAAATCTTTCTGACTCAGTAAAAGCTAATTGCTGAATTGATCAGAGGGGAGAGAACTATTACTTTTATGCACTTAGTGGGTGACTTCTTTTTATTATCTCCCTCTCTTTCAATCCTTCTATTCCCTGCCATATCTGTACAAAAAAATGTAGAATTAATCTCTGAAAACTCATTAGCGGGCAGACTCATTGACAGGTTGGCATGTTTTATTCCAGCCTTGTGGAGTTTATGGTAATTAAAGACGGGTATGTATTGATTGATGTCCCTAGGCTTTTCACGCTCTACTGTGGTGCTTGAGGGAGAGACTAAATGTAGCCTTTCCCTGTCAATTTATTTTTCATGTGCAGATGGAATATTTTATAATATGTATATGGCTCAGGCTCAGGCTTTTCTCCGATACTGTATCTGATCATGACAACATTCTAAGCTTTATTGCATTAATAAGGCTCATCTTGAGATTTCCACTGGCACTGTGCCGAGGGGACTGTGCTTAAAGTTGCCACTCAACCGAGGCAAAGAAACACTAAGCCGCTAGAAACAAAATGGAAGGGTGATATTCTCACTATACAGCAAGATAACTGGGATAACTAGGCTTGTTGAGCTTGTTATTATTCTATTTTAATGGTATTTCAATATAATCGAGTTCCCAGAAATATAGCATCACATACATTCCAGGTTATATAGTACAAAATCTAGGCAAAATATCTGAATGAAGGATTCATAAAAGTTTAAAATCTTCCCAAAATGTTCCCTGTTTGATTCCCGGTTTCTCTTCCATGTAGTGTTGAGCCAGACACTGAACTGATTTAGCTTAGCCTTGTGTCTTTGAATGGTGGAATTTAACATACATTTCTGTGAAGTTCATAAAGGTGTTATAGATACCATTCACCTTCTCAACCCCAAACACAAGAAACATATAACATCCAGTGACTTTGTTTGATGCTGCTCTCCATACATTTTCCCACCACATTGTTGTAGGCAATATATTCAATTTCCTCTTTTTGTCATCAAATTTTAGACTTGACATGGACCATTCATTTTGAAAATGTTGAAATTCTAGAAAGCTATTATACTTTTTAAAGTAAATCTGTACCTCAATGTGCAATTTCTACACAATGGGAATCTAGCGAGCTTAGAGTTCTTTTTTGAAACATTTGCGCTTTTCTTTTTCATGTTTCAACTTTGGTAGCATATTATTTTTCACTAGGAACTAGTCAAATACCTTCTTGGCAGGTAAATGTGATCATATTGTTTTGATTGTTCTTTTTTGTTTTTTTGTTTTTTCCTCTACCTTACAGTTTAGAAACCTCACAGATGATGTGGTAAGATTTGATTTGCATGTAGTATTATACCCCATCGCACAGTTCATACATCTATTCTGTTTCACTGTATCTGACTTTGCCTAACCTTTTTCTACTTACGGTTTACTAACAGCATTATAAAAACTAGAAATAACACAGTAGATTAATATCATCGGATCATCAGCATTTTGTCATTGGAATGCTGGGCAAGAATATCACAAATCCATAGACCTTTTATTCCGTAGAAAATAGAATGGGATGAACACTTTCATGGAATGAATAGATTAACACTACTAATCCATACCCAGGGATGCATGCACCCACTGCACCCCAAGTACATGCAGAGGTAACAGGTACCCTTTTCCATCTCGCCCCACTACTCCTAGCTGTAAATAACATAATTCATGTTGGTGAATGGTGATTATTTAAAAAGTATTATCACATTCATTTATCATTGTTAAGTTCACTCTGTATATCCACGGGCATAATAGCATGATGATGCCATTACAAAACGGGCTACATATGGAAGAAATGTGTTTAATAAAACGAAATGAACTGCTATAAGGTCCTAAATTAACTCAATTAAGCAGTCACTGTCTCTGTGACATGATGTTCTTTCTAAATTGTACAGAGTATAGAGATCGACTACTATACAATCAAATAAATCTGTATACAAGATAATTTCAGATTTCAGAGGGAAATACTAAATTAACTGTTAACTACATTAAACAAAATCGCGGGGGCGAGTTGGTAAAGGGGCGAGTCGTTTGGTATTCCATGCAGACTTAGGACTGAAACGGCAACAGATCTTCTACTAAACCCCTGGAAAAAATCATAATGAACAACTTAGATTTGTGAGAATAGAAACATCTTGATTAGTGACATATCTTTGTAAGCGGAAGGTGGAAGTTAGCATCTTCCTATAGTCTTTCATCGCTAGATGATCAGAGATCTCCCCCTACTGATACATCTGGTGACATCTACATTTTAAAATACAAATACAAAAGTCTTTGTATTGGTTCAGCGATTGTTATTTTTTTAAATTTCACTTTTCCATCATTCATTGAATTCAGAGGTCCTCAAGACATATCAGTTGGTGGACATCTCTGTCTCTGATCATCTGGCTACGTGAGAGAATAGCATCTTCCTGGTTCTGGCTTTTTACATTGGATTTGATAATTGCTGAAAATACGCTATGTGGCAAATAAAATGTTACTAGTTACACGCAAGAAAAAAATCTTCACAAATATAAAACACTTTCCTGATTTAAAAAATAAATGTAAATTAGATTTTTACTTCGCCAGAAGTAAAAATCGAACGTTATGCTATTAATGAACTATACCACGGTCGCATGACTTTCGTCACCCCACCACAAATGCTTGTGCGTTCAGTATTGTCAGGTGTAATGTCCCCCGGCCCACACCTCTATAGTCTCATGTAGCCAAGAGATGTAAAAGCTTCAAAAAGTGTTTTAGAAAATGCCTTACGGCCACGCTACACCAGGCTTTTCGCGCACAAAACGCACGCGCGGGCCGCGCGTTTAGGGTAAACGCGCGAGAAAAGCTTGGTGTAGCTTGGCCGTTAACTGCAGACTTTATTTCAGGCATCTCACCTTAAAACTAGATTTTGGGGCGTAACTGCAAGTGCAGCATCAAAATGAAAATTTCTGTGAAAATGTTTTATATAGTTTAATTTCACTCAGTGTTGCTTAATTCCTAACACAATCCCAACAGTGCATGTGGCATTGAATGTTTTATTGTATAGTTTCTTTCTATTGACTGTATGACTGTGACTTCTGTCTCTCTGCAGCTGGATAGATTTGCTAGTATTCGGATACCGGGTAGTAAAAAGGAGCGGCCTCCCCTGCCACATGCCAAACACAACTCCAGTGAGTGGGCCACGGCTTCGTCGTCATCTTCCTCCACCGCAGCCGGGTTAGAAGAGCTGTCATCAAAGATCACCTCAGAGAAGGAGATCCTTGCTCTGTTCGAGAAGATGATGGTAAGCACAAACGTAAATTCTGGGCCATTTCAAAGGAGTGAAATCCTATCACTGATCACTTTAAAGAACTAGAACTGCGCAAGCAGAGCGTGTAAGTGCTGCAGTGTAGACCGCTATAAACGTTAAAATATTAGTTTCACATATTGAGTTATTAGATTTAGCTATTAGTACGTACCTTCTGAAGGAAGAAAAGTAGTATTTTTAAGTATGGTAAAATCATTGTTACGTTACCGTCAACTATACCCTGGCATTGGTACATATATTCATCACGTCATATGCTCATATGTCCATATATGTGTACATGTCTTTATGTATGTATATGTAGTTTTCTGAGTGGTTGGTGGTATAATGTGATCGGCTGGGTGGTTTGATGTGTATGTACTTGACACTGAAACGTATCATCATTATGTCACCATCGTCAACCAATTATACCCTGGCATTGGTACATAATCTTCATCACGATTCACGGAAAACATACCTGCACGGTCAGCTTCCGTATGTCCGCATGACATCATATCACGTGCATTCTAAGGGACATTGGTACATATCTTCATCACGTCATGGGACATATGCTTCGTAGCATGACAAAAACACACCTGCACGGTCAGCTTGGGCCCAGCATATGACGTCATAACATGTGCTGGCCCCAAACACGCGCATCGTAGCACCTGACTGAAAACATGACTTGCACACTCTGCTTGCGCAAGTAATTAAATAGGTTAACATTTTGTCCACTTATCCCAAGGGGATGCACATGCGGATCAAACACACCAAAGGTCCGACATGCGGAAACAACAGTCGGACTAGCGGTCGAACATGCGCTGCTCCGTGCTTGCGGTTAGGGTCGGGTTAGGGTTTGACAGTCGGACCAATAGTATGTCGGAACTAAAGCATGTATCCATCCCAAGTCCGGTCATAGAGATGGCACTTCAGCCGAACATCCCAGACTTCCTGATAGCTCTAACTGGGGGTCCCTGAGGTGTCTCAGGCCCTCCTGGTCCGTGGCCCGCCTCACGGTCTAGTCTGGAATTGGATCACAAGCAACATTCACTTGGAGCTTGGCTATGTTTACTTTTGTAAACTGGGAGCTGTCTGAAATCAGGACTGTATGGGCAGTCACAAATAACCCCAGAAAAGAACCGGACCCTAGATGATATTACATTATATATATTAATATTATATATATATAGTTTGTGTTACCTGCCTGGCTGCTTGTTATTGTCATTGAGGTGTGTCAGTTGTCAGCAGCACAAGATGCAAGCATGCTGTTCTGAGTGACAGAGCTTGGGAGGCTGTTGTACTAAAAGTGTGGGATGCAGCACTTGCTTTGATCATTTGTCATTTTGCTCGCTAGCTGATTCATGGTTGTGCCATGGCAGGATGACAAGGGAGACATAGATAACTGATGCCCCATTTATGCTCTGTTTAGCCTCACATCTGGATCCTTACACTAACGTGGGCAAAATAAAAATACAAAAATCTCCAAATAAGAGGAGAGCGCCATTTCATTCCCGTTCGCGGTTGGATGGTAGAAATCTTCTAATCTAGCATCTGTCAAGTTCCTAAATTATAGCCTACAACGTTTCAATTAAAACTCTTTAAAACATATTAAAAGATCAAAAATCGGCCTGGGCCGTGGCTCAGCGGTCCAGGCACCTTGTCATCCAGTCTGACAGTGTGTCGTGGGTTCGACTCCCGATCCCGACGGCCTTTACTGCATGTCACCCCCCCCATCTCTCTCCCCATTTCCTGTCGGCCTACTCCATAAAAAATATAAAATATAAAAAGGCGAAAGCCACAAAAAAACATTAAAGAAAACAAAAAGATGAGAAATCAAGAGATACACTATGCTGTTAGCAATGTTAGTGAAAATACGTACACATGTAGCTGCATACTTGTTTCTTTAAACATGGTTGCACTTTGGGGCATAGCTTTTCTGTTATTATGAATATTATTTTATGGTTACCGTATTTCATGTCTTGTTTTCTTTGTCTTGCCTATAGTTGGTTTAGCATTTTCTTTTCTCTCTTCAAATCATTGCTCAAGTTGGCTGTAAACATAATGCTATACTTTTCTCTCTATTTTCAGGAGGATATGAACTTGAACGAGGACAAAAAGGCTCCTTTGAGAAAAAAAGACCTCGCCACAAAGAGAGAAATGGTCATCCAGTATGTATTTACTGCTTCTAAATCTGTAAGTGGCTAAAATCCTGTGTGTGTGTGTGTGTGTGTGTGTGTGTGTGTGTGTGTGTGTGTGTGTGTGTGTGTGTGTGTGTGTGTGTGTGTGTGCGTGTGTGTGTGTGTGTGCGTGTGCGTGTGCGCGCGCTTGTGCACCGATTTGCGTCATGTTTGGACCAAGGAGTTATATTTAATATATAAAATTAATTGGACTCCTGGTTGGCGCAATAACAGGCCAATATGAGACATTTGATCGGTCTAACGGTGCTGGAGATTAGCTGCTTACTGACACACGGACTGACCCACGGACTGACCCACGGACTGACCCACGGACTGACCCACGGACTGACCCACAGACTGACCCACAGACTGACCCACGGACTGACCCACGGACTGACCCACGGACTGACCCACGGACTGACCCACAGACTGACCCACAGACTGACCCGACCCACGGACTGACCCACAGCCCACAGACTGACCCACAGACTGACCCACAGATTGACCCACGGACTGACCCACAGCCCACAGACTGACCCACAGACTGACCCACAGATTGACCCACGGACTGACCCACAGACTGACCCACAGACTGACCCACAGACTGACCCACAGACTGACCCACAGACTGACACACAGACTGACACACAGACTGACACACAGACTGACCCACGGACTGACACACGGACTGACACACAGACTGACACACAGACTGACCCACAGACTGACCCACGGACTGACCCACAGACTGACCCACAGACTGACCCACGGACTGACCCACAGACTGACCCACAGACTGACCCACGGACTGACCCACAGACTGACCCACGGACTGACCCACAGACTGACCCACAGACTGACCCACAGACTGACCCACGGACTGACCCACAGCCCACAGACTGACCCACCGACTGACCCACCGACTGACACACGGACTGATCCACGGACTGACCCACGGACTGACCCACGGACTGACACACAGACTGACAAACAGACTGGGGCGAAAACATAGTCTCGGCCATGCCTTTGGCCTGTGCAGAGACAACTATATTTGAAGTAGTCAATTTCAGAGTCAACTTTGTTTAGTTATGTTGGTGCTCAACTGACATGTCTTTGTAAGTGAAACAAGATTTGACTAAATGATAATTTTTTTTATTTTCTTTTAGCATCCTGAAATATTTGCAACCTGTATTAATTCCCACTGCATTTTGGATGATGGCCCTTCACAATTGTTTAGCATTCATCCTTGAATCCACAATTTGGGTGTGCTGAAAGGCATTGGATGCTTCAGTTTATGTATGCAAGTTTGCTATCAGGGTTGATTGTCCTTGCCTCAGAGTTTTGGCAACAGGCCCCTGTTTTCCCCTTCTGAAAACAGCCCAGCAGACCTTGAGTGTGCGTGATGAAACTGTGAAGTTTTGTCAATGATTGAATCTACACAGTGATGGCAACTGTTCTATTTGTTTCTCTCAGCAAAAGCCTTGAGCAAATGACTTCAGTTGCCCTTCAGAACATAAACTTTTATAGGCCACTGTAGAATTAAAATAAAGGCCTTTGATAATGGTACAAAAAGTGAGAATGTAAAATATAATTTTCCAAGCATGATCAAATGCAATTTCAGTTCAATGAGTTGGTTCTTAACCCTTGGACTGCCACCCCTAATAGCAGCTTTCATCATTTGAATGCCAATAGAAAAGTCCGTGATATACACAACATCTCTCATTTTAATGCGGCAAGTATATAGTATTAGACACCCAGTCCTGATGGTGGCTGTAACTTCACCATTATGCCGATTTTGACCGAATTCCGAATCTGACCGTCAATCTTTTCCGGTTCAAAGGGTGTCAACATCCGCTAGCTTTCTTCACTGTGTGTTACAGTGATCTGTCCCCGATTCCGTGCGATTGTTGTTTTTGTCATATCTAAATCAAATTAATCATAATCTAAGTATCTTTGTAAATGTAGCTGACATTTATGGATGACCATTCTTAGGGATGTCACTGCTGTTGGAGTAGGTCAGCCATTATTCCAAATACTACAATGGCAATAACATACCAACCGTATATTATACCGCAAATGATACCCGTCCACTACCTAAACCGCCGCGGGTCTGACACGATTTTGCGTATTAAACGCCTATTCCGAATAAACGCTGTTTAAACGTCCGTTTAAAGGTGGTCCCTTCAGAACTTTTCAACCTATCTTCATATAATTGGTCCTCACGAATGATCATGATAAAATAGCACCATTTTTCCTACTTGGTCATGTGTCTCATAGGAGGGCTGTGGGCTGTTCAGAAACAAACTTCACATATTTTTACACTGACTTGAAATAGTGTGTCAATGAGGTCCTTGCATGAACACTGAGCCCCACACTGGTAAGGGGAAAAGTGAAAGATGTTCGGACAAAAACGCTGTACTAACTTACAACATACATACACCTCCCAATGTATGAATGAATGAATTACTTCTGAACGGTATCCTTCCCTGGGCCCAGCACAACAATTGTATTCAGTCAACATCCGGTTCCGGTCGCAGTGTTTTGGATCTTCAAAATAAGGGTTGAACGGGGGGAGATATCCTGGCATATAGTAATCATTCTTTAATTAATCCTGGCGGGGATTGAGTTATGCTAACTATATTGAATTACTTCTGAAAGGTATCCTTCCCTGGGCCCAGCGCAACAATCCCAATACACAGCAGTGCATAGCATTGTATCCTCTCAGACTCTGGAATTAGTTTGTGCATTAAGGTTTCAGAAGAGTGTACTGTACATTACTTAACAGAGTAATGGGCAATTGTGAATGAATGGAATTCCTATGAGTAAGAACTAAGAGTTACTAGGAGCCTCCTGGGTTTCTTTTGTGGAGCTACTGTGCAGAGGAGTGCACATAAAATCGTTCTGTAATGATTACTTTTTATTGTATTTCTCTTTTATTGTGTTGTGTTACAGGCTGCATCATTCAGAGCAAACATTTATTTCCACTTATGCTCATTTATTGCAATAATTAAGCTTAACTGTAGCTTCATCTGTTAAGAATTCTGCAATCATTATTTTCACTTAAAGAGTTTGGGGAATTCAACAACACCGAAAATCAGTTACAGAAAACACTATGAAAAGTCGCAACTCTAAAACTAAGAGCCGAGTTAAGGCTTTCTCGGGCTGAAATTGTCAAGAGTTTACCCACACTCTCTCTCTCATCCTGGTCTTCTCTTCCATACATCTCTATAGTCCTTTCTTTGCTCAATCCAGTGGATATTTTTGATGATTCAATTGTGATTCAATGATTAATTGTCTATTATGGACCACAACCACAGGCATCTCAATGATCTCACCACTGACTTCTTATTCCTTTAGAAAAATAATACATCCAAATCCAATTTAGCTGCCCATATTTCTGCCCTTATGTAATGGTGAGCATCCTCTGTCATACACATCATGTTTCACATTGCTTAAAGCTGTAGAATCTACATAGCCTGTGTTAAGTGGTTTGCCTTGCTTTGACTATGACTAACACATTATGATGGGTAAAAGTAGCAGTTTTATAAGAGTCGGTGAGACCAGAGATTATAATTACCTATTGCACATGCACACCATTAATTATCAGTCACGTAATGGTGAGGTCTGTGGCATCTTTTCAGATGTTAAGATGACTAAACCGGTAATGAACACATGCATGTGTTCCAGCTAAGGGCCATGATTTAATTAGCTGTTGACTGAAAAATATTAGTATCATACTATTTTTTCCCCCTGGAGCATTCTAAGTAGTGTGCGGACAAATACTGTGTATTGAAAAGACAACTGTGCCTATTAACCTTTAGTACTGTACTGAGCAGGCTTCTTTGAAATTGCAAGTGTAGGCAGATATAGTATAGCCTTGTAGAGGTTGAAGAGTTTTCACTAGCTTTACTTCTTAAAAAAGGAGGGGCAGTAATACTGGTAATATTATAATAAACAAAATCTCTACTGCTTTGACATCTGCTTTTGAAGTTGTTGACATCAACAACTTCAAAGGATTTGTCTGCAGTGTCCCTGCTGAGGCAACAACTGAAATAGTCTTAAGAAGGCCTATAAGTGACTTAAACACAATAGCACATTTCAATATGCTGTTTAAAGTTTGTGCTGTATTGGACCAATGTTAAAGATGGAGTGCCACAATTTTTGTATTTTTCCAGTTTTTCACGTGTCTATGAGGTGACAGTACTTCATTAGACACCCTGGAGTCGTTTTGTATGTGCAATGGTGTAATAACTTTGTATTTAGGGTTTCTTCCTGGAGGCTGAACCCTTGACAGTCAAACGGTCCAATGATATAAACACTGATAGTGTGATGTATTACTATTGCACGCACACACGCACCTCCCCCTCTATATCTTTTTTTAAATACGACAACCTCTGTGGGCCGAGCTGCCTGCCACATACACACGTGTTAACTGAACGGCACAGTTTGCTGCTCTGTGCCTAACTTTTCAAACAGTCATTTCACACATTACCACACCACACATTACCAGTTCACAGCAGAGCAGAGTCAGCAGACGTCCATTAGATTGTTTTTCGTTAGATTGGAATTTGGAAGCAAGTAGATGTTCACGTCGGGTCCTCAGGATTAATCAAGGAAACCACGTCCACAAACCAGCCTTATACCTGCTCTGCTGTCCAGTTACTCTTGCTGTTCTCAAGGAGTTCAGGTTGTTTCTTTTTTAAACACAGTGAACAGGCTTTTATACAGAGTGTAGTGTCACAGTGTGCATTCTTGTTGGCTGTTGTAGTCAATATGTAGGTCCTAATACATGTAAAGTCAAGAATTATAAGTATCTGTTGTGTCGGCGTCGCGGAAGTCATGTTGCCATGTCTGACTATTACAAGCGACTCATTTAAGTAACTTGCAGGGGAGATGTGGTTGACTTGACCAATGGTTAATGTGAAGGACCCTCAGATTAATATGTTGTTAAAAGGATTGGTTTTGTTGAGACGTTTTCATAAATATTCAAGGCAACTTCTGTGACTTGTTTTCGTGGACCTGGCCACTTTCTTTAAAACTGGCAACGCGACTTTTGCTGAAACTCAATGCAGTCAGAAGGAACTGCATATTCATGTTGTAAATTGAGTTTGATCAGAGCAATAGAAAAGTCTTCTGTCCATAGCATTGTGTGCCTAGGGCAGAGCTGCAAGTGTTTTGTGTCAATAAAGGACAGTTTCCATGCCAGGGTGCTTAGCTGGAGGAAATCAATAGCCTACAGTATATTGGCAAAGTATTCATGCTAAATGATCTATCAAACTAATTAAACTATGATTTAATTGGATGATGAGATGAGCTGATTGTGACAATAGGGTCAATATAATTGGAGGAAATAAATACATTATTTTAAAAAAACAGAAAAAACTGGTCTGATATGGTATGGATGCGTGGATTATAGGCCTATACATGTATGTGCTTATCCGACATCTCAGAAATATGGGAAGTGTTCACTTCTAACATTTTTAACATTTTTGTTACATTACAGACACCAATTTGTCATTTTGGAAACAAAAGGGCAGAGCAATGGGCTGTCCTTTTATAAGGAGGGGGAGGGACTAGGACAAGTGGGTGGTCTTAAAGGAGGAGGCGGAGGGACTGGATTAGGTGGGTGGTGCTGAGGTTAAACTCACGCATACCTAATGAACTGGTGGGTGTGTCCACATAAAACCATAATTTTAACAAATACTGTACACTTTTTTGAAAATATTATACCTCCTTATATAACAATAACACCTGATGATCATGTTTAAGTGTGGGAAAAAAATCACGGCACTCCATCTTTAAGCTTATCGTTTCAGAAATCACAATGGGAATTCCCTGTCTTCCTAGTAAGAAATTGCTTTTTTCCTGTCCATCCATGCTATTTCTGACATCTACTAAGTAACTAAGGCATAAAGTAAGTCTAGTTGGAGCTGCACGTACAACCACATTAATGCTTTGTCGCTTCAACATCAAGGTGTCTCATAGCCGTCTCTCTAAGATAATCATTTCAAGGGCATCGGCTCTTCTGTGCTGAAAGTATATCTGTACCCTCAAGGCAGACTGTCTTTACGGGAGCTGTTCTGTTCCCTCTACTAGGCCTAATTATCTCTCAGCATTGACCTGCCTTTGATACTGTGAGACATGGGGAAACTGGGCCATGTGTCTATATTGGTGTGTATGTGGTACTGGTATGTGGTACTATGTGGACACATACAAATCTACATCTCATGTCTCATTTTCCCTCCCATCTCCTGACGACGAGATTGGAATTATCCATTAACCAGCTGCACTTAAATGTCAGGCTGATTACAATTCCTTTGTCCCCGTGATTCCATCTAGCAATTTGTCTGTACTGGCTTTTCCCGATTCTGGGAGCGTATTAATCCATTGAGACCTGGAACGCATCCATGTCACGTTAGCGTTTAACCACATTAACCATTAACCCATTTTGGGGCGGGAACCCGTTTTGGTGTTTTAAACATTGTTATAATTTAGCTATTGAAAAATAGCAGATCTACAAGCTCATAGCGCGCCACCGAGTGGCGCGCTATGAACTTGTAGGTCTGCTATTTTTGAAAAATCGTTAAAATGTGCCTCAAATCTTTCCGAAAATTGTCATGATTTAGAAAACTTTTTTTTTTAAATTTCGACGTCAGGCCTGAATGGGTTAAATCCAATCCATCACAGCCCCACTAAAATGAAGGCGAGATCTCTACTTAATCCTTTAATGCCACCAGATAGAGGTTTTTGCACCACACGCAAATGGGACCTCGGGTTTTCTTAAAGTTTTCTACCCCTTATGGAAGCACTTGATGTTTGAACTATTTAAATACCTTCCTTTGGAAATAGTAATTGAAGTTGGCAGTAAATCTTAAGACATATAACGTGTGTTTGAGGGGAATTCTTGGGGTAGTTGGGTCTCGGTGCCTAATGTCAGTGGGATCAGTGCCGCTAACTATTAACTGATTTAGCCTGGAATGAAGTCACACACCTATCATAAATGTTAAGGTTAGTACATCTATAGGCTAGATTAATTGCTCAAATCTGATATTAATCAGCCAGATTTGAATAGCATTGCAGTTATTTTAAATGATCATGTTACAGGAGTCAGAAAGTGAGATACTTTGGACGCCTGGAATTTGTGAGGAAGCTGAAAGCATTGATATTGAGCCGTTTATCTTACAGTATTTCTGGTGCTCGCTAAGTAGCCACCATGTTTAAAATCGAGTATCTTCTACCAATCTGAGCTGACATTTTTGTAGTGAGCAGAATAATGTAGGAGCTGCTTACTTACTGATTGCTTATACACAGAGCTGGACTGGGACAAAAATTCGGCCCGGTCATTTTCGCACGAATTTGGCCCAGACCGGCCCACCACAACCAGCGGGCAGATAGCAGAAACTCTACCGCCCGCTCCGTCGAGGCACACACAAACAAACAAGCCCTAATACCACCACTTTTACAGAACAACATAAATTATACAAACCAACAGACAACTACACAACCTTCTTGCTCTCACAAGAATGATGCTGGCAAAAGGATTCAAGATAGAAGAGGGTTTATTTGTCACTCACTGATACAGGTACAGTGAAATGATTGTTGTGGCACTGGCAGAATGGCAGCAGGCCCAGACCTTTCCCGGTGGCCTGCCGCCTGCCTGCCTGTCAAAAAAATAAAATCTTTCATCATATCACATAACTTGATCGGGCCCCTACGGTCGCGGCCCACCGGGAATATGCCCGGTACGTCCTGTGGCCAGTCCAGTGAGTCCACCCCTACAATAAGCAGTCACTCACTCTAGTAGTCAATCTACAGTGTAAGGCTAATTCAAGATGGGAAATATTGCCTAAATAAATACTCAATTGATTGATGAACTTCATCAAGACATACTGTACTATGCTGCATTTAATTGTGAGCAGATTTGGGACTTGCATTAACTGCATATTCTGGGCTCAATCTCTTTGTTAATCCAGACATGTTTCATGACAGGTTTGATTTTTACTGCACAAACTAAAAGGACTAATGCAAACTGATGATAGCTTACCATAACCTATTACAGTTGTCACAACCCAAAACGTGCTGCGTTAATGCGAGACTCTTATCGCACGATAAAAACAAATATCGCCGTTAATCTATTTTCAAAATTGGGTCTGGGAGCTTGGTCTGCAACTCGCCCTCGTCCGTATAACCGCCCATGGCCCATGGGCCGTTATTTGAAAACTTAGTCAGCCTCATTTATATTATATATACAGCGTTTGCAGCGGCCTACTGCAAATAACGGCCTGGTTCCTATATTTATATATGTTATGTCAGTGTACCTGTATGTATTTACATCTAAGACCCGAAAGGATTCCTTTCAGCTTTTGACACACAGTAGCCTGTAGCCTATGGCTACAGTTGCTCTCTTTGCTGTAAAACCGTTCTGCTTTTCTACTGTTCTTCATTCCCTGAACCTCTATTCTTCACCTCCCTGTCCTTTTTCTTACATTCTTTTGTTTTTGTTTTTTTAAATCTTTTTATAAATAGCTGGCCTCTAATTCCTCTTAGATTCTCAAGGGCAAGACAGCCCCGTACAAGCCACTTTCAGTTGTCAGTTTTCTACCGGCAAATCCACTATTTGCAAAGCAATTACTTCTCTGGAGGAAAAAAAGAGAACCGCTCCGTCCTTTTTGATTTAGCATTTCAGCAGTTATGATAAATTCTTTATCTCTTAATTACAAGATACGTATGGTAATGGTGGCATGCGTGTTAATGAAATGAGCTTTGCATGTCAATGATGACAGTGAATGGAACATCTGATGGTTGCCAATTGGGGTGGAGGCAGAACTACAGTGTTTGTTCCCACATTGTAACATTCTGACTATGGGAGCTCAGTTTTGTTTGGATATAGAATTGATCATCTGCCCCGGGGCCGGGGGGGGGGACACTCAACTGCCGCTCGCTTCCGCGGCAGTGCGTTGGTCCGACATGCGTTGTGCCGTGCTTGCGGTTAGGGTAAGGGTTTGGGGTAGAGTGTCAGACTGATGCCGCCGAGAAACCCTGCCGCGGGTGTACTGAGGCGGCTGTGGCTCAGGAGGTAGAGCAGGTCGTCCAATGACCCCAGGGTCGGCGGTTCGAATCCCTGCTCCTGCTGTCCACATGTCGAAGTGTCCTTGGGCAAGACACTGAACCCCACGTTGCCTCCAATGAGTTCGTCGGTGTGAGCTTGCCACCATTGGTGTGTGTGTGAATGTGGGAAGTGAGGACGCTGGCGTCGACTGTTCACCGCTTCACCTCCCAATGTATGAATGAATGAACCATTATAAAGCGCTTTGAGCACTTGGAAAAGCGCTATAAAAATGCAATTCATTATTACTGCAGCTGATGCCGTTGGCGGAAAATGCACTCGCTCTTTCTCATTTGTTAGGGGTGTTAATCAAAGACTATACCAAAAAAAATTCTACTTTCCAGAAAACTGGCTATTTTGACCCAGGTACGTACTGTACCTGGGTCAAAATAGCCATTTTTGTAATCATAGTATTATGATTACAAAAATGCTGACAAAACACAGATATTGTGTCTAGCCCTGTGGTGATTCTGATGGATGGTTGAAAGTACAGCTTTAGTTTGTCACTAATTCTCAAAATAGTGTTTGTGAGCCTGGTCGGGCCACACGTGGTTAGATTCTGTCAATCAAAATGAATCAAGGATTAAAACTTACTTGACATGTCTCTCTCTTGTCAGCTTGAAATAAGCATGTGATATTTTTGACATTCAGATTAGTTGCCTACACACACTCAGCAGTGAACTGTATTATTTATAGCTTTATGTAAATGTGTGTATTTGAATGTGAAAAAAACATTGCATGCTGTTTGATTGCATTGCATATTCCTAGTAGTGCATTGTGTGGGTGTTATTGTCTGTAGTGCATTGTGGGTGTTATTGTCTGCACATGATATTGTCTCAGACTGTCTATGATCACAGTTGTCTGATTAATTTGAGAACAGAAAAGACCATTTACAAAACCCTGTTTGCTTAGTTGCTTACCATTTTTGAGGGGCCCCTGCTATGCCCAGCTTTGTCTGTTTGTGTGAACACAAACATGATGATTTGATTGGCTGATCGGTGATCACCCCATAGTGATGATTTGATTGGCTGAGCAAAGTACATATTAAGGGTAAAAAGGGAGGGCAGAAAAGTGATTAGCCGGAATGACATCTGTGATGATTTGATTGGATGAGCACGGAATAATGATGTATGATGATTAGAGCGCACCTCACTTCACACAAGTGTGATTTATTTTTTTATCTCTTGGAAATCATTATTTTTGGCCACATAATGACTTATTAGTTTGTTTGTTTTTTTGCCTTTTTAATTATGGTTAAACAAATTCACCAGTTCAAATTCACATGCTATAGTGTTGCTGTGCTTTGGCGGGAGTGACTGAGCGGACATGTATTCTACCAGCTGTATTGTCACCTTGTATTAGATTCTTAGAAAATAGCCCTGGCATTGATCAAACATTTCCTACGGACATAAGTAGTGGTTGAATAGATTCCAAATTCCAATTGTGGCCAAGACCACAATTATAATGATTGATTGTAAACAGAATTGATCGTTAAGCGGGAAACAAATACCTCACTCCTGGCAAATGTATATAACAAACAATGTATATTAAACACTTCCTAATTACACATTCTTTGAGGCGCTCTGGTAACACCTCAGTATAAAGGCACTTCATGCTTGCCAGAAAAGATCTAATCATTGATTGTGGGTTTTATTTTGTCTGTCCTTTAGAAATCACGTTTTTTTCCTGATCTCTGGGAAATAGACGTCGATTGCCTGACCTTGCACAGATAAGACAGTGGGAGGTGTAAAGAAGTAATTGAAAACAATTAGTGATAGCTAATTAGCTAGCTATACTTTCCCACGCAAGTTGCACAGCATTAAACCATGTTAAACTGTCTAGTATATTTGGCTAAAAATGCAAACCTTTCTGCTAAAACATGACATACTGCAATACATTTATCCGTTTATTCACACAATGCAGAATGGACTCATCAAAGTTGTGATCAGGGAATAGAATGAACACCCACCAACCGTCAGTGGCAAAGAAAAAGAAGAAGAGAGATAGTGTTGCACTGTTGCCTAGTTCTAATTACAGAGAGAGAGAGAGGGGCAGGGGGAGAGGGGAGTTGCACCACTCAGTTCACACAGGTGTGATTTTTTAGAAAGGGGTTCAGATTCTTATGTGTGATGCGTGTGTGTGTGGTGCACAGCACATGTGTGTGGTAGCCTCGCGTTGCGATACTAATATACCACTGCGCTGGGCTGCGGGCATATGCAATAGGGGCGGGTTTAGTGTGGCTGCGCCAGGCTATGTGTGTGGTGTGCATGTGGGTGTGTAATGTGTCCATTCATAGCGTGAGAGCGGGATCTACTTGAAACAGTGCAAACCTGGCAAGTGTAACAGAATCATGTAGAATATGTTTTCTTCTGTGTAAATAGAGAACGTTGTGGTGCCGTAGTATGCTTAGAGGTAGTCGTAGTATGCTTAGAGGTTGTCGTAGTATGCTTAGAGGTAGTCATAGTATGCTTAGAGGTAGTCGTAGTATGCTTAGAGGTTGTCGTAGTATGCTTAGAGGTAGTCATAGTATGCTTAGAGGTAGTCGTAGTATGCTTAGAGGTAGTCGTAGTATGCTTAGAGGTAGTCGTAGTATGCTTAGAGGTAGTCGTGTATGCTTAGAGAGGTAGTCGTAGTATGCTTAGAGGTAGTCGTAGTATGCTTAGAGGTAGTCGTAGTATGCTTAGAGGTAGTCGTAGTATGCTTAGAGGTAGTCGTAGTATGCTTAGGTAGTCGTAGTATGCTTAGAGGTAGTCGTAGTATGCTTAGGGGTAGTCGTAGTATGCTTAGAGGTAGTCGTAGTATGCTTAGGTAGTCGTAGTATGCTTAGAGGTAGTCGTAGTATGCTTAGAGGTAGTCATGTGCCAAAAAAGAAAATAAACTAGAAAAAGTGCCCTTCCGGGCACAGGTCTCCACCAGGAGGATAGGAGTGTGTGTGATGTTTGGCAAAATGTTTAGGAGAATTTTTTTTTCCTTCATTTTGTTGAGGAAATGCAGAGCCAGATCACTCATAGCATCTCTGAGGATAGAATTCTGGATGAGCAGGACATGTGCAGCATTTTGTACAAAACGGGCCACTCCTGAAAACTTTGGAAGGCAATCTTAGCCAATCAGTGTACAATCTGAGAAATCCAACAGACTCGTCTTGATCACATGACTACAGAGATCATGTGTACCGATTTGAGGCATTTTGTTCCAAAAATGTGTTTTGCAAAAATCAACCTGTTGGTGGCGCTATAACAGGCCAATGTGAAAAGGGTGAGATATATTCCTCAGCCTAGTAAGAAAATGTGTGAAAGATTTCACGTAAATTGCATGCTGCGTTCATGATTTGAGGCTATTGTTCAAAACGGGGCAATCTTGCAAACTGTGAAAGCCAATTATAGGCAATTAGGATGGAATATGAAATATCAGACAGATCCGACTTGAGCACATGACCATAGAGATACTGTGTAACGATTTGTGAGATTTTTGGACAGAATCTGGAGGAGTAATATCAAAAAATGTGTTTTACAAAAGTCGGCCTCCTGGTGGCGCTATAAAAGGCAGATGCGGAAAAGGCAGGTAAAAGGTTTGTCCTTGGCCTCTAGGGAGTGTGCATGCAACGTTTCACGCAGATCGGTGTAGTTTTAGGTAGAAAATGTGAAAAGCTGCCTCATGGTGGCGCTATAACAGGCCGTTCTGGAAAATGTGGGGCAGAGGTTCATCGTTGGCATCCAGGGAGTGTGTGTGCAAAGTTTGGCATCGACCGGGTTAACGGTGCCGGAGATTAGCTGTTCACAGACGGACGGAAGGACGGAAGGACGGACGGAAGGACGGACACACGGACGGAGTGCAAAACATACTCTCTCCCCATGCCTTCGGCCTGGTGGAGACAACAACGACGTGGCATGCAAAGCAGTGTTAGCTTGTAGATCAGTTGTTTTTGGGACCGAGAGGGCACTCTCACTGACAAGTTGACAACACAGTTTATAAAGGGACTGCACACGCGCACGCACACGCACACGCACACACACACACACACACACACACACACACACACACACACACACACACACACACACACACACACACACACACACACACACACACACACACACACACACACACACACTTACACCTACTTGTGAGATAAGACAGATGTGATGAAAGCATTCTGAAGCCCGCTATTCCCACGCACCACCATAACGACTCGCCGCATGACTAACCCGTCCCTAACCACACTAACCCTAACCACACTAACTAATGGCGGTGCGTCGGAATGCCACTCAACACAGAGACTCTGTAACTTACTCTCATTTTGGAGCAGTGCACACTGCACAGTACAACAATTTTAACCAGTGCTGCATTTAATATGCAGTAATTCAGGTTTAAATTGGATTTGAGCCTCAGTTGGAACTAGTGGAGCAATATGACAAGACGTTTGAGTATATTGGGCATTGCCAAGTAACATACTTTCTACAATAATGGCTCACTGGAAACATTTCCAGTTTTAAATTGTATGCTGCTGTTATAGTCTAGTATGTCCATGCATCAGGTATGGCTTATTGTCTCACATTGTTGATGATTTACTTACTATACAGGTGAAATCATCTGTACATTTTACACAGATGTACATCACCAAATCACTAATCTACACTACACGCTCACAACTGAAAATAGATCTACAACTAACTGACTATCTATCAGTGAGCAACGCTATGGTACGAAGAGGCTCCAAGGGTCAATTTTTTACATTGGTTTACTCTCTGAGTTAAATTAACAATCTGTTTTCTTTACTGTGTACTCATGGTATACAGTACTCCTTTTAAAATGCATGTAACCATCCATAACAACAGTAATAAACAGACAGTAGCAGCTATTTCTTTTGGACAAGAAGGTGTTCATTACATTTGTTTTTATCGATTATGAAAATATGAAATATTAACAAAGCCCGTCTTTTTCTTATCCTAAATGGCCATGGTATAATTGTGAATGCACGATGACATCAAATGCCAACCGTCTGAAAACTTTACTCTGTAATAATTACGTTTGTCTTCATGGCACATAGTTTCATGGAGACAAAACACAACTTGACTAGCTTTAAACCAGGTCATATTGTTTTGTTTTCTTATTATTGTTATATGTTTCATTATGCACTTCATATTTCAGTTCTATCTGATTACATATTCCTACCCATAACTCTATGGGAGTATTGCTCAAAATTGTATTGTGTAGCTGGCACAACATAAGTGGGTTTCTCCATTATTGAACAGGGAAAACTAGGTTAGCGAGTAGGCCTAACCATCTGGAGGCCTATTACATTTTCATGTTTTTATATGAGACGGGTCAATATCAATCCTGAGAGGGATAGCGCCTTACTGTTAGGGTTGGGTATTGCCTACAACCTCATGATCGATGCCTATCACAATACCATATGTGTTACGATACACATTGAGCAAATTTTAAGTTTCTAATTCAAATTGAAAAACTTAGTTGATAACATTTAAACAAAATGCAAGGAGATAAATACACACACACACACACAATACAGTGTGTTTTTAATTTTATTTTTAAGATATTTTTGGAGCTTTTTCTGCATTAGATAGAGTACAGTAAACTGACATGGGGGAAAGAGATGGGGAGTGACACGCAGCAAAAGTCGCTGGGATCAGGACTAGCAACCTAGGTGCCTCTGGCCACAATACAAATGTTTTGATGGAAAAATATGCAAAATATTTAATCATATATATATATATATCGTCACTGCCGGACAGAAACTGATGTTTTTTTCTCTCTCTTTTTTTTTTTTAAAGCTGCGTCACACAAAGCATTTCCTGCCGTATCGATATGGTAGCCTCTGTATCGATACGATTATCGGCAAGGAATATGATACAATCATTGCCCGTATCAATTATTTGAACACACCCCCTACTTAGTGTGTGTACGGTTTTGTCCAGAGTCTCTTCTCATTGTTCCCTTCATTGTTAACCCATTCTAGGCGGGAACCTCTTTTGGTGTTAGCATTATGTTATGCTTTAGCTATTGAAAAATAGCAGATCTACAAGCTCATAGCGCGCCACTCAGTGGCGCGCTATGAGCTTGTAGATCTGCTATTTTTGAAAAATCGAAGAACCACTGACATAGAAACATAGCTTTTTCAGAAAACTGTCAGGATGTAGAAGACATTTTTAGAATCTGATCTCAGGTCAAAATGGGTTAAATGAAGTCTGGAAAACAACCACATAAGAACTATGCCTTGCGGGTCTATAACATACTGGTTGACACTGCTCCAAGTGCTGCTTCAGAGCCACTCAGTTGTCATATTACCGGCCAAGCTCTGGCTGCCCCCTAGATGGCGGTATTGCATCATCCAGTACAACTTCTTTCTCACCTGGACTCTCATGCCTCTGTGAGAGAACACAAGAATTAAGTCCATTAAGCAAACCGATATAGTATAATACATACATACATACATACATACATACATACATACATACATACATACATACATACATACATACATACATACATACATACATACATACATACATACATACATACAAGTAAAGCTTCTTAAACTGGTCTGAAACGTTGTAGGCTGAAGCCAAAGCTTATTTTGCCTACCCTATTTTCTGAATACAAAATCAGATATTAAAACGGAACAAATGATCATAGTTTCGTAATTTGATTTAACAAAATACATTGTTTCCATATGCAAACTATGTTACATATACATCATTTATATAGTACCAATTGTATTTGTTAAGCTGTTAATACATTATTACTCATTAATAATACATGCATTATTAATCTATAAACATTTACTAATGATTAGGACACTATCATAATGTTTTATGAAGTATCATTTTGAAATTAGTTACTGATGTGCATATTTTTAGTTCTTTATCCAAGTTGTTCCATAAACCCTTTTACAGATACATCTAGCTTTGTGTTCGTCCTTGCCTTTGAGTTTTTGAATACACTAGTCCCCCTGAGTTCATACTGAGTTTCTATTTTCTTCAAACAGCTACTGTATGTAGGCTGTTACTGTAGTTTATTTTTGGTGTGCTTTGTGCAATATTATGGCTGTGCCTGTGACTGTTCAGGTCGACTAAATCTTCAAATTTGTTCACTAAAGGGTGTGTGTGTGTGTGTGTGTGTGTGTGTGTGTGTGGGAAGGGGCGTTCCCCCACTAAAGTGGCTATTTTGGCTACATTTGGTCACCTTAAACACCTCCACTACCCGTTACATTATGTGTGGTTTGGGCGTTACAATAATGAAACCAATCACCGTGCCACATGTCATTGCCTTTAACCCATTTTGGGCGGGAACCCCTTTTGGTGTTTTAAGCATTATGTTATAAATGGTAAATGGTGCATTTATATAGCGCCTTTATCCAAGGCGCTTTACATAGATTGTACATTACATTCACCCATTCACACACACATTCATACACCGATTGCGGCGGAAGCCATGCAAGGTACCAACCAGCACATCGGGAGCAATTTGGGGTTCAGT
Organism: Electrona antarctica; assembly: GCF_951216825.1. NCBI lineage: Eukaryota > Metazoa > Chordata > Actinopteri > Myctophiformes > Myctophidae > Electrona > Electrona antarctica. The sequence goes on along the minus strand of NC_136808.1, from coordinate 45,951,836 downwards.
GTCTTGCCCAAGGACACTTCGACATGTAGACATGCTTTAGCGGTTGAAAAATAGCAGATCTACAAGCTATGAACTTGTAGGTCTGCTATTTTTGAAAAATCGTGAAAATGTGCCTGAAATCATTGAATATATATTCTTTCAGAGCGAGTTATTAACTAAAATCTTTGCTACTGGGAGGGTCCCTGGAACGACATATTTTCAGATGGCGGTCGGTGGCCAATGTTATATATATTTGGGGTCCTTTACATGAATATGTTTAAGACATCCATTCCATCCATTACCCATGAATGCTCAGTGATAGCTTGCCTTACACTTACACTTACACTATGGCCCATGGAAGAGCGATGCGCTGCTGCCTTGGAATACATTTATATTTGATACAGAGGTTGGTTTTGTGTGTCCAGTAACTCCTCTATCATCCACTCTGCCTGTCTGGCTGATTTGGCATTACGGCTTACGGGTGCTTTTAAACTCCGCTATGTGCTTTCCCAAATGTGTGTGTGACCAAAATAGCCATTTTGAGGAAAGCGTGCCAACACGCCCATGACCACACCTCTAGGTGCAAATAACGGTGTCTGTCGGCATAATGGATAGCGGGTAACGCTGGACTAAAATACCATTTAGGGACAGTGCAAACTGCTATACCCGTAATTTGCGGGCAGCGGCTGACTTGCGGGAAGTGTTGCAGGTAATAAAGGCAGGGACGAAAATAGAGCCCTTAGTCCCCTCCTCACCTGTAGAAAATAGAGCCCTTAGTCCCCTCCTCACCTGTAGAAAATAGAGCCCTTAGTCCCCTCCTCACCTGTAGAAAATAGAGCCCTTAGTCCCCTCCTCACCTGTAGAAAATAGAGCCCTTAGTCCCCTCCTCACCTGTAGAATTCCCAAGACCTGTGCCGACCATCACAGGTCTAGTTACTTCAAATTAGTAGCCTAGTTTAGTAACCTACGTTTACTGGTTGATCATGCAGTAATGGTACATTTAGGCTTATGAAATAATTTTAGGATGATGTCCTCACTCACATGGGGGATGATTCTTGGTATGGCTGAGCATTCTCTGTCATATGATTGATTGATTGATTGATTGAAATATTTATTATCAGTTTGCAAAATTACAGTACATTTCAAGCACAAACTCAATACAAAAACTGTTAACTGTGAGTGGACGACCCAATTAAGCATTACACTTGTTTACAAGAGGGTCTACCTTGTTGAATTCATCAATACACTTGTACTGTAGGTTACTATGTTTCATGTCCTTATTGATGTATCCAAATCACTGAGCGAGCAGCAAACATATTTGTGACACAGCCAAATACAAAATGAAGCTTAAATACAAATGTGTGCCAGGCACACATTTGTATTTAAGAAATGAAACATGAAGGAAACACCATTTTCTAGTCAATGAGAACAAATATACTCCAAAAATGTTTTTATTTTCTGATGGTTTATCTTAGAGACATTTTTTGTCTGGAAACAGAACGCTAGTGTGTTGGGTTCTTTCATTCCATTTTACAAAACGTTTTTTGCTTTAATCCCTCGTAATGTGATAGTAGTTGGTTTAATTTCTACTATAGGTCGCATTTACTATGAAAACATGCATCTCCCGTCCGTCCTTCCGTCACCCATGCCTCCATATATGGTCATGTCTCGTGACATGTCTCCATTATGGTCACGCCTCGTGACACCATGTCTCCATATATGGTCACGCCTTGTGACATTATGTGACATCATGAAGACCCTTAGATCTCCATATATGATGCCTCGTGACACGTCACGCCCCATGGCCATCTCCATATATGAAGATCACGACACTGACCTCATCTAACCCTGGATAACCATACATGGAGAAGACTGGATCATCACCGGGATTTGCATATATGGAGCCGGCCAGCAACTCTACATCTGACCTCAAACTTCAAACCCTTAGATCTCCATAATATGGAGCTGACCTGTTCCTATATGTTGATCTGACCTCATCAAACCCTGTACACTCAAGACACGCTCCATATATGGCCAGTACAGAATTAATTCTATATGTTGATCTGACCCCCCCCCCCCCCCCCCCCATGCCAAAGTGCCAGCGCTCGCCCAGGAGTCTGTCGTCTGCCATCACCCAGGCGGATGCGTTCTTCTCGCCCTCAGGGCGTCTTACTGGTAGTTGACAATGCACACACGCACACAGGCTCTCCTTCCTCTCCAATGTGTTACTGAACCACTTGGAACCAATTGGTTTTTGCAAAAACCTAGACATGCATTTTATGACCAAAACACTTTTTGGACCGTGGGCATTAATCAAGGGCGAGGTGCTATTTAATAGACAGCTGCATTCATTTTCACAATCATTCATAACAGTAGGTTGCAGATGCAAGATTGTTGGAGAAATATAAACACCATAGCAGACCAATCTTTTTGTTTAGTTTTTCAGCTTATCCCTGTTGTGCTTAGCACGATTTGTTGTTCAATATCTCGTAATACATTTAATAACTCATTACTCACCTAACAAAAAAAGGTGGCGGAAGGAGGCTCGTAAACAATAATGAAAAATTGAGATTCCTTTTTTTAAATGCAAAGAAGTCTTTTATTTTGTACACTTTAGGCTACATCTTGTGACAATGTGAACAACCAAGAACAAACCACACTGCTTTTCATACTCGTCCTCATAGGCTGACCAAAGAAGACCTTTTTTAGGGTGAATATCTACATTTCTATAAGCTGTTGAGATATACGTCTTTAACAAAATGGTTTGATCAAATCTTCTGGTGCTCAGCTGAAGGTCACCAGTTTGCCTGATGTTATTTTGGAGATGGGCATTTAGAAACTAATGGGTCTGATTTCCTCTCGCTTTACTGTATGTCCATTACATTGAATGCACTATAGATAATGGGATGATGTGACATGATGATCTAAACCTCTCAGAGTCAGTGATTGAGTAGAGATAAGCAATAAGCATGAGTATGAGTAGCATGAGTAGTTTTCTGAAATACCTATGTTTCTATGTCAGTGTCGAGGACCCCTAGAATTATATGTATTTGGCCGCCAAACCCCATCTGAAAATATGTTGTTCCAGGGACCCCCCATGCAGAAGCAAAGATTTGAGTTAAAAACATTCGCTCTGAAAGAATATATATTCAAAGATTTGCGCCACATTTTCATGAATTTTCAAAAATAGCAGACCTACAAGCTCATAGCGCGGCACCGAGTGCTGCGCTATGAGCTTGTAGATCTGCTATTTTTCAATAGCTGAAGTATAACATAATGCTATAAACACCAAATGGGGTTCCCGCCCAGAATGGGTTAAATAATTAGAACATCAGCGTGACATGAAAACCACTCACTACAAACAACAATATTAGACCATTTTCCACTATAATAATCTCCAGGGTGTGCAATAACAAAGTTGCACTCACTCACAACAGTGCCAGTGATGCTGCATGCCATAAGGTGAAACATATTGTCCGAATAGTTCATTGAAGAAGGTGCTCTATCCCTCCACTCATGTTCTTGGCATTATCCATTACTCTGTTCGATGTTAAAATGGATATGTATGCCTTGCCAAGTCGTCTCGTAATAATGCACTGCCTCGAGAGGCTTTTATGATGCCGGTTCATCTGGCAGCCGGAAATGTGCTGAGTCACAGAGCCAAAAGAAATGAAACGCCAGCCACTGCACTGACTGTATGTGCTCTTGACTACAGCATTGCTCACGCAGATGACGATCATACATTTATTACTCCTGGTCATCATGGCTGAATAACTCTTTTAACTGTCTTCTTAACTTAACTGGAATCCCTCTTTGAATGGCATGTCATAATGGCAAAGTGGTGGCTATACATTCACAACACCCATCGTTGCCATGGTAAAGGTTAAATTAGGCTGTTCAGTGTGCAACAAGCCAGGAATTTATACCTGATGTTGAGCCGTTGCCACAACCATTAGAAAAAAAGTCCATGTTTACATTCTGTCAGCTAAGCTATTTGTGATAAGAACACGACATTCATGTGAACGTTGCATGTGCCAATGTGTGTGAGTGCTATTGACATGATACCCAAAGCCCCTCCGCTCGTAAAAAGCTGTCGTTGACATGGATTGATTGATTGATTGAAATATTTTTGAAACAGTTTTCAGAATTACAGTACATTTCAAGCACAACTCAATTCAAAGAATGTTAACTGTGAGTGGATGACCCAATAAAGCATTCCACTTGTTTACAAGAGGGTCCACCTTGTTCAAATCATCAAAAAAAATTGAGACGTACAAATAGACACTTCTATATAGCCAAAAAAAAAGAACAGGAATTCATCATAAATGAGGTAAAAAGGGAAAAGAAACATACAGTGAGGGGAGAAAGGGGTGGGTGTGTGTGTGGCAGATTTTACGGGGGCCAGTTTCGAATTGCAGCCGTCCGTAGGTGCCCTTTGAAAGCGGTTTTGAAGGAGTCAAGGGATTTGCATGTCTTAATGACTGTTGGTAGGGCGTTCCACATTTTGGTGGCATAGGAGCGAAAATAATTTAGTCCCTTGTTTGTGCCGAATCTGGGTTGCACATGGTTAGTTGCACTCCCTCTGGTGTTGTGGGTGTGGACTTCGTTAACATTAAGGAAGTATTTAGACAGGTACATGGGTATCTTAGTGAAGTATTTAGACAGGTACATGGGTATCTTGGTGGTGTATCGAATCTTGTGGACCAGACCCATTGCAAGATGCTGTACTCTCGTGGCCCCTAAATCGAACTCCTTTAGCCTTGGCCAGTAACTCTGAATCTCCGCTGCTTACAATATGACAACATGAGTTGACAAAAATGGTATTAAACAGCTTAACTTTTCGTGAAACATGGCCTTCATCACTCTCTTCATTTTCTAATATTTCTAATGGTCAAGTCATGGTCAAATTCAGATCCATTGCTCAAACCACTGAGGAGAAAAATGTCTCACAGACCGCTACAGGCAAGGACAGGCAGAGCTTTATTCATTTTTATAGTAGCATATGAAATGCCCAGTCAATATTATCACATGCCATTTTAATGTGTGTTGTGGCACCGGTCCACAACGCATAACGTACAACAGTGTCTGCATTTGTTACACGATGTGTGTTTCCCATTCCATCGGGTCTACTCTGCTTGTCATGCTTAATAATGTTCCCCTAAATCAGCACTGTTTAGATGAGAGAGTTGCGACAACTCTGTTCACTGTTTATTCATGGAGCTGCATGAGTCACTGAACGGTATGTTGTCGTCACTCTCTCTCTAAACAGCTCTGGTCTCGAGGCTGCGCTCTGTTCAGTGTGTTCACCACCTGTCACCGCTCAGCGCTCGTCTCTGAGCAAGATGGCGGCGCCCGTCCGTGTTGTTTTTATTACAAACTAGTGGCACAGTTGGTAGTGCTGTCGCCTCACAGCTAGAAGTTCCTGGGTTCGCTTCCCGCTCGGGGCGCTGTGGGTGCTGGCGGCGTGTTTCCTCCACCGCATCATCAGTGCCCATACCCGAGGCGGGGTTGGCGAAAGGGCCTTTCTGTGTGGAGTTTGCATGTTCTCCCCGTGTCCCCTAGGATAGGTACCCTCACAAAAAACATTCAGTAATCCTGGTCTCTAAACTGCCTCCCCCTGGCCAGCCGGGGCGCCTGATGGAGGGGAAAGGAACTGGTTGGTAACGTGTTCCTTCCACGCGCTACGTCCAACCAGGGAAACTCCCCCCTGTCAGGTGTAAAAAGGAGCAACTTGGACACTCAGGCATGAGGGAAGCATAAGTTCAAGTCCGTTGCTCTCCCCAGGTTGGCGGAGGGTGTGTAGAGCCCAGGATCACATTAGATAATTGACACAGGGGAGAAAAATGGGTTACAAAAATGATACAAATTATTTAAAAAAAAAATAACTAGTGGTTCTACAACGATTCCTACATGGATTGTATTGTTTATAACGTAGGATGAGGTCGGAGAAAAAATATTCTCTGGCCAATATCGGTAGAAGGCGCAGTGGAGTAACAAAGTATTTTTTTCCCGGTGGAAACAAAATCCCCTTTTGGCCAAAAGGGGATTTTGGCCAAAAGGGGGGGGGGGCTCAGAGTGCTCCCACTAAGGAAAGTAGGCTTTCTAATGACACAGCCCGCCTTTGTTTTGGTGAGTAGCAAAAACGTTCTTTTTATTTACGCTAAAGACGAGAGGCTGGTCTGCATTCATGCGAGCGGCGGAAGTTGAGAGTAACATAGCTCTAAATGCAACGCATTAGAGCTATGGATCAGAGCTACGCTACACCAGTCGACCAGTGGGTCTCAAAGTGTCCTTGAGTGGGTTCCAAATGGCCCCGTATGGGTTTGTAATTCTGAGTGTACAAATGAAGTTATTCTGTGTGCATAGAGCCCATTATTGTTAAAATTACAAAGATGAATATTTGTTTTAATATTGTCAGTATTATGCGTTTTGGTGGAAATTATGTTTGTATGATTTGTTTTTTCAATGCCTTTGTTGCTCATTGCGCTTGTCGATGCTATATTGCTGTCCAAATAAAATGTTTGATTTGCCAAGTTTCATAAAAAAGTGAGGGGAAAGAATGTAATACTTTATTATTCGTGCAGCCCTGCATACTTCACTGGCGAGCAGCGCCTGCCCTTCTGTGGCGCACCGAAAGATACTGATCATTAAAAAAAACACATTCCTTGAGCAAGCATGATAGGATTCTACAAAGTGTTATTTTTATTTTTTTTCCTGTTGGCTTAATAGAAGTGAGTGCATGCCTGCAGCGATATATGGGTGAGATTAATTTGAATTGGGGTTTGGGGGTTGTGGGAGAGACAAACTTGGTTTAATTCAGTTTCTTTGGCAGCCTGCAGGGTTTAGGGATTATTTCTTCCCCGCCAACAGTGATATGGGTTCAGTTATGTGGCTTTTTGCTGAATGGTACTTCCCTGACTTCCCCGAAAAAGAATTGGAAAATTCAAAAGTGTGTTGCGAGGCCCCCGCTTTGTTTTTTTTGTATGATTCCCTTTTTGCAGTTTGGCTCAGTGCCAAGAAATGGAGGATATGCGTTATTTCTTCTTTGAACGGTACTTCCCTTTGACAACATTTGGTCATCAGTGTGGCTGGTTTGGTAAATCTAACCACCCTAATACACCCACCAACAGCCTCATCTACAATAAATGGTGCATTTACTGCATATAGAACTTTTATACACATCGCTTTACATAGATTGTGCATTACATTAACCCATTCACACACGCATTCATGCACTGGTGGCGGAGGAAAACCATGCAAGGCACCACCAACCTGCACAGCGGGAGAAATTAGGGGTTCGGAGTCTTGCTCAAAGACACTTCGACACTAACTCTAGGGGAGCCCAGGATCGAACTGGGAACCATGTGGTTTCCATCCGTCCTTTATACTGGCCACTCTACCCACATTGGCCCTGGATAGAGTCAGACAAGTAAATATAGTCTAATATCAACAATCATAGTTTTCTTTAAAGCATAATATTTTGCTTTCTTTTTACTTGCGTTTGGTACAAGCCATTGGAAATGTGTTATTTAGGATACAGATTAACCATAACACTGGGTGGTTTTGGTTTGGGAACTAATTAGGAGACTTGGCTTACTCAAATCTGAAGAGAACAGAGGAATACGCAATTGGCTTTATCCATAGCCCTGGGCTTGCTTGAGGATGTTTGGCTGGTGGCTTTGAATCAAAAACTTGCAGAAATGTGTTGGTCAGTAATCAGTTATCTTGTTTATATGAAATGTTTGCCTAATTTAATTTAGTTCTGCTTCAGGGTGTTTCTTCGTTCTTGAAAATGGGGCTAAATAATCACCGGCATAGTGGTAGGCTTTTTAACCAAGCAAAGCATAAAACTGCGTTCGGACCTGAATATATATATATATATATTCTCGTCTTTGCATTGACTTTGTATGTAATCGTGCTGCTCTAACCATCCAAGTCTGAACGCACCTTTACCGGGAAGGTTGGATATGATATACAGATGATGTCGTTTACTAAACATTATGTTCATCCTTATTTTTCTATATTTTTTAGATTATTGAACTGCGGTGTCAAAGGCAAGGCACACTTTCACCTACACTTTAGTGTAAAAAGAAAAGTATACACAATTGTTGTTTCACATACAATAATAATAATTGTGACTGTAGGGCGCAGATTACTATGAAAACCTGAAAAACCTGTCGATCCATCTGTCACGCCACCATATATCGCCGTCAGTCCATCACGCCTCATGGCACGCATTCTCAACAAGTTCTCAACAGGCCCAAAAATGAAGGCCCTAATCAAACCCTGTACACTCAAGACACTGCCCCCACTGCTACCCTTAGATCTCCATATATGGATCTGACCTGTTCTGACATTCCATATGTTGATCTGACCTCATCAAACCCTGTACACTCGAGAGTCACACGCTCCATATATGGTCAGACCTCATCAAAACCTGTACACTCAAGACACTGCCCCCGCCCCCCCCCCCCCCCCCCCCCCCCCCCCCGCCGCTGCCACCCTTAGATCTCCATATATGGAGCTGACCTGTTCTGACATTCCATATGTTGATCTGACCTCATCAAACCCTGTACACTCATGACACACTCCATATATGGCCAGTACATAATTCATTCTATATGTTGATCTGACCCCCCCATGCCAAAGCACCAGCGCTTGCCCAGCAGTCTGCCGTCACTCACTGAGGCTGGATGCGTGCATGCAGCTTCTCACCCTCAGGGCATCTCACCCTCAGGGCATCTCACCCTCAGGGCTTCTCACCCTCAGGGCATCTCACCCTCGGGGCTTCTCACCCTCAGGGCATCTCACCCTCAGGGCATCTCACCCTCAGGGCATCTCACCCTCGGGGCTTCTCACCCTCGGGGCTTCTCACCCTCGGGGCATCTCACCCTCAGGGCATCTCACCCTCAGGGCTTCTCACCCTCAGGGCATCTCACCCTCGGGGCTTCTCACCCTCGGGGCTTCTCACCCTCGGGGCTTCTCACCCTCAGGGCATCTCACCCTCTAGGGCTTCTCACCCTCAGGGCATCTCACCCTCAGGGCATCTCACCCTCAGGGCATCTCACCCTCTGGGCATCTCACCCTCAGGGCATCTCACCCTCTGGGCATCTCACCCTCTGGGCATCTCACCCTCAGGGCATCTCACCCTCTGGGCATCTCACCCTCAGGGCATCTTACTGCTACTAATAATACAAAGAGCGGCTTATTGATGACAATGTGCAACTTCTATGATAAGTACCCTGTCTTTTGCATGCTTGAATGAACCTAATTTTGACATGACTGGCTATGCATACACAATCCTTACAAGATGCCTCACCTCGTGAATGGCTACTCTGCACATACTTTAGCCTCAGATGAGCGGCACAAAAAGAAAGAAATTACAAAAGCAATTTGTTCTCCTTCATCACCTTATCTGATAAACACATTTTCAACAAATTACTTGCAATTGATTTTCTCATTAGTCATTTTGTGAGTGGTGTCTGCAAAGATGACTACCAATCAAAAAAGTGCTGAAAATACGTTCCTCAATCACACATTAACTACCACCAATAATATAGTTTTGATTGCATATACCATATTTACTATGCATGCCATTGATGCTTATGTGATGAAATCATAGGTCTATATTTGTAAAGGGAGGCATACGGTATTGAATTGATATTCCTGATTAGCATTGTGTTCGGGAAATAAGGAGCAGGCGTCGCTAGATAATTTGATGGGACAATCTGGCGAATAAAAAGATTGTGTGACAGACCCTTTGAATCTGGCATGCATAATGAAGTGGGGCATGTTCAGCTTGAAGCTGATGCTGGTGCTGCCCCTCTAATGCTATTGCTTTATTATTTTTATTCAGAACATTGGCATTTCAGTCATTTGGAATTCCAGTGATTTTCCAGAGATATAAAATAAGCTACTGTATGTTCTGCACCGGTATATTTGCTTATGTTCTTCCATGTCTATGTGGATTGTGGACTAAGCATATAGGCTAAGAACTTGGACCTGATTCGTTTTTTGCCTTGTCTGTCTTGCAGGGCAGCTTGAGAAGCAGTCATCAAATCTCCCCCCAGGAATTCCTCGGGGAGCTGAAGTCGGGGGCTGTGGACGAGCGCCTGTTTGCATGTCTGGATTCACTGCGCGTCTCCCTCACTAGCAACCCTGTCAGGTGAGAATGAAAATGGCCTTTTTTCGTACATGTAATATCTGCCCTTACAGTTGTCTATTTGCTTTTGCAAACACACAGACAGACAACATGTTTCTCTTCCCTGGTCACCATACACTTGTTCCTAGTTTGCCTTCATCCCTTCGGCACACCCAATGGGCTGTGCCCTTTCATAGATATGATATGATATGATATTCCAGAGGTCTTTCCCTCACTGACCCTCCCCTGGTGCTTGGGAGTCGGGACCCTGCAGTGCAACAACTGCCTGCAGAGATGTATTCATATGTATTGCAGCCACACCTGTATCTTGGTTATTCCCTTGCCTGATTTTTAATTGTTTGATTCATATCAGTGGTGTCCCTGTTGCCTCCACTGCATGTTGTACCACAGAGATGACACAGCAGTCAGCAGGTGGGGGTCCAATTCCCCCATTCTCTACTTTAATTACAGCTTTCATGCTTTTATTTTAAAATGCAGGTCACATACAGAGATACAGAAAGCTGCAGGCAATCGAGGGGCAGACAATGAAATTGACAAGTTGCTTGCATTAAAATTACGCATGATTTCAAGAGCCACTTTTTTCATTACTTATGCCCTTGTCAGGTCCTTGCATATTTCAAATCCCTCAAATCTTTTCTCATATGCATTTCGCGCGCGTGCGTGTGTCCGTGTGTGTGTGTGTGTGTGTGCGTGCGTGCGTGCGTGCGTGCGTGCGTGCGTGCGTGCGTGCGTGCGTGCGTGCGTGCGTGCGTGCGTGCGCCTATGTCATTCAGTAATGGGTTTCTCCTCATGGATTGCTGTGCTGTCTAGTACAAGACAGATATTACATCTGTCTGTTGCAATAATGAAAGTATGTGCTGAGTGATAAATGGTTCATTCATTTAGATAGCTCGCAACATTCTGGTAAAGATACTTGGTAAAGGAGTTTTCATTCATTTACATCAGCGACTTTGAAGAGAGCTTTGGGTCATTGTACACCTCTTTGCTCACTTTGTAATTGTCTTGTCAGGCCGATAGGCTAACGATCATTTCCCCTGGATGTGGATACCTTGGATTATGACACAGTTCCTCATATAGGGCATGCCTATTTCCACTTAACACTTTGACGCCATACCCCGCGTTCCCCGCATTTTAATCAAATATCCAACGCTGCCGACATTGTTTTATTACCTTACTAAATGGTCTGTCGTCTTGTTATGATCAGACGCACCAGCGGCCATGACAATGCGAAACGAAACCACAGTGCAGAGCAAGTTGTAGTCCAAACAAACCCCCCGTCCACTTGCATTGGGCTCAATTTCCCAGAAGCCCTAGCAGCCCAGATGATGACTTGATTTCCGGTTTCGTCATCATAACGCGACGGCCTCGTCATCAGGTCCCGGATAAATGCGCTGTTTCTTTTTAATTATTTTAAAACAGAGAATTAAACGCATTAAACAAATAGCGGGAATAGCGTATTATGCAGTGGCGGAACACTGGATCAAACAATTAGCGGCACTAGAACTGTTAACTAGATTTGACACCAGTTTGCATTTTCTTTTGCTACTTACTTATAGTACTTACACCTATAGCCAAAATGTGGGCATAGGCCACGAACAAGTGCTTTCCGGGCATCCCGGTCTTGGGCCAGTTTTCTTCCAGCTGTCAGAAATTCCAGCATTTTTTGGCACTATTTGCTGTAACTGGGGTACACATTTTGTCCAACAATTACACAAATTGGTAGATATATCTTGAGTCATGTGATGAACAAGTATTCAGATTTTTCATATTCCATTCTAAAACAATGTTTATTACTCTGCACCTTATTTGCCTATTGACGTTCATGAATAGATTATAGATACAAATATTTAATTTTCGACCGGTTCATACATGAGGGGTGGTAGAGGTGTTGACTATATGTAACTCAGAAGATGGACAGCGTTGCAGCGCAGCCCATAATCAGAAGATACTTGGAATCAGGGATTGGAGGCAATGATGACAGTATCAAGACATGTAGTAGGGACACCATGGGAGGGACACTCACTCTCACACACACTCACATGCACACTCAAAGACCCTCTTCTAGATCAGGGGTTCTCAACCCGTGGGTTGCGACCCCTAAATTATTTTCGGGGGACCCCAAATTATAAAAAAAAAAATAATTGAGTGAAAAAGTGAATGGCTGGAAAATGGAAATGAAGAGTTTACATAGTACATGCATACACTAATTACACTTTCCTTAATGATTATATCTGGTTTCAGTATTTATTTATGATATATTTTCTCTATTATTAAGGTTATTTTTGCAGTCAGTTTGTATTGGGGGTGGGGAGGGGGGGAGGGGCGGGGATCCCGAGACATGTCCAAAGCATTTCCGGGGGTCCCCAGCAAAAAACGTTGAGAAAAACAGTATCCACACACCGTGCATTTGTTATATTCTTGTCATTACAGTATGTTTTTTTCGAATAATTGCCACTTGGACAGATTCAGTTAGAAATCAAGAAATGCATTAAAATGAACAGCAAAAACAGTCTAGCAATATATAAACCCAATGTTTTTATAGCTAGCTTGACTGGTGTTAACCTTTTTTAGAAAGTTGTTTCCTCTCGAACTGCAATCCCTTATCAAATCCGAAATCTGCAGACAGTGCAGCTTAACCTCACAAACACCTTGCTCTCTGTCTCCATGCAGCTACAGCACAGATGAAACTTTTGTTTCGGCTTGCTGTACAAGAACTATGTGTACTGGCAGATACTGTGCATATACAGTAGGTTGGAACTTGGAACTAATATGATTCCCCTACAAGCCTGGCTCCTGTGCAGAATTGTACACATTGTTGCTGTGAATAGTACAATAGCCTATAATAGCCTATACAGTTGTATTGTTAGAGACACCTGGCACACTCATTGTAAATTACAGTTTGCCTCTACTGAGTTTGCTTTTGTATGGGTAAATAACCGTGGTCCGGATCACAGTGCCTGATTTGTCTTGTTATACATGAAGAATGTTAGATGTTTTGTCAACTTTATAAATTATGATCCAAATGTTATTTGGTTGTTTTTTTTGGTTTTGTCTGTGTTGTAGATGCACGGCAAAATGAACAGAGGTTTTGGCTTTGTTTTTAGTCATTCATTTTTAATGAGGAACTAAAATGTATTGTTTTATTATTCATTGAAATAATTCCATGTATCCACAGAGTAAATCTGAGGCCCAATATCATTTGCTTATCCTTCAAGGATGGAGATTGTACTCTCAAAGTCAAATTAGAGTGTGTTGTGTGTATGAAGATGTACAGATTTTTTATTTTATATATTTTTTTTAACTTTTTTACTTGATTATTTGTCACTACGGGCCACTCCACCCATTTTGCAACCAGATCTTATTTTAATTATGTTTGTTGTGTGTAATACGTGTTTTATTTATTTTAATTTTAGTATTTCAAAGTGCCAGTAATGTCACTTCCTTCGTGGACTACATGTGTGGGTGGGAGGGGCGGGAAAACACTGTCTATTTAAAGTGAACCTATGCGATGGCCCCTGGAGCTGGTGTTTATGCTAACAGCTGGCAGCAATTATAGTTAAGTGGAGTCTCATAAACAAACATTTTGTCTAATGCTGCACGATTCTTGCTCAAATGTGAATATTTTCCTCCACAAGAATTTCTTTCTTCTATTTTCTATTTTTTTCCATGAAATTATTTATACTAGTCCTTACCCGTTCTGAATATATGAACAGCAAATGATGTTCAGTGTGGGTAATGTGATGTAATAGATCACATTACTGATAGGGGGGAATTGTTTACAGATGGTCTTGGGAAGTTGGGTTGGGCAGTTATGATCCAACAGATATAAAAGTGCACAGTATTGTAACTGTTGCCAAGGCAATGCCCCGTCCGGGTGGAGTTAAACCCTGTTGTTGTTGCGTGCTAACGGTAGGCGGTTAAGACAACGTCTCCATTTGGCCACCCCGAGTCCCCGACAGATAAGCATTCCATTATGATGGAGCTGTTAAGTGTGTCACGCAGCCACGCTGGGTGCGCGCGACGCAACCCCCGCGTTGGCCGCGATGCTTCCCCAAAGAAGAAGTTATGTCGACGGACGCAAGAGTAGCTGTAGGCTACTATGGGTCCGAGTGGGTCTGATGTATAAGTCTGATGCCTGCCTGGGGGCGGTGTGGAAAAGGGGAGGTGCGTTGGAGAATAGAAGGGGAATGTTGCGCGGAAAACTGTGTCCCAGTATTAATCAGTATCCGTCCCAACATGCATTTCACTGGTGACACGTGATTTGCGGGGAGATGAGTTGTTTTTGACGCAAATTCATGTAATTAAGATGATTGTTAGAATTTTTGGCGTGTACAGGGCAGATTGAGGTTGGAGGACAGGGCTGCACGGCGCTAGGTTCCTTGAGGCTGTCCGTGCGTTGTGGCGTTGTGAGGAGGCGCTCTAGGTGAGCAGCTGTCTTGCTCTATGCTAGGGAAGGGACAGACTGACTGACTGACAGACAGCGGTTCTTGAATTTAATAATGATATATATATATATATATAAAAAAAAACTAAACAAAAACATAAGATTAACTAAAATGAATTGGACAGCCAACTAGTGCTACACGATTCTTCACAAAATGAGATTGCATAGGTGTCTCAATCTAAATCTCGATCTTTTATCGATTAATTCAATTTTCAATTTTCGTCTTTATTGACTAATTTCCTATTTTAGCTCCACACCCCGCCCCATGCGCCATTGATTGAATTAAATATTTATTATCAGTTTGCAGAATTACAGTACAATTCAAGCACAACTCAATACAAAGACTGTTAACTGTGAGTGGATGACGAAAGCATTACACTTGTTTACAAGAGGGTCCACCTTGTTCAATTCATCAAAACATTTAGAGACGTACAAATAGACACTTCTATATAGCCAAAGAACAGAACGGGAATTCATCATGAATGCCAGTGCAGGCCTCTAGTCAGGCTTCCTACAGTATTCCTTTCTTTTGCCACAGCAAACCATTTTGTTAACTCCATGTTTTCTGACTAACTCGGACAGGTACACAATTTAAGTTAAATGCTTTGGGGCACAACAAGTCCCTCGACCTTGCCGGTCTCATGTATAAAACAGTTCCAGTGTGTTGTTGGTGGGTGAATGCTAAGGTGGCAATATCCTTGCATCATCTCCTGACCAGCTGGCCCTGTATTTCACTGGTTATTATCTGCCCTTGTTGTTTGATCTCATATGGTTCTGGGCCTGCGGCTGTCGTCCACAGTGTGGTAGTACAGTACAGTTACAATATATTCTGTGGTTGGCTCCCTCTGTGCTTAATCGGAGTCTCTGATTGGACAGCTGATTGATGTGAAGGTGTCTGATTGGACTCAGGAGTGATGTTCCCATTACTGGCCTCGACTACCATATGGCCGACATGAATTTGATCATTATCTTGTCTTTCCTTCTTCCCCAATTCTGGCTTACTTCTATTCATTATCTTTTCTGTTCCATTTTTTACACTCATCCAGACTTTTATAATATAATTGAATTAAATTATTCTAGATGAAAGTAGTAGATGAAAGTAGCAAGTAATAAAACTATTTTTTGTATAATGAATCATACAGTATCAATATTATACTATGAAGTTGGGATTGTGCTTGTCCATGAATCACCATACCCGCCACAGACAGCTTCTGTTGTGTCTGACATCACATGCCCCATAGGGAGTTCCCCAGCATCAGCACAAATCGATTATGGACATGCCCAATGTCACTGATTAGGAACAGGCTCGTGTGTGTGTGTGTGTGTGTGTGTGTGTGTGTGTGTGTGTGTGTGTGTGTGTGTGTGTGTGTGTGTGTGTGTGTGTGTGTGTGTGTGTGTGTGTGTGTGTGTGTGTGTGTGTGTGTGTGTGTGTGTGTGTGTGTGTGTGTGTGTGTGTGTGTGTGTGTGTGTGTGTGTGTGCCATGTAAAACCATATGACGTTGGGGCAGTGCCATGACTGATTCAAATAATGAATTTCATGAATTAATATTTTAATATTTTATTTCTAACTATACTATTCTGTATAACATGAAGCATATCTGTAAAGTTAGTGCATGTAGGCTTATTGAAGTAGAGGGACAATGGGTTGTATTAACTGCTCTGCTTACAGAACAGCACAAGTTCACGTTACCAGAGACTCATGCAACAATAGATTAGATTCAGTGTTACGAATGGTCTGTTAAACCGTGGTCTTAACCATTAGCCCGTTTAGGATTACAAAAGAGTATTTATGTATTGTTTTGTTTTGTATCCCCACCTGCTTCCAAGTTTGGATCAATATGTGATGGAATGGAAGGAGCTCTTTCTCCTGATAGCTAAACCATTTCTTTAAGGAAACATTCCATATTGCACCATGTATAGCTAGCCTGCAATTGCAGCTGTTAATACAAAATCAATACCCAGCGCTATGGCCTCATCCAGAAATCTAACCCCATTGGCTTTCCCCAGTCCCAGTAGTTTATGAGGACACTCCAGTGCAAGAGTGCCAGTATATACGTGAGATGAGTCACTGGTGATAGCAGCTCGCTCCCCTTCATACCTCCATCTTTCTCTTTGCGCCTTCACCTCTCATCAGGCAACATTGGCCCCTTCTTTCTCTTCTCATTCATCTTAAGAGCAAGACATGGCTCTCACTCCTCTACACCCTCTTCTTTCAGCCCAGTCATCAGTCCCTTAATGCTGTCTCCGTCTCCCCCTTGCCACTCATTCTCCAACTCCCATCATACTCCTTCACCTGCCCTCTCTGCCAGTTTCATCTCCGCTCACGACGGTCCATTAACAACATTTCACCCCTTTAAGTCTTTCCTTGCTTATGCCCCTTTATCCTTTCTCTCGACCTCGGTTCGCACCAATCCTCTAGTTTCTACTCTGTGTCAAAATAATCCTGTCTTGTGTGTGTGCTAGTGTCCCAGCAAAAAGCCCACTAGCCCAAGATGTAATGTAAAGCCCATAATTTCCCCTGAGTCCAATAAAAACAGTAGCCCCGTCTCACTTCTCTCTACAGGGGATTGCTTAGTCAAGGTGACAAATCTACAGCACAGATATTTCTGAAGAGAATGACAACTTTTATTTTTCCCTTTTTTTCCAACATCTCCTCATTCCACTCTGCTTCACCTTCCCTGAGTTCTCAGCAATACCCTTTGAAATTTCCTGTAGCAGAGCAAACCAATGTTGATAATGGATGAAAATCCATCAGGGATGTATCACCACTGTTTTGGTGCAAGACCAAAACAAGACACTGTTTTGGTGATTCAAGATTATAATGCAGTGCTAGTGTTAATCTAATCTGTCACTTTAAATGGCTGTTAAAACACCCCAAACACCCGGGATTTTTTATGATCATTAAATCAGGGAGCCCAGCGATTTGCAGCTATGGAGCGCATTTCTAAGGTGCACCAGGCGCCATCTTGAATGTAGCTGAAGTAGCTAGATGTAGCCAAAACACTCCCGAGGCGATCGACAACAAGGAAGGTCTGATTACTTTAACGCGACTAGCGACCGCAATGTGGCCGTCAAAAACCTAATCTTTGGTTAGAATTGGACGGATTGATTTAGATCAAGAGTTATTCACGTTTTTAGATTTTCGATCTCACTATTTGATAGGACAGAGACATCCGTTTATGTCGCTCAGGGTGTTAAATGGTCATGTACACATATCCTCCTCTATGGATATTATTTATATTATACAAAAAAGAAAAACGTGTTGAGATTGAGATGCTGCAAAAATGTTGCACGCCTTTAGGGTTTAGAACAGTGAATGGAAGGTTGTTGATACTATGATCTATGGTGTCAACATCTGCGTGAAGCATCTGCGGAACACGTGAAGTCATGCCCTGTTCTTGCAAGTCTTGCATGATGCTGCATCACATGCTGTCTGTCTCAAATCCATTCACGAGGCTACGAGCGCCGGCTTTGAAGAGTGGAATTATCAATAATACAACCCAAATCGTGACTGACTTGTCCATGTCTATATTTTCACAGGGCTTATAAAAAAAAGGTGTGTATTTTAATTGTATTGTATTAAAACCTCTTGAGCCCCAATCCCCCGCCGGCGGGGGCAGAGGCTGTCCACCTCATGAACAGCTCTCAGCGGGTAAATGGGGCTGGTCAAGGTCTTAGGTTCCAACTCCGATATTTTAGATTTTCCCTCCTGTGAAATTAGGCTATTTTATGATAACTCTCATAGGGATTGCATTGACAGCTGCAGTACACCGTTCTAACAGACCTGAAGTGGGGCCGCTGTCTCATTTTGGGGGCGAGAAATTTGTATTCCCTGTGTGTGTCTATTCACTTATTTTGGTCTGATCCTCCCTGATTGCTAACGAAGCCCTCCTCCTGCCAGCTCCACTCTTACTGTGCCCCTCCCCTCCCCTACCTACCACAATGGTTCATGGCTGAAAGCGCAATGATGTGGGTGGGAAGGTACAAAGACTTCATTATGTTTTTGAGAGCCTCTTGAGCACTGCTGTACTGCTGTGATGGGCTTTAGACAATTGGGAGAGGGTCCTCATTTATGTTGAGAGCTTTTAATCATGTCAAATATGTCCTCCCAGAGCCCATGGCTCTGATTTTGATTGTAATTAATGACTGTCATGATAGACAAACACTGCCAAAGACTGATGGCTTATTATGCCCATTAACCAAATGCTTAGGTTATATAAGGTTGTTTCGTAGATCAAAGGGTCACTTTGCCCTAAATTAAACCAATGCCCAAGAAGAATGAGTCATTCCCTCTCAGATTTATTTCTCGCTGCTTCTAGCCACTGCCAGGCTATTTCGTTATATCTTCTATCCTTTTCAAGACATGATTATAGTGTTTTGTCCAGATGCATTTTAGATGATCTTTTGGTCATTAACTAATTTCCAAGGACATCATTTGACATACGTTTTTGGAAAGCCCACAACGCCAAGGATGTAATTTGACATAATTCCTTTTATTGATGCTAGATCGCGTTGTTCGCTATCGTATGAGTCACCATTTTTTTCTGGGACTCTGACACCAGAGATGCCCGCGAGTCTCGGAGCTGGAGTCCGAGTCGAATCTGGAGTCTTTGGGGGTCGAGTCGAGTGTGGAGTCTCAGTAAAAAATTATAAAAAATAAAATAATAATAATGAATTTAATAATTTATTTATATGACATAGCCTAAGGCTGAAATACAGTTGTGATGAGCTACACACCCAACCCCAAATGAAAAATGTACAGAATGAATGTTTATCAGAATAGTATAGCTACATTCAATTCAATCAATCAAATCAACTGCGCACTGCTGTGTTCAACGAGAACGCTCAACCCCAGACATTTCCCGTTGGTCACAGTCGTTGGCTGTTACAGTTCCAACCTTCTCATGGTTCCATTTCCAGGACAGGAGCGACTAGCCTAAAGTGTCTCCATTCGAAAAGTGAACCTTTTTTCATTATCCATCTTATTCGTGCAATGGTCCAAAACAGAACTAACAGCTATATTGTCGTGACACTTACGCTATTATCTAATTCTGTAAGTTTACGGTTTACACCATCAGCCTCTCAAACAAGCCATGGCTTGTTCCAATGCGTATTGTGCGTCGTCGGCTACCCTCCCAAAAAACAGACACACAAGCTGTCGACATGCTGCTTCATGGCATGTTGACAGCTTGCAGATCTGTTATTTTGGGCACATAACCAACTAGAAAAAGTGCCCCTCGGGGCACAGGTCTCCACCAGGGCAGGTCAGGTTGTGGCCTCCTGGTGGCGCTATAATAAGCCAATGTGAAAAATTTCTTCTTACGCCTTGGATGGAAATTGGATGATTTGAGGCATTTTGTTCCAAAAATGTGTTTCGCAAAAATCCACCTGTTGGTGGCGCTATAACAGGCCAATGTGAAAAGGGTGGGATATATTCCTCGGCCTAGTAGGAACGTCTGTGAAAAATTTCACGTAAATTGCATGCTGCGTTCATGATTTGAGGCTTTTTGTTCGAAACGGGCCAATCCTGCAAATTTTGAAAGCCAATGTTAGCCAATGAAATGAAATGAAATGAAATGAAATGAAATCTATATTTACCCAGGGTATCTGGGCTAAGCTCAAGAACTTGTTTCCAGCCAGGCCCTGCTCATAGAACACATTTCATCGTAGTGGTTGATGCCTTGTTCAAGGGCATTTCAGCGGTGGTAATTTTAACGTGTCGGACGGCTGATTCGAACTGGGAACCTTCCGGTATCTAGACCGCGCCGCTATCCGTTCGGCCACCGCTGCCACGATCAGGATGGAATATGAAATATCGGACATATCTGTCTTGATCATATGACTAGAGATACTGTGTAACGATTTGCGGGATTTTTGGACAAAATATGGAGGAGTAATATAAAAAAATGTGTTGGCCTCCTGGTAGCGCTATAACAGGCCGTTTTTTTGGGGGGCAGATGTTCATCGTTGGCATCTAGGGAGTGTGTGTGCAAAGTTTGGCATCGACCGGATTTTAACGGTGTTGGAGATTAGCTGTACCCGGACAGGCATTTAATTCATTAATAGGTACAAAAATAGAGTCTTTGAGGGGCGAGTCCGAGTCAAGTCTAGAGTCTCATTTGTGGCGACTCGAGTGCGACTTCATTAGGAGTCTTTAACTCGAGTTCGGCATCTCTGGGATCTCATGACCGAAAAAAAAACGGCTGATTGACTCTACAGGGGCAGGGAGAGAAATTTGACACGATTACATTCCATATTTCCATTGGCAATGAGTCACTGGAGTAGCATCTACCCCACAGCCTGTAGTTCTGCACTTTTCCCGCTGAAATGATCATTGGGTGGGGACTAGTAAACACAGCCGCACCGCGTGACGTAGTTATCTTACACGCAACACTTCCGCCACTTTTCAGCGCAGGTCTTGCCCAGGGTGACAGGACCACATTCTCTTCCCACGTGCAAGAGACTCCTGCGTCTTTTGAGAGCAGCCATGGGCGGATTGTGGCAACTCATGATATTCTATGATTTTTCTAAGGTTAGTGAAAAACTCTGAATGCTGGCAGCCGCAGCATAGACAATGTTTTAACAATGGCAGGGAGTGAGTTAACACTAAAAAAAAGAAAACAAAAAAGAAAACAGCTGATATTCTAGATTTAATCTACTGAAGTCCCATTTGTTCAACCAGAATGTAAATTGCTGCAATAAATCACGTTGGTCCATTTTGTCAGTGTTATCAACCACTTGTAGGCAGCCTTGAACCCCTATGACCTCTTATTGACCTGTTCTTCATTTTCACTCCTCTGCTTTGCTGCTGATCTCTCCTTTTGTTACAGAATAACTAGGGATTCACCGAAAGGGAAATTCTTGGCTGAAACTGAATACCGAATATAGGAAACAGTTGGCCAAAAACCGAATACTGAATATCCAAATATGATTAATATTATTTGTTCCTACCATTGCTGTCATGGCCGTACCTTAAAGCTACCTGATTTATGGCAACTTAAATAATAATCACTATTATGGATCCATAAAACATTTATTCAGCTCTTTTGAATGCATTAATTGCATACACTATTCGGTGATAGGCCGAAACCAAATAGGCCGAAAATGCATTTTTAGCCATTTTCTGCCGAATATTTTCTGCGGCCGAATATTCGGTGCATCACTAAGAATAACCATACCCAGGGATATGCACACTCAATGTTGCAGCCTTTGGGTTATGCTCTGTGTACATCATGGCTACATGCTGCACATGTTACAGCCTTTGGGTTATGCTCTGTGTACATCATGGCTACATGCTGCACATGTTGCAGCCTTTGGGTTATGCTCTGTGTACATCATGGCTACATGCTGCACATGTTACAGCCTTTGGGTTATGCTCTGTGTACATCATGGCTACATGCTGCACATGTTGCAGCCTTTGGGTTATGCTCTGTGTACATCATGGCTACATGCTGCACATGTTACAGCCTTTGGGTTATGCTCTGTGTACATCATGGCTACATGCTGCACATGTTGCAGCCTTTGGGTTATGCTCTGTGTACATCATGGCTACATGCTGCACATGTTGCAGCCTTTGGGTTATGCTCTGTGTACATCATGGCTACATGCTGCACATGCATTGCATTTAATTGTATTGCTGAACGACCCCTAAACAAAGTAGTAGTCGTAAGCAACTATTGCCACCATTCAGGGTTCTTTTTTTTTCCCCAGCCGGTTGAATGACTCAAGGATGTGCACAGTCAAATAATTTTGCAGACTTGTAGTTATGTATGAAGGCGTGTGTGTGTTCCTATGGGTCTGCTTAGCTGCGACAGTTACACGCACGTACACACACACACACACACACACACACACACACACACACACACACACACACACACACACACACACACAGCTGGGCTCCACGTTGGTTCTCATTGACAGACGTTTTTGTCCACCCTTAAGTTAATCACGTTAATCAACGTAAGTAGCCTTGCCGAGCCATGAGGCCCATAGGGCAGGAGCCTATCTCCTGTTTCTGTAGCTTGAGGCAGCTTGATGTACAAGTACACCCCCTGGACTAGTATGTCGCAGTAACTTACCCCCACTCCAACCCTTGATTCTGAGTGTCAAGCAGGGAGGCACTGGGTCCCATACTCATCTTTGGTATGACCCAGCCGGGGATTGAACCCCGACCTCCCAGTCTCAGGGCGGACACTCTAACCACAAGGCCACTGAGCTGGTCATGTTACAAGAGGCTAATAGGACCAAATACATGCACCTAACACACTGTGATCCGAGTGCCGACTTTCTTCATTCTTGTTTAAATAGCCTACTTCAAAATTATAGACATAGCTCAGTATCATCTATAAACTGTAGCTAACATGGCATATACATAATAATTTGATATGTTGAGGAGTAAGCTATATTGTAAACGTTGGATAACTCATTTTGCGCTCCCGTCTCCGCTGTGCCTCCACAATGTGCCCAAAATAACAGTGCACACACACACACACACACACACACACACACACACACACACACACACACACACACACACACACACACACACACACACTCCCCGATGACACACTGCATCCATGCGTTACCCAATTTACGTCCTACTCGAAGTACAATTTTGACACCATAGATTTCACTGTGTAGTAGTTTATGAATTGAACACATTGATAAAGTTCCCTGCTGCGGTTCCTTGCTACTTGGATCCGGACGTAACATAGGACTACAAAATTACGTCAGACTTAAATACAGAATCTGTGTTTTTATGGATCTAGGAGTGATTCACATCATTTTAATTTCAAGTACCCCCAGTTTCTTCATAATTATTGGCTAAAGGACTGAGACTGACATGAAATGCTCGCATTCATTTTCAGAGTTTATCATATTAATGTGTATTTGTATTTTTGCTATATTATGTTTGCACTTGATTGATTGGGTTTTGGCTGTTTGTATCGACATGGACAAGGGAAGGTGTCGCACCCCCGGACACTATAAAAGTGACACTTCCTGTTATTTATAGCATGCAACGCTGACGAAGGCTCCAAGCCGAAACGCGTACGTTGTGCTGTCTGCAGCATACTATGCCAACCAGAAAATAATAAAAGTGTCTTAAATTACATGTCCGTGCACCTTGGCTGGTAATCCAGTCTGGCAGTGTGCCGCGGGTTCGACTCCCGATCCCGAAGGCCTTTACTGCATTTCTCCCCCCCCCCCCCCATTTCTCTCCCCATTTACTGTCTGTCCCTTCATAAAAAAATATAAAATAAAGGCGAACGCCACAAAAAAAACATTTAAATGACATGTCCGTGAGTGCTGGTGTTCTCTTCTTAGAGATTTCTTTAAAAGTACCCCAGTTTGACATGTAGGTTAGCTACTGACCCCCATTTAAAGCCATTTATCTCTGGGACCCCAAGTTATTATTTTGTATTTATATTTTATTAACGGAGTGTACAAATGGACCAGTTAGGGTCCATTTGGCTCCATTTGTACACTCTTGAGTTACAGACCCTCATATTCCATTTGGTTTGTATCTATCATTTAGCTGCAAGGGACCCCTAGGAACTCCCTGAAGGACCCCTGATCCCACTTTGAAAATCGTGCACTGTCCTACAGAGCACATTGTGTCTGTCCTACAGAGGACATTGTGTCTGTCCTACAGAGCACATTGTGTCTGTCCGTGTTCCACAATGTAAACACTAACCAGTGACATCCGTTCTATTTGCAGCATTTTGTAAGCACTTGAGCAGTCATTAGCATCACAACATGGTCTGTAATATGAATATTGACAAACAGCGGTCATCTTTGTCAACCAAAACTTTTGGGGAGATCATTTTTTAAGAAGATGAACATTTCGGTGCATGTAGTCTAGCAAAAACAATTGTAGGACAGAAACAATTGTCTGTTTTTATTTTTTGCCTGCGGGTGAATACAAAAAAAAAAAAAGATTGTGGAACAATATATGTAACATAGCCGGTTTTCACTTCTGGTTCACGGGTTGTGAATTTTTCTCAGAATAAAAAGATTGTGTCAAGGGGCGGAATAATAAATTAATTCATATCTGGCAGGGGATCAACGTGTTAATAATGCCTGATGCTTGTTTTCTATGATTTGGCATATATACCTGCAACCCTTTGTTGACTCTTGTCTCCTTTTTCGAACAGCGAGACACTGTTTTTTTTAGCATGCATCTCCTGCACACCCGCCTCCATATCCTGGAACAAGTGCACTGTGTTCCACCAGGTTATGTAGACAGGCTTATAGGCTCCCTTATCAAGGTTCTGCTGGCTGAGCAGACAGAAGTAATTCTCTGCTTCATATACAGGTTCAGAGGCTTACCCTGTGACTCCTGCCACTGACCCCGGTCTGCTTCACCTACCTCGGCCGCTCCAACGCTCCCTTTCTCCTCTGATGAGGGCCCACAGGGCTAGCCCACGTCGCCAGCCAGGCTACAGGGTGTAATTGTATTAAATGGATGTGATAAATGGATCTGACAAACAAGTGGAAATTGGTTTTTGATATTATATTAAAACTGACCTTCAGGTTTAAGTCCCCAGATTTGTTATTTTGTCAGTTTAGCTATTCAATAGAGTGAGCCTTTGGGCCCCCCTTCCTGTTGTGTTTAGTAAACATGGGATGGGACGGCCTTGTCTGTCTGTAGCACGGCCCATAAAGATGAGTACACAGCCCCAAAACAGATATTACACCATTTTAACCCTGTAAGACCCGGATATATTTCTACTTGCAAAAAAGAGATTTCAACCTTATACTACTTTTTGCTATAATAAAATAATACAATAATAAATAATACATTAATAATTTACATTTGGGGGATATCTTTCACAATAATAAATAAAACATGTTCTAGACATTCTAATGATCACAAAAAAACATATATTAGTTATTTTACTTACTTTTATCAGGGTTAAAGGTCATAGGTTAAAATTGTTCAATTTTGTATTAATTAATTAATTAATTCAAATATGTTGTATTATTGCAACACTGGGTGTTAGGTTAAACACGCACAGTCTCTCTCTCACACACACACACACACACACACACACACACACACACACACACACACATAGACCAAGTTTAGCTTTTTGCCTGGTGCAGTGTGAATCGTTTAAAAAGTGTTCAACTTGAGCAATTGTTGCCTAATTGGACAGAAAAGACAACGCATGTGTTGTGCACGTATCCATACCCAGTCTTGGTCTGACCATATAAAGTGCATCTTTTAGCATCAGGTCTGAGGACGTCTCTGCTCAGGAGGATTATTATGCTCTTCATGGCCTTTCCTTCGTAGGGTGATGATTAATAGTATTTAGTAACATGATATTAAGTGACCTCTTGGACACATAATGGAGAGTAATGGTACATATAATAGGACGCCGTGCCTCTGAAAGCGTTGACATTCTGGGAGGACTACTTAGCAATTTATGCTAATCTAGCAGTTTTGCCATCTTCCTGTGCCTTGACATATAATTTCTATCAATTCTTATCCAGAGCGACTTACACAGTACAAAGTGGCTTCAACTCCATGATGGCATGTACGTTCGGTACATATCAAACCTAGCTAAATAACATACCATTTAAATAATATGCTAACTTATATGTGGACAAGCAAACGGCATACGGTATGTAAATAACTTGAATGGCATGTTAATTAGCAAACATACATCTGGATACCAGCATAACTGGTAACGGGTTCTGCTACAAAGAAGCACATTTGCCAGGGTATCATATAAGGATCCTCATGCGCTCAGTAAGCGGTCCTCATGCCGGCCGGCCCTCCCATATATTGGACGCACGCACGCACGCACGCACGCACGCACGAATGTGAATGTGAATGTCTGAAAACTATATTTTAATACCATGGTCTTCACTTTGGATAGGTCAAGTCGGCATTACTCTTGGGGGTTTGAGTTTCAGCATAAGCTCGACGGGGCCTGTCGGGTTCAGGCTCTGACAATTCATGGTAATTATTCGGTTACTGTATATGGCTCGGAATGAGTAGACCTACACATGAGGTATAAAGGGCTGTTCACACCAAGCACAATACTATTATTATAACAGTAAATATATAGTTAAAAATATGCACCATTCTGCGTGAAACCTTTCATGCATACTCCCTGGAGGCCAAGGAAAAACCTCTGCCCTGCATTTTTACCAGGAGGACAACTTTTGCAAAACATGTTTTTCCTTCAGACGCAAATCACGCAAATTTGTACACAGTATCTCTATAGTCATGTGATCAAGACGGATCTGTCTGATTTTTCATATTCCATCCAGATTGGCTTACATCGGCTTCCAAAAATTTGCAGAATTGGTGTTTTGAACAAATCATGATAGCAGTGTGCTATTGCCGTGAACAATTAACTTTGCACATACATTCCCACTAGGCCCAGAAATAAATGCCACCCTTTTCACATTGGCCTATTATTGTGCCACCACCCCCTCTTATTGTCTCCACCAGGCCGAAGGCATGGGGAGAGAGTATGTTTTGCACTCCGTCCGTGTGTGTGTCCGTCCGTCCGTCCTTCCTTCCGTCCGTCTGTGTACAGCTAATCTCCGCCACCGTTAACCCGGTCGATGCCAAACTTTGCACACACACTCCCTGGATGCCAACGATGAACCTCTGCCCCACATTTTCCAGAACGGCCTGTTATAGCGCCACCATGAGGCAGCTTTTCACATTTTTTACCTAAAACTCACCGATCTGTGTGAAACGTTGCATGCACACTCCCTAGAGGCCAAGGACAAATCTTTGACCTGCATTTTCCGCATCTGCCTTTTATAGCGCCACCAGGAGGCCGACTTTTGTAAAACACATTTTTTGATATTACTCCTCCAGATTCTGTCCAAAAATCTCACAAATCGTTACACAGTATCTCTATGGTCATGTGCTCAAGTCGGATCTGTCCGATATTTCATATTCCATCCTAATTGGCTATAATTGGCTTTCACAAAACAACAAAAGCCTCAAATCATGAACGCAGCATGCAATTTACGTGAAATCTTTCACACATTTTCTTACTAGGCTGAGGAACCCTTTTCACATTGGCCTGTTATAGCGCCACCAACAGGTTGATTTTTGCAAAACACATTTTTGAAACAAAATGCCTCAAATCATCCAATTGCCATTAAACCCTTTTCACATTGGCCTATTATAGTGCCACCAGGCACTCTGCATTTCCTCAACAAAATGAAGGAAATTGTTGCAAAAAACTAACAAACAAAAAAACCTGTTTATATTACTCCTAAACATTTTGCCAAACATCTCACACAGTCCTATCCTCCTGGTGGAGACCTGTGCCCAGAAGGGCACTTTTTCTAGTTCCCTTTCTTTTAGTTATTTCTTTCTTGGAAAAAACTACATGCAATGAAAAAACTAAACGAATTTCAGACACTTTTTTGCCAGGTGCTTGAAAAGCAGCCTGAACTACAATCGATAGCACTTGTAAAGATGACCTAAAACAGTTTGGCAGCACGCACGTGTGCACGTGTGTGTGTGTGTTTATTTTCCTTACGGTGCAAGATCCTCAACGCTGTGTCTGATTGTGATTGGCTTACCCTGGAATGTTAACCTATGTTGACCAATCATCATCGTTATGATGACGATATGCCCTGTGGAAGCAACTTCCTCTTTCTCATGTGGAATGCTGAGTGCTCTCACTCTGGGAGCGCACTCAGCGCACCCTGTCAGTTTACATGACAGACTCCCACTGGCAGGAGGAGGAGACGGTTCTTTTGGATCACGTTACGTGACGTGGGTAACTCACCCATTGAAAACACAGTAACCATAATGGCTTTACTGAATGGGAAAGGGTAACTAGTTACCTAAGGACCACTTTTCAACTTATCTTGTCACTGGTGGACGGGTTTCTGAACTGCCCACATCCCTCCCACAGACCAAGTAGAAACAAATTGTGGCATTTTCTCATGAACATTAGTGAGGACCAATTTTATGAAGGTAGGTTGAAAAGTGGTGAAGTGGTCCACACAAATTAGTTGCGAGCGTAAAATAACTCGTTAGTAACTACTTAGTCACAACACTGCCTAAAAACGACCGTAAACACGACCTTAGTGGACACTTTTTCATGATTGGCTGCCTCTAAGCCACTGGGAGACTTACTGTATACCCATAAAACCCATAGTCTGAATGCCGCAACGTGAAGCCCTATTGGCTGCTATCGGACGGCAACAGAAGCTAATGTTATGAGCTAATTGAAGCTACAGGACAGCCATAACAAAACACAGTGAGTGAACCAACAAAAGAACGTCGGGGAAAATGAACGAGAACAATGGCCGGGAGGTTGTGACGGAGAAATATACGTTTTATAATCAATAATAGTGTGAATAAAAATCTGATAACTGAGAGCAAAAAGGGTAGTTTACTTGAAGCACAGGAAAGGGTGTTAAAAAATAAGAGGGGAATACATTTTATACTTGTGTAACCTGTATGTGAGAATATATGCAGTACTTCAGCTCAGTGTAGTGAACTGGAAAACTGCTGCCCTAATAGTGGAACAAAATATGGGCCATTCAGATTAACCCATTTTGACCTGGGAACGATTCTACAAATATCTTCTAAATCTTGACAGTTTTCTGAAAAACCCCATGTTTCTATGTCAGTGGTTCTCAAAACTATTTCATGTCAAGGATGTAATTGGCTTCAGACCCCCATCTGAAAATATGTTGTTCCAGGGACCTCCCCCAGAAACAAAGATTTGAGTTAAAAATGTTCACTCAAAAATAGCAGACCTACAAGCTCGTAGCGCGGCACTCGGTGCCGCGCTATGAGCTTGTAGATCTGCTATTTTTCAATAGCTAAAGTATAACAAAATGCTTAGAACACCAAAAGGGATTCCTGCCCAAAATGGGTTAATGCCCTCATTTACAGTCAAGGAAGGGCAAACAGATGGAGATGGAAGAGAAACGGGAGGAGAGGGAGAGAGACAGCTCTTGCAAACATTCAGCAACAGATTCAATATCATTAAGAAACATAGCTATGGGTTTTCCTTAAACTATCAGAGCTGCAAAGATCAGCTCTGACATTGCAGTGAGGGCAGGGTTTTTCCTAAATCTTTTTTTTTTAAAACTAGGATTAAAATATTGTACATTTCAATCGACAATTTCATTTGTTTAAGTTTAACTGCCGAATACGGGATATTCCATATTTCAAATTAGATCTGTTGTCTGCCGATTATGGGATATCCCGTATTTGATTGCTTTATATCAATATGAAATGGCTACGCTGCAAACCAGCCTGTAGTCATGCCCCGGTTGCTATGCAACGCTTCCGTCACCCCCAGCACCAGGATTCTTGCACACGGCCCCCATAGAGCATTAGAGCTCCAGTCAAAGTAGGATTTTCTATGCCTCGTATCTCTGAAACTACGAGCTACGAGCATCCTAAATCCTCCAAAATCCTCAACAAACTACAACACGTACAAAACTCCGCTGCCCGCCTGCTCACCAGTACACGCTCCAGAGACCACATCACACCCGTCCTCCACGACCTACACTGGCTTCCCGTCAAACAAAGAATTCACTACAAAATCCTGCTCACCACCTACAAAGCTCTCAATAACCTGGCCCCCCCCTACCTCTCCGATCTTCTTGAACCATATGTCCCCCTCCGCTCCCTCAGGTCCGGTGAAGCCAACCTCCTGAAGGTCCGCAAGGCCAAGCACCGCACCTGGGGTGACAGGGCCTTCTCTGTTTCGGCCCCCAACCTCTGGAATGAACTCCCCAACCATCTCAGAGCTGCTCCCTCTCTCCTCTGTTTCAAAACCTCACTCAAAACCCACCTCTTCAGGATAGCTTTCCCCAGCTGAGGTCTGGATAGGATGTCCCTCCTTTTCCTTTTATCTTTTTAACCCTGTACTGGTGTTGTATCTGTTATGTTTTGCTTTGTTTTGTTTGTTTTTTTCTTATTAAAGTCTGTTTCTAGTGTTCCTATGTAAAGCGCTTTGGGTATTTAGAAAAGCGCTATATCAATTTGAGCTATTATTATTATTATTATTATTATAAATGAATTATCCACGCACTGAAGTTAGAATTCTGTACATTTTCATTATTTTGAAACATTTTACTATAGGACATGAACTGTTACGATAAAGGCAATCTGGGGAAAAATCCTTTGAATTTGCCTCTGGGCCTGCTATCACTATCACCAGATCTCGGCCATTCACTCTCCTTCACGTTGCATGTGTCTTTGTGTACATGTGTCCTAATTCTACACGTTGTAATGGGAGTTGCCGACAGATTCAGTTGCGGAGCTGAATCTGTCTCGAAAAGATTAGACTAAATGTAGGGGTAGTGATATTTTTTGGTTAATACAAAAAGTGTTTTGTCGAAAGGTTATAGTACTACATTTTGATAGTAATCCTTTTGAATGAATGAATGGTTTATTTCGGTCCTTGATTACAAATCAACATAAAAAAACACTTGTGGACTACTGGACTTACAACAAGCACATTATTATCAGAAATGTAAATGTTCCAAAACACACAAATTCATGACTGAAAAATTAAGGAATAGGCTGAAGCATAGTGCTTATTCTTTGCCTATCCTTATCCTATACAATTCTTTAAAATCAATATACTGCAAGACAAAAGGGATAAAAAAAAAGAAAGGAAATGTTTTAATCATTATTTTCAGCCATTTTCAGTCTCCGTTTATGAGCCTAAATTTATAGTGTTCCAGTTTCAATTATGTCTGCTCGTGTCATCACTTCCAATTTCACTTTTTTGAATTTGTATCTTGTCTGAGTTCTCTCTCCTGATTGGATACAAGTGGTATCCTGACCTGAAAAATAATTTGCTAAAGAGCTGGATCACTTAATACTATATAGAACTATTCAACACTTATTTTAACAAAAATAATTCACTTACCCTGATGCAATAAATATGCCAGAAGTGTTTTAGTCACATTGTGTTGACATATAGCTTTTGAAGTCTTAATTTTTGGAAAGATGGTGCTCCTCTCCTAGATCGACGTCATTCAGTCCTCATGACTGAAATGACCTGCCCTATATTTGGTTCAGAGTGACGTCCCATATGTGAGCTGTGACTTCAACCTCCTGTTTCTCCATGTCCCCAGGGGGCACTGCTGTAGTCAGTTAGCCAGCCGTGCACAGGACGACATTTCAGAGTTAACCCATTTTGGACTGATTAAAAAAAGGCTTCTAAATCCTAATAGTGTTCTGAAAAACCCATGTTTCTATGTCAGTTGTGCTCAACCCTTTTCATGTCAAGGACCCCCATAATTATCTCTACTGGGCCATGGACCCCCATCTCAAAATATGTTGTTCCAGGGACCTCCCCCAGAAGCAAATATGTCAGTTAAAAATGTTCGCTCTGAAATATATATTCAAAGATTTGCACCACATTTTCACGACTTTTCAAAAATAGCAGACCTGCAAGCTCGTAGATCTGCTATTTTTCAATAGCTGAAGTATAACGTAACGCTTAAAACACCAAAAGAAAGGGGTTCCCGCCCAAAATGTGTTAATGTTTTATTTCTGGTTCATAACCGCTGTAGCAGAGCGCAACACACTGCCGCACTGCCTGGGAGCCTTGGAGCCGTTCTCCAGAGACACGGTTAGGAGTCAAGCTACCTTAGCTGTGAAGTTAGCCAGATAAGGCGCCTCATTTTTCTCTTTGATTTATGACTGTTTTTGTTTCCCAGGGAATGGGATGATGAATTTGTTTTCCTGATTTTTTTTTTCTCTCTCTCGCTCGCTCGCTCGCTCACTCATTCTCTCTCTCTGGCACACACACACACACACACACACACACACACACACACACACACACACACACACTGTCTCTCTGTCCCCGAGATGATGGTCCTCAGTCGTACAGCGCTGCCTTTGGGTGGGTGACAGTGCATTATGTTGCTACAGGGTCATACATTTGGACATTACTTACTGTTAACTGTTTAGCATTCATGTCAAATAAAAACAGAACTTGCCAGTGTGATGCACTGTGGTGGATAAAGAAAATGTGTAACTATCTTGCTATAAGTGAGTTCAGAATCCAGTCTGATAATGTTTAAAGTACTACACACATGGCATTAGAAATTACATGTGGTGGGCACGGTGGCACAGTTGGTAGTGCTGTCACCTCACAGCTAGAAGGTCCTGGGTTCGATTCCCGCTCGGGAGGCTGTGGGCGCTGGCGGCGTGCCTCCTCCTCCGCGTCATCAGTGCTCATTCCCGAGGCGGGGTTGGCGAAAGGAATTGGACGAATTGGAGACAGACGAAATAAAGTTCTGAGAGGAAGTTTAAGGTTTTAACTGTAATTTTTAGTAGGTAATAAAGTCAATTTACATAGAGAATGTGCTACATGGTTCAGATAATAATAATAATAGTACAATACATCACTATAATTTAGAGTATTCAATTGTTCCAATATGGATCCGAACTGCCCCTCTTCACAGTATGTTCCTGGCTTATACTGCAGATCACGTCAGTTGTTGATAAACGTCCATTGGCTGGTAAATAGTTCATTTCCGCAATATCCCACGGTGGTGCTCGTTGTCGAGCACTCATTGGACCAGCACATGGATGATGAGTCTGGTATCGTGACATCTTCCTTGGTTCCGTCATTGATAGCCATAGACCGGGAAAGCACAGAGGCTGGCGTTGCTATGGCAACCTGAAGATAACATTCTTTCCCTGCTAGCTGTGAACTCGTAACAGAGAAATGCCTGGCTATCTACTTTCTCACTAGGCATCAAGGTCAAATACATGCAGTGTTTATCCAAATAGACCTCTCAGTATGCGACTTAACTTGACTGGGGACAGACAGTATGGAGACCGAATAAGGAGTCAACCAGATATTAAATGGGACAGATGAAAACATATTTTGGCCATAAACATGGATGACATGACATTTATGATGATAAGAAGAACAACCCGGAGTAAACAGGCAGTAGGCTAAGAGTAAAATGATGATATGGGAGATGACAAAATATGACCTATATGGAACACGGTCTGGGCCCAAAGTTCTATATGTGTTGACCAACAGAATATGATGGAATGGCCAACTTGACATGACGTGTAAACAACATGTCAGAATGTATCTATCAATAACGTGTAACTTCCACGCGCTACGTCCAACCAGGGAAACTCCCCCCGTCAGGTGTAAAGGAGCAACTTGGACACTCTGTTCAAGTCCGTTGCTCTCCCCATGTCCCCCATATATGGGGACTAGGTTGGCGGAGGGTGTGTAGAGCCCAGGATCACATTAGATAATTGATAATTATAGATAATTATAGTAAAATAAGAAATTACATGTGGTGCTTCCTTTTGGCAAACAAAATCAATAAATAATACGTAGAAGGCATCATGCACACAACTGGCATCAAATCCCTCAAATGTCTAATTCCATGAAAAATAACAAAGATTTTCAGAAAACTCTTCGGATTTAGAAGGCTTTTGTTGCTGGCGGGCAGAAACCTCTATATTCTAACTTTTTGATACTATTTATTTACTTGATACTATTATGTCACAAAAGCATCAAAAGTAGCATATCCTTGAAACGTATTTTCTTGGTCTGCTACTTTTGCTGTTTTTGAATTTGAAACCTGAGAAGTAACTGTTTTAGACATAATTATGATGTTTCCACCCGACAGATGATTTGTAGATTCGGCCTCAGATCTTAATACAAACAAGCAGAGGTGATAGATGAAGTGACTATGGGAATTTATTTTCTTAAAAATAAAAGAGCAGTGGAGATGTTTTCATTTTCATTCTCTTCACGGCACAGTGTCAAAACATTGAGGACACTCAGGACAGCCAGGCAGAGGGTGATTGAAGTGTCTCATTGGGATGTGGGAGAGATGCTAGTAGGCACTAATGAAAACCCAGCGCTGCCACAGCAGGCCAGATTGGCAAACGCAGCTCAAAGTACTTTCATTACAGTATTACTCATTACTTAAAAGTTCATCCAGCATATCTGCACAATGTGCACATACAACTTAAGCTGTCAAAGTAAAAATAGCCTATTCATTCTGTTTTATATATAACCAAATCTATATATATATATATATAATATTATACAGTAAGTACGCACGCACGCACGCACGCACGCACGCACGCACGCACACAGTATATATTTTGTCATGCAAATAAGTATATAGGGCTTAAATGGTTGATAATATCCCCATACAAATAATATAGCAAACATAGCTGTATATTATAATGTAACTGTATTCAGAGAGTATTGGTGGTTCCAATCTTAGAGTCTAAGAAGGGATCAACCTTTCAATTAAGTGCAATGAAACTCATGCTTCACAAATTCACTAAATCATTTCAATCCTTAACTGATGCACACTGATAGACAGCCAAAGTGAGATGCACACTGATTGGGCGTCACACTGATTGGGCTCAGGAGGTAGAGCAGGTCGTCCAATGATCCCTGGGTCGGCTGTTCGAATCCTGGCTCCTCCTGTCTACATGTTGAAGTGTCTTTGGGCAAGACACTGAACCCTACATTGCCTCCAATGAGTCGGTCGGTGTGAGCTCGCCACCATTGGTGTGTGAATGTGGGAAGTGCGGATGCTGGCGTTGACTGTTCACCACTTCACCTCCCAATGTATGAATGAATGAACCATTGTAAAGCGCTTTGAGCACTTGGAAAAGCGCTATAAAAATGCAATTCATTATTAGACAGCCAAAGTGAGACAAAGACTGGTGAGTCTTTTCTTGGATAACCCACCAGAGTGAGAAGCACGGGTGTGGGAAGGGAAGGGGTGAGAAGCAGCTAGGTTTTGACCTGCCGTCAGTAGTGCTGTGTTTGATACAGGCTAGTTCTTTAAGCATCCTATTACTGCCTGAAACACTGCCAGCTAGTGGTCCACGGAGACCAGAACCTGTGGGCGACCTGCAGGTCGCCCACAGGCTGTTATTTTGGCTAAGGCTGTTATTTTGTTAAAGTTAACTGCAATAGCAGAGAAAGAGAACAACACATTCTCAGAAAGAGAGAAGACAGAGTTATTGTCTCCACCAGGCTGAAGGCTAGGGAGAGAGTATGTTTTGCACTCCGTCCGTCCGTCCCCAAACTTTCCAGGACGGCCTGTCATAGCGCCACCATGAGGCCGACTTTTGTAAAACAAATTTTTTGATATTACTCCTCCAGATTTTGTCAAAAAATCCCGCAAATCGTTACACACTATCTCTATAGTCATGTGTTCAAGACGGATCTGTCCGATATTTCATATTCCATCCTCATTGGCTAACATTGGCTTTCAAAGTTTGCAGGATTGGCCCGTTTTGAACAAAAAGCCTCAAATCATGAACGCTACGTGCAATTTACGTGACATCTTTCACGCACTATTTCTATTAGGCTGAGGAATATATCCCACCCTTTTCACATTGGCCTGTTATAGCGCCACCAACGGGTGGATTTTTGCAAAACATCCAATTGCCATCAAAGGCGTAAGAACAAATAACACCCTTATCACATTGGCTTATTATAGCGCCACCAGGAGGCCACAACCTGACCTGGCCTGGTGGAGACCTGTGCCCCGAGGGGCACTTTTTCTAGTTTTTTGTCTTTAATGAAGAGTTACTGGTTTAGCTGCTAATCAATTATAAAGGAATAGAATCTGCCTGTTCATTTAGCTCTTTCATGAAAATTCACCCTTTGTCAAGTCCCGCCCATGATTCTGCCCT
The DNA here is from genome assembly GCF_951216825.1 of Electrona antarctica. Classification (NCBI taxonomy): domain Eukaryota; kingdom Metazoa; phylum Chordata; class Actinopteri; order Myctophiformes; family Myctophidae; genus Electrona; species Electrona antarctica. The sequence goes on along the minus strand of NC_136808.1, from coordinate 45,915,572 downwards.
TCTTCGCACCCATCGGTTGCCGTTTCGTGGTTGGACAAAAATCCTATCCACAGACTATCAATACTTCGTATTGATAGTCCGTGCATTCAATTCTTATTTTAAAGTTGGTGTCAGTAAAAGGGACATCACAGGTGCAGCTTGGTGGGCATATCATGTTTGTTTTTCATTTTTTCCAAAAATGATGTTTTAGCAAATTCAACATAAACAAGGCGGAACCAGGTCAGAGCAAGGCAGAAAGAGCCTGCTGGCTAGTCAGTCAGGGACCAATCAGAAGGCTAACAAAAAAAATGAATTTGTGTATTGTGCTACTGTGCTACAATATATGAAGTTCTGATGCGCACAGGGGGATTTAGTTCTTGCTCAAGGACACCATGACACTTATTATAATTGCCGGGTCTAGGAATTGAACATGGGACCTTCTGTTTCCAGGCGGAGCCTCTACCGTTCAACTATCGCCTCCCACAAGGTCAAAGCTCAGGGTCGCCTTTTAATAGCTTATGGAAAGTGGTCTTTTTGCCATCATTGAAAATCACATAAGTTGTCCAAAGCTGGTGACAGGACTTTTGTGCAAAGCCAAACGTTATTCCTTAGTTTATTCCCTTCGGAAAGGAATACGTTTTCTCTTCAGTTGTAGTGTTAATTTGTGTCTGTTTGCTAGGTATCCTTTTCTTTTGAGTTTGATCTATATATCCTGTAAAACGTTCTATTTCATTATTTACTTCATATTTTGTAAATAAATATTCGCATTTTGAAGCTGGTTTCCTGTCGAGCCATTAAATGTTACACTTAATTACCCCTAGACACATTGGGTTGTAACAAAAGTGTATAACATCAACACTTTAAAATAAATCCTTGAACATGACATGTTACAAAATCCATTGGTTCCGAGTTTACTTCCTTAGCTTCACACCTTATTCGTAGCAGTTGTGTTCGAATCATTTTGGTTTTCGACACTTCTGTTGGGGGAATGAAGGATCTGGTAGTTAGTACATACTGTACACAGTGCAATTAGCATCAGCTCATGCGACTGACATCTGGCCAACAATTAGAAGAGTAGGGGAACTCCATGAATTAACTCTAATGAATATTCATGTAAGAGAAAGCCCACCTCAACTGAAGTGTTCTCTAGTAACACCGTAATTAAATAGTTTGAAATAGACACATTGGCCTAATATACTCAGATAAACTCTATTTATTGCTCGCTCGCACATGAACCTATACCATTTTTCAGGTAATTGCTATTTTGATACCCTGAAGAAGGCAGTTGTATCTGCCGAAACGTTGGTTCCTACTCTGCATCCTAATAAATAATCGGCACTTTGGCTATCAGTGCAGCCACTCTTTTTGTCTTTTTAAGACTTAACTCTTTAGATGTTTCTGCCGTGAGCTGGCACCACTACTAAGACTGGTGTGCGTTTAGCATCTTCCTGCACAGTTGCTCTTGAGGAACCTTTCGTAGCACCAGCACACAGAAGGCAGTAAGGCACACTTCACTGTTGTCACACTGAAGCCAAGAGGATTCTTTTAAGTATTCTACATGGAACTCAAACCTCCTTTTCACATTCTCGCCGCCCTATTTCTTTGGGGTTTCATCATGTTCATCTCGATGACTAATCCTGTGTTGTGTTTTATGAGATACAGTATGCAGGCACCGGAGGTGTGTGCCGCCATGTCAAAACAATACACATTATATGTCTAGCTAACAATGCACTTGCTCTGCCTCAGCCGTTCTCTGATGTGCAGAATATTATTGGCACAGTAATTGATCAGCCTGACGCACACAAGCACGCCTCACGCACGTACGCACGCAGCCACGCACACACGCACATTCACTGTTGAGAGTAGGCACAGGAAAAAGACACATCTCCCAATTCTCAAAAAACAGATCCTGCTACTGTACTACTAGTCTACTACTATACTTCTCATTCCATCCATGCTATCAGTATTTCATTTTATTTATTTCAAAGCTTGTCAATGTTTGAAAAGTATAAAAAAATGGTGTGGCGTTTCAAAAACCCTGCTATGAGTGTACATACCCTTAGATGGCTTTAGTTTGATCTCATCTCACCTATCCCTGTCCTTCCGCCATGACACCAAGACCGCTGGATATGAAGCATTGCCTCATCCTGATTGTTCTCTCTCTTGTAGATGAGATTTTCTCTCCGTGTCGCACAAGGGTCAATCTGTCTATCGGCTTGTCTCTATGCTGCCTCTTAGAGTGGTTTGATTTGTTTCGGGGTCCCCCGCGGTTGACAGATTTGAGAGCCAAGCTGTGCCTCAGTTCTCCCTCCTTCCCTTCACATCAACAGGTTTTCAGGCTGGGATGTCGCCCCTGCTTGTCTCCGCCGTCCCCGACAGCGTTGGCCTGCTAGTTTCCCGTGCAATAATTCCTGCTATAGATCAACTGATTATTTTCCCCTGCTCTCTGCCTCACCTACTGATGATGAAAAACTAGCACACTGTTGCTGCTGAGCTATGCATTTCAATGAAGCTCTTGTCAAGACCCCAGCCCTGCCTACTCAATATCCAGGCTGGCCTGGGCCATGGCCCTATGCGGAGTGTGGGCTAAATTGAATTTTCTCTCTGACGCAGAAGCCTCATTCTTCACCTACCATGGCAGCAGCCGTTCCTGTCTCCATCAGCGTGGCCCTGAGCGTGGCTCCCTCAATTTTCCTGACCCTGTCTCACCCTCCTATCCTATTATGCATACACACAGTGAAAAACAACACATGCACGCACGCACGCACGCACGCACGCACGCACGCACGCACGCACGCACGCACGCACGCACGCACGCACGCACACACACACACACACACACACACACACAGACACCAACATACACACACCTTGGCGCAGAAGCCTACACACAAGTGCTTTTCTACCCTTTCTACTTTGAGTGTCAGTTATTTGACAACAGTTATTTTCTTGAGAGCTGAGGTGAGATAGAGGTTATGCGTCTTGGACTCTAATCAAACATGACAATTTTTACTGAAATGTTTCAACTCAAGGTGAATGTTTTTTTTTTTTCCTTTTCACTGCTTGTCATGATTATTTCTTTCTAGTGTAACACTGGTTTTAGTTACTTAATTGAGCTTTTACTATAAAGAGAGTGAACCAGTACTAACTCTGGTAGTGCACATGCATGCATGCACACTTACATTTTTCAGACATACTAACCACTTAAAACATTCTGGGTGGGAACCCCTTTTGGTGTTTTACCCCCTTAGGCCGGGAACCCATTTTGGGGTTCTGTACAGTATTCAAAAATGTAAAAAAATGGATGCTGCTATATAAATATTTGAAGTTATTCAGAAAACTTAGGTCAGGAATGGATATAGAGGCGTTTTTAGAATGGGCCTCAGGCCTAAATGGGTTGACCGCTTCACCACTTTTCAACCTATCTTCATATACTTGGTCCTCACTAATGTTCAAGATAAAATTGCACCATTTTTTTCTACTCAGTCTGTGTCTCATAGGAGGGCTGTGGGCAGTTCTGACACCCGTCCACCAGTGACATCATCGATGGGGAATCCAAGCTAATAGAAACTGCAGGCTTTCTATTCCTGAAAAGTTGCAGTGCAAAAATGGAAGCCGTCACTGGTAGACGTTATGAACTGCCCACAGCCCTCCTATGAGACTAAAATGAGAGAACAAGCAGTGATGCTTGCGGAACTCGACCCCCACTTTGTTTTTGCTACACACAATCATGTAAAACATATAAATGAACGCATATGGACACATGCCCCCTACTCTTATTCAGCTAATTTAATTCCGATAACAGCCTCACAATTCATGTTGTCACCTTGAGAATTCCTGTTGATTTGATTATTTGATGCAGGACTCCATGCAGCTTGTTGATTAGCACAGTACAGACGCTGCATGCTAATGGACACCATGCTGCATGCTAATGGATATGATTCATTTTACATTCTGAGGAGTGACACAATTCCTCTCTTTCACTCTCCCTCTCATGGTCTTTTCCTCTCACTTCATCTTCATCTTATCTCAAACTCTTTCACAGTTTTTTCACTCTTTTCTACGCTTCCCATTTCCCTATTTTATCTTCCATTTCCTACCTCCACCTGCATATACAGTATGTGCCCGGGATAAAATAAATCTAAATGCTGTAATTTTACTAAACAATTAATGTAATAATCAGAATCAACATAATGCAGTGCCAATAAGGCACAAGATAATGTAAAAATGTTAATCAGCCTCTTATAGCGCCACCATGAGGCTGATTTGAAAGTGTACAAGTGGCATTTCTTCAACTGACATTGCACGCTGTGCTCATGATTTGAGGCATTTTATTCAAAACGGAGTACTCCTGCAAACTTTGGGCGCCAATCTTAGCCAAACAGGATGGTAGATAAAAAATCTTACTATAGAGATACTGTGTACCGATTTGCGTGATGTTTGTTCAGACAAAATCTGTACTGTCCAAAAACGTTTGGCCCCCCTTGTGGCGCCATAACAGGCCCATGTGAAGAATTTGGGGCAGAGGTTATTATGGTATATTGTTATCTTACTAATTTTCATATTTTATAGTTATAATCAACGGTTGGATGGCACTTACACCCGCCTTCTAATGAGAGCACAAAATCTGTCTTGGAAGAGCTACCCATCGACTAATCTAATATACGGCAACCTTCCCCGTGTTTCTTGACTAGTCCGATCCAGAAGAACACAGTTTGCCGGCCACTGCTACAGAGCTGACAATGAGGTTATATCTTCCCTTCTTCTCTGGAGTCCTGCCTCAAAGCAGACCAGAGGTAGAAAACTGTCGTTCCCTGATGTCATCGCTAGTAAATGGTAAAATGGTAAATGGTGCATTTATATAGCGCCTTTATCCAAGGCGCTTTACATAGATTGTGCATTACATTCACCCATTCACACACACATTCATACACCGATGGTGGCAGAAACCATGCAAGGCACCAACCAGCACATCAGGAGCAATTAGGGGTTCAGTGTCTTGCTCAAGGACACTTCGACAGTAACTCTGGGGGAGCCCGGGTTCGAACTGGCAACCTTGCGGTTACCATCCAGTCACTCTACCCCTGAGCCACCACCGCTAGGCACACGGGCATCAGTAAGCAGGAACTGGGGATGGCAATGAAGGACCGGGAAGTCTGGCGTGATATTGTGAAATCCACGATCTCGACCGCGGTCGAAAAATGATGATGATGATTACGGTATTTGAATGGTTTGTTTCGTGAGAATGACCCGGTAGCTGTATATTATGATCACACCCTCTCCCATAGCTGAGAGGTAGCTGTTTATTATGATCACACCCTCTCCCATTTCTCTGTGATTTTGAGTCGCTTTGTCTAGTAGTGTTTTGCGTTTTGCTTCCTTATGCAACAGTGTCGTGCGGTCACACTGGAAATAGTCGATATACAAGCGTGTTGTGCGCTTGTAGATCGGCTTTATTTGTCTTTCGTACAACGTGGTACGATGGAGTATAAAAACAGAGGAAAAATAAGCTTGGATGACAGTCGTTTCAGTACTATTATGAACCAAGATGGCTGCCGAAATGTCGTTGTTGTCTCTGAGTCTAGTGTTTTAGTATATTGTTGTCTCTGAGTCTAGTGTATTAGTATATTGTTGTCTCTGAGTCTAGTGTATTAGTATATTGTTGTCTCTGAGTCTAGTGTATTAGTATATTGTTGTCTCTGAGTCTAGTGTTTTAGTATATTGTTGTCTCTGAGTCTAGTGTATTAGTATATTGTTGTCTCTGAGTCTAGTGTATTAGTATATTGTTGTCTCTGAGTCTAGTGTATTAGTATATTGTTGTCTCTGAGTCTAGTGTTTTAGTATATTGTTGTCTCTGAGTCTAGTGTATTAGTATATTGTTGTCTCTGAGTCTAGTGTTTTAGTATATTGTTGTCTCTGAGTCTAGTGTATTAGTATATTGTTGTCTGAGTCTAGTGTATTAGTATATTGTTGTCTCTGAGTCTAGTGTATTAGTATATTGTTGTCTCTGAGTCTAGTGTATTAGTATATTGTTGTCTCTGAGTCTAGTGTATTAGTATATTGTTGTCTCTGAGTCTAGTGTATTAGTATATTGTTGTCTCTGAGTCTAGTGTATTAGTATATTGTTGTCTCTGAGTCTAGTGTATTAGTATATTGTTGTCTCTGAGTCTAGTGTATTAGTATATTGTTGTCTCTGAGTCTAGTGTATTAGTATATTGTTGTCTCTGAGTCTAGTGTATTAGTATATTGTTGTCTCTGAGTCTAGTGTATTAGTATATTGTTGTCTCTGAGTCTAGTGTATTAGTTTATTGTTGTCTCTGAGTCTAGTGTATTAGTATATTGTTGTCTCTGAGTCTAGTGTATTAGTATATTGTTGTCTCTGAGTCTAGTGTATTAGTATATTGTTGTCTCTGAGTCTAGTGTATTAGTATATTGTTGTCTCTGAGTCTAGTGTATTAGTATATTGTTGTCTCTGAGTCTAGTGTATTAGTATATTGTTGTCTCTGAGTCTAGTGTATTAGTATATTGCGTGTGGTGAAGCTGTCATAAATTATCATAACATAAACATAGATAAGCTGAAAATGTTCTAATTCCACAATACAATAGATACAAATTCTTGAACACCCTTTTAAGATCCCTCTTCAAGATACAAAGTGACTCTAAAATGCAGTGCTGGAAAGATTATAAATGATCTTTTCCCCCAGCGGCACTTTTATGAAAAAAGTGCCTTGACAAAAGGGGTCGGGAGAAACAGTGTGTGGGACCTTTACTTTTTTCCACCCACAGGCATATTGAAATCCTTCTCTGTTGCTCACAGTAATACAATACTTCTTGTTTAAATAAACAGCCCTGTGATGAACTACTGTATGGCTAGCACGTTTAAAGTCTCGTTTTTCTCTGGCATGTGAATGGGGGTGGTGAATACATTAATATCGATCCATATGAACGTCTAAAATAATGTTTTATGGGATATTGGCCAACATTTCAATATTGTGTGCTCCTAATTTCTGTCTCATGCAATACCATATTTATTAAGGATGCATCTCTTCTCCTGACATCGGAGCCTGAAACCTGCCCTTTCTGCGGGGTCATCCCTATGTTCTCCAGGTTCTATGTTCCCCACTTACCTTAGCGTTAGGTTTCTGGTTTAAGGACTTCAGTGTTTTGTACTATACTGTATGTGTTTTGTACTATACAATTGTATGTGTTTTGTACTATACAATTGTATGTATAAGTAGTACAGAACAAAGAATGTTTGTTTTTGCCATGTTTGTTGAAGAGTCTGAGCAATTATGTGTTAGTTTATTTTATGCCAGTGTTAATGTTTAGTTGGCTAAGACTAGATAGTTTAAGTAGCCTAGGCAGGCCTAAAGTTCAATGGATTGTTCAAAGACTGAGCTTAAATCAGAATTTGCTACTAAAAGCAACACTAAGACTAAGTTGCTAAAATACTTTTAGTCTTACTAGAATTACTAAAATTACTAGGTTGGGTTTCTGGTTTAGGTTTAGGTTTATTCTAAGTGGGGAACATAGAACCTTTTTTGCATGGTGGGGAACATAGAACCTGGGGAACATAGGTACGCTCCCCTTTCTGCTACTGCCACATGCTCTTGACATTGCCTGATCATGTGTCATGTTGTCGTCTGTTTCTAGACTGATACACTTCTAAATATTGATCTGTTGTTTCCACAGCTGGGTGCAGAGCTTTGGCCATGAGGGTCTTGGGCTGTTGCTTGACGTATTGGAGAAGCTGCTGCTCAAGAAACAGTAAGAACCACACACGGACACAAAGGCATTGTAGACATAATATTTAATTTGGGAGCCCATTCTACATCTACAACAGGGGTGGGCAACTTTGACGATGGCGAGGGCCAATATATTTCCACACTCATTCCAGAAGGCCACAGTGCATATTACTGTCGTAGCAATAATAGCCGATCTACAAGCTCAAAACACGTCGCAATGCGACGCGTTTTGAGCTTGTAGATCAGCTATTTTTGCTATATTTGAATTGAAAACCTGCATATTTTGTTTTGCTATTTTTGAATTGGAATCCTCAATTTCCATTTCAAATGCATTTAGTTATAGTTATGTTAACTTTATGAACTGTTAACATAACTACATTAGACACAAAAAGACTAACATTTTAATGCTAGTCATTAAGTACTAGTCATTTAATACTAGTCATGAAGTAATTCAAGCGGGTTTGGAATTGTAACAGCTGAAATCAATACTCGGTATTCTGATATTAACATGCGGGCCACATTAAGTGAAGGTGGGGGCTGCATGTGGCCCCCAGTTGCCCACCCCTGATCTACAATGTCCTGTTTTCCTCTGTGTCTCCTCTCCAGCCAGGAGAAGACGGACAGGAAGAGCCAACACAAGGTTGTCCAGTGCCTCAAAGCCTTCATGAACAACAAGGTAATTCCACCCTTGTTTATGTGAAGTAAAGGTTGTAATTAGAGGCTGAACGATATATCAGACATTAATGTGCTTTTTTTCCCCCACGACATCTGTATCAGTAATTATGCAACTGACATGTCCCCATTTTAATGATTTTCAACCTGCCGTCCCTATGTAACCTAATGTCATTTTAGGTGACACTTTTCAACGATAAAAATTTAATAAATATAAGTTCTACAAGCTCACATGTCATGTTGCTACATGTTAGGAGTATATAAATATATATATATATATATGCATGCGCACACACACACACACACCCTTTTATATATAAACTTTAAACAGATTGATTTCAAGCTTTTGCGGTCGTGCCCCCTTTAATGAAAACCACACCGTATTTCATACCATTTTAAATCCGTTCCAGTTCAAATTTGAGCAATCAGTACACGCTCTAATAGATATTCAGATATTATTTTAACATAATACATTCAGGGACTATTCAGTAACTCCCCTATCTCTCATCTTCTGTTTGGATGTCAACATTGTTTGCAATGCTCTGTGACCGTAAAATGTCCAGTAAAAAAAAAAAATGTCCCCCCCCTAAGAAAATAACTTGAGCCGTGTTATTTTTTTTCCTGAGAGAATCTGAAAGAAGGTTTTTAGGCCTGATGTCAGTATTTGGTAGCTATCTCATTGGGCGAGAGGTTGTACAGCTCTGAGGCGGTTAGGAATGACATGAGGACATCTAGCAGTTGAAATATAGATGGATATGATATGACAGCTTTGTGAACTCTGAAGGTTTTGCCTTATTGTTGACTCGATGTATCATAAATATATTTCGGACCCGGGCGCCATCTTAACCCATTTTGGGCGGGAAAATGTTTTAAGCATTATGTTATACTTTAGCTTTTGAAAAATAGCAGATCTACAAGCTCATAGCGCGGCACCGAGTGCCGCGCTACGAGCTAGTAGGTCTGCTATTTTTGAAAAATCTCAAACGTTTTTAACTCAAATCTTTGCTTCTGCATGGGGTGTCCCTGGAACAACACATTTTCAGATGGGGGTCGCCCTACACATACATATAATTCTGTGGGTCCTTGACATGAAAATGTTTGAGAACCACTGACATAGAAACATTGGGTTTTCTGAAAACTGTCAGGATTTAGAAGATATTTGTTGAATCTTTTCTCAGGTCAAAATGGGTTAATTCCTCCCACTGTGACTGAAGCGTGTCCACATGTCTCTACATCCCATTGGGGCAGAAATACACGTTCGGATGCAAGTGTGCTCCCCTCAAACAGGCTTCCCGTCACGGAGCTCCGGTTTTCTTTTCTTTTCTCCGCTGTCAGTCAACACTAACTATAAAGGGAAGAGCGTTGCCAGGTGGAGGAGCTGAACCCCCCACTGGAGACAGATACAGTATACAGCATGCAGCTCTGGCACAGTGTGTGCTGTAAGGTCTCATGTAATCCTGCATCTCAACAGGCGCCAGACGCCAGCGTTTACCTGTAGGCCCCTCTGTCAGCCCAGACCTTTCCCAGGCTCAAGAGGCATGGCTTGGGATGGGATGGGATGGGGGGGCACCCGCAGTGCCAAGAAGACAGGTGTTCTCTGCCAGCTGTCTTTGCAGCTTTCACTGGTTTTTGTGGGGGGCATTTTCCTATCAAAACATACAGGTAGTAGTAGATGAAAGAATGCATGCAGGGGGGGACATAATCTACTGTATAATAAAACATATTTACACATCCGTAGGCTCACACAATTTTCAAACGCTTCCGCCTTAAAGGGCCACTTCACCACTTATGCAACCAGATCTTATTTTAATTATGTTTGGGAGACAAGAAACACTTTACTGGGGTTTTTATGTGGTTAATTTGTGTTTTTAGATATTTCAGTATTTCAAGGTGTCCATTGGGCTCCATGATGTCATGGACACTGGGCTCACTTCCTTTCCGGACTACAATTCCCATAATGCTTTGGTGCACTGCTAGTCCTTGTGGATAGGGGTAGGGCTGTTTTACTGAGACATGTAGTCCAGGAAGTAAGTGAACCTAGTTAGCCCATGGACACATTGAAATACTAAAATATCTAAAAACAGATATTACCCACATATAAACCCCAGGAAAGTGTTTCTTGTCTCCCAAACATCATTAAAATAAGATCTGGTTGCAAAAGGGGTGCAGTAATAATAATAATAATAATACAACTTTATTTGTATAGCACCTTTCATGACATGAAATGCAGCTCAAAGTGCTTTACAGTAGCCTGGTTAATAAGCCAGACCGAATCAGCCGTTGGCAAAAAAAAAATTGCCTGCCGGCGGATTATGGTCTGGAGAGACTCAATTGTACGCCCATTTCCTACACCAGATAACTGGTGTGGCCAATCGGGACACGGTATGCAATATGGGCGGGCTTTGGTACAGTGACATTCAATGCTTGAGACCTTTGACTGACAGTAGCTCTGACCAGTAGCTCTGACAAGATCCATACACAGCATCTCCAGACTCAAATACCACACAACAGTGTGATTTGAGTCTGGCTTATTAGCCAGGCTAGCTTTACAGAGCAATGGAGAAAGAAAGAAAAGAAAAGCAAGGCATAAACATAAAAAAATAGTAGCAATACAGTGAGGACATGAATAACAAACAATTAAGCAAGAGTGTAGAAGTGGGTCTTGAGCTGTGCTTTAAAAATGTCTACAGAGGCTGCCTGTCGAAGGTACAGTGGGAGTTTGTTCCACGCCGTCGGCCCCATAGAAGCAAAGCTGCTTCCCTGTATTTTTTAATTGCCATTTTTTTAGGCAAAGCGAGCAGGCCAGCAGTGGAAGACCTTAGGAGGCGGTTTGATTCATATTTAGGCAGGCAGTCATGTAGGTAGGAAGGTGCGAGACCATTGAGAGCTTTATAAACAAGTAAAATCATTTTAAAATCAATCCTAAAAACAACCGGAAGCCAGTGCAGTGAAGCTAAAACTGGAGTAATATGTTCTCTCATCTGGGGGCAGTGGCCCTTTAACAGTCTGCAACGGAAGCGCTGAGATAGTGCTGATTGAAAAGCAGATGCCTTTACACTACAGTCATGCAAATACGTCTTGCTATAAATCAAATTCATTGAAGCGTATCTAGCTTGCTGCTTATCAGAAATGGAAATTCAAAAACAATGTTATATATATATATATTTTTTTGTGACTGCAGTGACGCATGACAACGTGCTATTTTCGGCTTTCAGGAGACGCTATAGAATCTGTGTAACATTGGAAGAATGTGGTATACAGTAGCTATCCGTTTCCCAGATGGCCTCTCTACGCATTCAGCTATGGCTGCTCAGGACAAGATATCATTTGTTTTGTATTGTAGTGCTTGTCATAGAAACATTACTCTACCTTCAAAAATGGTGTAATAGCACTAGGCATTAACACAATTCTAGCCACATCAAGGCTTTTTAACTTTTTTTTCACCAGAAAAGTGCCTTATTTTTTTCCTTTGTAATTTGCTGTCTTTTAAATGTATTTAATCTCCATTGTTATATTTCAGAATGATAATGATCATTAGTCCTTGCAGTTCTGTTTCCTCATCATAGTTTGAATGATCTTTTCTCTGTTTGATCATGCCAATTTTCTAGGGACTATTGGTTGAGTGCGTTTCAATTCCCTCTGGGGATGGGGTCTTAAGTCCTATGACTTGACCTGACCTGATCAATTCCCTCTGGGGATGGGGTCTTAAATCCTATGACTTGACCTGACCTGATCAATTCCCTCTGGGGATGGGGTCTTAAGTCCTATGACTTGACCTGACCTGATCAATTCCCTCTGGGGATGGGGTCTTAAGTCCTATGACTTGACCTGACCTGATCAATTCCCTCTGGGGATGGGGTCTTAAATCCTATGACTTGACCTGACCTGATCAATTCCCTCTGGGGATGGGGTCTTAAATCCTATGACTTGACCTGACCTGATCAATTCCCTCTGGGGATGGGGTCTTAAGTCCTATGACTTGACCTGACCTCTGACCTGTCTCCAGTCAAAATCCTTGGTACTTGGCTTGCATTCAAAGGGGTTAAAGGAGTAGTTCACCCAAAATATGTCTTATTATCTATCAATTACACACCCCATGGCCATGAAGCCTTGAATTAATGGATTTTCTTTTTGTTTTTGACACATTCCTAAGCCAATAATTTGATGAGTGGTGACCACAAATATAGGTCATTTGAGTCTCCTACCGCCTTCATGGTGTCATCAAATTAACGGCTTAGGAATGTGACAAAAAATACATAAAAACAAATCCATGAATTCAAGGCTTCATAGGGTGTATGTGTATATATGAGGCGATGGACTCATTTACTACCGTATGTCACTAAGCTGAATGATTGGCACCTGTACTGTAAGACAGATGGATAGATAAAAACACATACTGGTATGTTAAAGCATTTAGAATCAAGTGTACTATGAGTTAAATTGCCCGTGAAATACTTGAACACTGCTCTAGTATTTGCCTGTGACTCGTTATGTAAGGGCTTCTTTCACAACTCCTCTTTTTGATTCTAGGTACATTACTAGTAATCACAACCAGGGAACAAAACAAGGCTTTTTAATGGTTATATGTTGTTATTATTATTATACATGGCGGGTGTAGGATGCACGTGAAACTCCTGAATAAAGAAGCACATGCATATGGAACAACTGAAATAACATACTTTGTGTGTGTACACTAGTAATAACATACTTTGTGTGTGTCCACTAGTATGGCTTAGAACGGATCCTGGGGGAGGAGAAGAGTCTGGTCCTGTTGGCCAAAGCCATTGACCCCAGCCAGCCTACCATGATGACTGACGTTGTGAAGCTCCTGTCGGCCATCTGCATTGTGGGCGAAGAGAACACGTATGTCCTGCCGCCATTATTTGTGCCTTAACACCTTTCATTTTAGCATCCACTGCTGCTCGTGCATTACTGCAGGTTCACTTTCTCTGAAATGCACAAAATGGGCCATTAGCATTTAGCTCAGAATGGGCTCAGACAGAGTGATGACTGTGCTAGTAATTGGGAAATTCATTCCATTGTTACCTTGCTTAACCCATTTTGGACGGGAATTTGGTGTTTTAAATTATGTTATAAAAAATAGCAGATCTACAAGCTCATAGCACGCCACTGAGTGGCGCGCTACGAGCTTGTAGGTCTGCTATTTTTTTTAAATCGTGAAAATGTGGCGCAAATTTGGAATATATATTTTTTTCAGAACGAACGTTTTTAACTCATATCTTTGCTTCTGGGAGGTCCCTGGAACAACATATTTTCAGATGGAGGTCGGCGGCCAAATACAGATAATTCTGGGGGTCCTTGACATGAAATTGTAGAGCGCCACTGACATAGAAACATGGGTTTTTCATAATTTAGAAAACATTTGTAGAATTGTTCCAAGGTCAAAATGGGTTCATTCATCATTGCTACCAGCCAAATAACATGTATATTGTGTACAGCTAGACCACTGAGTCCCAGTCTCACAGATCGATGATAGGAATTTGATTCACTGACGCACTAGTCTGCCAACACATTGGGTTTCATGATTCACTGACGCACTAGTCTGCCAACACATTGGGTTTCATGATTCACTGACGCACTAGCCTGCCAACACATTGGGTTTCATGATTCACTGACGCACTAGCCTGCCAACACATTGGGTTTCATGATTCACTGACGCACTAGCCTGCCAACACATTGGGTTTCATGATTCACTGACACACTAGCCTGCCAACACATTGGGTTTCATGATTCACTGACGCACTAGCCTGCCAACACATTGGGTTTCATGATTCACTGACACACTAGTCTGCCAACACATTGGGTTTCATGATTCACTGACGCACTAGCCTGCCAACACATTGGGTTTCATGATTCACTGACGCACTAGCTTGCCAACACATTGGGTTTCATGATTCACTGACGCACTAGCCTGCCAACACATTGGGTTTCATGATTCACTGACGCACTAGCCTGCCAACACATTGGGTTTCATGATTCACTGACGCACTAGCCTGCCAACACATTGGGTTTCATGATTCACTGACGCACTAGCCTGCCAACACATTGGGTTTCATGATTCACTGACGCACTAGTCTGCCAACACATTGGGTTTCATGATTCACTGACGCACTAGTCTGCCAACACATTGGGTTTCATGATTCACTGACGCACTAGCCTGCCAACACATTGGGTTTCATGATTCACTGACGCACTAGCCTGCCAACACATTGGGTTTCATGATTCACTAGCCTGCCAACACATTGGGTTTCATGATTCACTGACGCACTAGCCTGCCAACACACTGGGTTTCATGATTCACTGACGCACTAGCCTGCCAACACATTGGGTTTCATGATTCACTGACGCACTAGCCTGCCAACACATTGGGTTTCATGATTCACTGACGCACTAGCCTGCCAACACATTGGGTTTCATGATTCACTGACACACTAGCCTGCCAACACATTGGGTTTCATGATTCACTGACGCACTAGTCTGCCAACACATTGGGTTTCATGATTCACTGACGCACTAGTCTGCCAACACATTGGGTTTCATGATTCACTGACGCACTAGCCTGCCAACACATTGGGTTTCATGATTCACTGACGCACTAGCCTGCCAACACATTGGGTTTCATGATTCACTGACGCACTAGCCTGCCAACACATTGGGTTTCATGATTCACTGACGCAATAGCCTGCCAACACATTGGGTTTCATGATTCACTGATGCACTAGCCTGCCAACACATTGGGTTTCATGATTCACTGATGCACTAGCCTGCCAACACATTGGGTTTCATGATTCACTGACGCACCAGTCTGCCAACACATTGGGTTTCATGATTCACTGACGCACTAGTCTGCCAACACATTGGGTTTCATGATTCACTGACGCACTAGCCTGCCAACACATTGGGTTTCATAATTCACTGACGCACTAGCCTGCCAACACATTGGGTTTCATGATTCACTGACGCACTAGTCTGCCAACACATTGGGTTTCATGATTCACTGACACACTAGTCTGCCAACACATTGGGTTTCATGATTCACTGACGCACTAGTCTGCCAACACATTGGGTTTCATGATTCACTGACGCACTAGCCTGCCAACACATTGGGTTTCATGATTCACTGACGCACTAGTCTGCCAACACATTGGGTTTCATGATTCACTGACGCACTAGCCTGCCAACACATTGGGTTTCATGATTCACTGACGCACTAGTCTGCCAAAACATTGGGTTTCATGATTCACTGACGCACTAGTCTGCCAAAACATTGGGTTTCATGATTCACTGACGCACTAGCCTGCCAACACATTGGGTTTCATGATTCACTGACGCACTAGCCTGCCAACACATTGGGTTTCATGATTCACTGACGCACTAGCCTGCCAACACATTGGGTTTCATGATTCACTGACGCACTAGCCTGCCAACACATTGGGTTTCATGCGAGAGTTAGATGTGTTGGGATAGCATGTATGGCCACATACAGTGCACTCTAATGGCATACATCGATCAGTTAGTAACTGATCGATGTATGCCATTAGACAATACTGGTGCAAAATCATTACTGTCTAACTGTTAGACAATAATGATTTTGCACCAGTATTGTCAGATATTTCCCATTCAGAGGATCATTTGGCAGCATTTTCAATGTGTTGTATTGACACAGGAAGGTATTAAAGCCTATTTATTTATTTTTGCTATAGAGTGTACCGTAATAGGAGCAAGATTAGTAGATACAGGAAGAGAATGTAAAGGAACGGTGCAGAGATTAAATATTAATTTAGAATAGTTTGCTTTTCATAGTTAGCAAACATGTTTACTGAATTAACTTGTGTTAATGGCTGTAGCATGCCACTTGGACACAGGCCAGGGTCTGATTGTTGGTCGCCTGGAGGAGGTTGTCTGTTGCAAGACCAAGAAACATCCAATGACTCCAGATAACAACACTGATGATGTCTCCATGTTTGTGCATCAGTATGTTTTATTTACTGTTATTCACTTTAACCCATTCAGGCCTGACGTCGAAATTTAAAAAAAAAAGTTTTCTATATCATAGCGCGCCACCGAGTGGCGCGCTACAAGCTTGTAGATCTGCTATTTTTCAATAGCTAAATTATAACATAATGTTTAAAACACCAAAAGGGGTTCCCGCCCAAAATGGGTTAAAAAGCAGCATCACTATCCAATAAAGTTGCATTTAAAATAAGAGGGGCGGGCGTTGGCAAAGAACAGAAGAGCATGCATGGGACAAACTGCCCTTAGATGAATGATTGCATTTATTTTTCAGCCTTTTGTTCACTCGTGTGTTTCATTTTTCCATTTAGTTTGGAGAAGGTCCTTGAAGCGATCACCACCGCCGGGGAGCGACGGTCCATCGAGAGGTTCAGTCCCATTGTGCTGGGCCTCAAAGATCGCTCAGTTCAATTACAAGTAAGTGCAGAGAAAGGCCTGCTGCTGTTGCAGTGATGTAGTGTTGAGGTTACCTTCCAAAACAGGGCTCCCGTTTCTCCATACAAATACAACGAATAAAGAATAATAAAAGAACAATAAGGGGGAATTACAATGCAGATGGTTTGTTTAAAGGACAACTTTTTTTGTTTTGTTCATGTTTTAGGTTCTTATTAGAGAAAGTAAAAGGTGAGTGTTATTATTAAACAAAAAATTTATTTGCTGCATTCTTTTGTTTAGCTATTTTTTTTACAGGGGGCATTCGAACAAGTGGCTAAATATGTCTTTTTATTATTTATTTTTTTAACAAACTTACGGCGATTTCTTTATTATTATTTATTATAGAATGGCAGACCCCCAGGGTTCCAGGTGTTCGTTCAGACACACAGAATGGCAGCCCCCCCTAGGCTCCAGGTGTTCAGACACACAGAATGGCAGCCCCCCCTAGGCTCCAGGTGTTCAGACACACAGAATGGCAGCCCCCTAGGCTCCAGGTGTTCAGACACACAGAATGGCAGCCCCCTAGGCTCCAGGTGTTCAGACACACAGAATGGCAGCCCCCCCCTAGGTTCCAGGTGTTCAGACACACAGAATGGCAGCCCCCTAGGCTCCAGGTGTTCAGACACACAGAATGGCAGCCCCCTAGGTTCCAGGTGTTCAGACACACAGAATGGCAGCCCCCCCTAGGTTCCAGGTGTTCAGACACACAGAATGGCAGCCCCCTAGGTTCCAGGTGTTCAGACACACAGAATGGCAGCCCCCTAGGCTCCAGGTGTTCAGACACACAGAATGGCAGCCCCCTAGGTTCCAGGTGTTCAGACACACAGAATGGCAGCCCCCTAGGCTCCTGGTGTTCATACACACAGAATGGCATCCCCCCCTAGGTTCCAGGTGTTCAGACACACAGAATGGCAGCCCCCCCTAGGCTCCAGGTGTTCAGACACACAGAATGGCAGACCCCCAGGGTTCCAGGTGTTCGTTCAGACACACCGAATGGCAGCCCCCCCTAGGTTCAGCCCCCTAGGTTCCAGGTGTTCGTTCAGACACACAGAATGGCAGCCCCCTAGGCTCCAGGTGTTCGTTCAGACACACAGAATGGCAGCCCCCTAGGCTCCAGGTGTTCAGACACACAGAATGGCAGCCCCCCCTAGGTTCAGCCCCCTAGGTTCCAGGTGTTCGTTCAGACACACAGAATGGCAGCCCCCTAGGCTCCAGGTGTTCGTTCAGACACACAGAATGGCAGCCCCCTAGGCTCCAGGTGTTCAGACACACAGAATGGCAGCCCCCCCTAGGTTCAGCCCCCTAGGCTCCAGGTGTTCGTTCAGACACACAGAATGGCAGCCCCCTAGGTTCAGCCCCCCTATAGGCTCCAGGTGTTCGTTCAGACACACAGAATGGCAGCCCCCTAGGCTCCAGGTGTTCAGATACACAGAATGGCAGCCCCCCCTAGGTTCCAGGTGTTGGTTCAGACACACAGAATGGCAGCCCCCTAGGCTCCAGGTGTTGGTTCAGACACACAGAATGGCAGCCCCCTAGGCTCCAGGTGTTCAGACACACAGAATGGCAGACCCCCCTAGGTTCCAGGTGTTGGTTCAGACACACAGAATGGCAGCCCCCTAGGCTCCAGGTGTTGGTTCAGACACACAATGGCAGCCCCCTAGGTTCCAGGTGTTGGTTCAGACACACAGAATGGCAGCCCCCCTAGGCTCCAGGTGTTGGTTCAGACACACAGAATGGCAGCCCCCCTATAGGTTCCAGGTGTTGGTTCAGACACACATAATGGCAGCCCCCTAGGTTCCAGGTGTTCGTTCAGACACACATAATGGCAGCCCCCTAGGCTCCAGGTGTTCGTTCAGACACACAGAATGGCAGCCCCCTAGGCTCCAGGTGTTCGTTCAGACACACATAATGGCAGCCCCCTAGGCTCCAGGTGTTCGTTCAGACACACATAATGGCAGCCCCCTAGGCTCCAGGTGTTCGTTCAGACACACATAATGGCAGCCCCCCCTAGGCTCCAGATGTTCGTTCAGACACACAGAATGGCAGCCCCCTAGGCTCCAGATGTTCGTTCAGACACACAGAATGGCAGCCCCCTAGGCTCCAGGTGTTCGTTCAGACACACATAATGGCAGCCCCCCCTAGGTTCCAGGTGTTCGTTCAGACACACAGAATGGCAGCCCCCCCTAGGTTCCAGGTGTTCGTTCAGACACACAGAATGGCAGCCCCCCCTAGGTTCCAGGTGTTCGTTCAGACACACAGAATGGCAGCCCCCTAGGCTCCAGGTGTTGGTTCAGACACACAGAATGGCAGCCCCCTAGGCTCCAGGTGTTCGTTCAGACACACAGAATGGCAGCCTCCTAGGCTCCAGGTGTTGGTTCAGACACACATAATGGCAGCCCCCCCTAGGCTCCAGGTGTTCGTTCAGACACACAGAATGGCAGCCCCCTAGGCTCCAGGTGTTCGTTCAGACACACAGAATGGCAGCCCCCTAGGCTCCAGGTGTTCGTTCAGACACACAGAATGGCAGCCCCCTAGGCTCCAGGTGTTCGTTCAGACACACAGAATGGCAGCCCCCTAGGTTCCAGGTGTTCGTTCAGACACAGAATGGCAGCCCCCCCTAGGCTCCAGGTGTTCGTTCAGACACACAGAACAAAACTACTGTGGCCAGATGTAATTTCCTGCGGTCTAGTAGGACTATAGTAAATGACAATACAAAATGACAAAGAAATCACCCTAGTTTTTATTTTTTTTAAATACATATTTAGCCACTTGTTAGAATGCCCCGTAAAATAAGAAAGCAGCAAATGAAAAATATTTAACACTCACCTTTTACTTTCTCTAATAACCTAAAACATGAACCGTGGTTGAAAAATACTAAAGTTGTCCTTTAAAGGGATATTAGCCTTCAAACACTTTTGGCATCTTTTTAACATCTACTCTGGCCTGTTGTGCACCCCAGACAGTTGAATATTCATACATTTGATATTCATTTTATCAGACACTAACATATTCCTATATAAACCATTTTAACCCTGTTAAACACACATCCTTGGTTCTGGTGACTCATAGTGTCCTTGCGTGAGGAGCCGTGTTTTTTCAATAACTTGCACGATTTTGCAATGTATTTTTTCACCCAGTGTCAATTTTCTAATGTAATCCTGGGCGCTACACTTCCACTGCCAACATGGGGGGGCAGCGGACTGACCTCATGCTACCTTCAATGCATGAGGAGTCCAAGCCGCTTCTTTTCACCTGACAGGGGAGAGTTTCCCCGGCCGGACGTAGCGTGTGGAAGGAACACATTATTCCGACCAGTTCCTTTCCCCTCTATTTGTTTTGTTCATTGACTGCCAGAGTTAAAACATCAGCTGCCCTTTCCAGCCATTTTGGGCATTTTCACAAACCTTTGAAAAATCATAGAATATATCACAACGTATCACAGCCTAGAATATATCACAACCATCCACCCGCCAATCACTTTGAAAGACGCAGTAGAGTCTTGTAGAGTCGGGGGAGGAAATTGTGCCGTCGTGATAATCCATTCCATAGTTATGTGCAGTTAAATGTGGCTTGTTTTCGCCCCAAAACCACTAGAAAGCAGACAAAAAATATATATATATTTTGTATAAATCCTCTTACATTGCTAGAGTTGCACAGTATTGTATAGTACACAGTTAAATGGTGTACCCGCCCCATCCGTAACATACAGCATACTGTACAGTGTCATTCCAACAGCCCTATGAACAGTAGGGACTGTACACGTAGTAGCTGCTGTGGCTCAGGAGGTAGAGCAGGTCGTCCAATGATCCCTGGGTCGGCTGTTCGTATCCCGGGCTCCTCCTCCTGTCCACATGTCAAAGTGTCCTTGGGCAAGACACTGAACCCTACATTGCCTCCAATGAGTCGGTCGGTGTGAGCTTGCCACCATTGGTGTGTGAATGGAAGTGAGGATGCTGGCGTCGACTGTTTGCCGCTTCACCTCCCAATGTATGAATGAATGAACCATTGTAAAGCGCTTTGAGCACTTGGAAAAGCGCTATAAAAATGCAATTCATTATAAAAATGCAATTCGTTATAAAAATGCAATTCATTATAAAAATGCAATTCATTACACCATCAGTGTGTTAATGAGTATATGTGCAATCTATCAACAGTCTATGAGTGAATACAAGAACAATACAGTTTCTTTAACAGGCTTCTGTCAAACCAGGTCATGAGAAAGTGTGCCAGAGTCCATGTAGGAGTCGGTAGTAACATGTCACTAACAGACATTACAGTTCTCAGAAAAGTTATTAAAACAATTCTCATATCTTAAAGTTGAAAATTGACTTTAGATACCCCATGTCTGGTAGCAACCACTAGATGCTGTCCTACACAAGACCATGAACATTGCCATCCTTAAGCCCTAACCACACCAAAGGGTCACCATGCAACTCCTTGGGCCCAAACGGTTGCAAGGAGTTAACGCTAAAACCGCCTTGACCCTTTGGTGTGGTTTGGGCCAATCAATTCCATGCGTTGAATCACTAGGGTCAACGTGGGTCAACGTGCAACAAGACATATCACACAGCTAAAACCGTCTTGACCCTTTGGTGTGGTTAGGGCTTTAGTTGGATCCAAATATTTTATTTTGTATGTTATTACCACTAGTGTTATGTATACACAGACATCCTCCTCATGTCAATCCTTTTTACGCATTGTTATTTGTGTCAGGAGTTATTTGTAAATCAATGACTTGTGTAATTATTTATCTATATTTCAAAAACATCTGTATGGCTTTTTCAGCATTTTTATGGTGTGGCACAGAAGGGGTCTGCTGTCTAGGACAACGTTCGTCTGTATGTATGTCACCAAATGATGTGTCTTTCAACTCTTAAGTCCTCCTAATCCAACTGCTAACACAAAGTTCATACAGTTGGAGGCCATCGATATTGTCCTTTTCTTTTTGCTGAGGTTTGCGTGATCTGCGCAAAAGGACAGTTAACCCATTTTGGGCGGGAACCCCTTTTGGTGTTTTAAACATAATGTTATAATTTAGCTATTGAAAAATAGCAGATCTACAAGCTCATAGCGCGCCACCGAGTGGCGCGCTACGAGCTTGTAGGTCTGCTATTTTTTAAAAATCGTGAAAATATTTATTTCAGAAAACTGGAGGATTTAGAAGGATTTTTTTTTAATTTTGAGGTCAGGCCTAAATGGGTCAAATGATAAGGGACAATATCGGTGGCACCCAACTGTATTTGCTGTGATGAACTAAAAGTGGTGGCTATGGAGGGAAAACAAAGACAAATACGTCACAGGAACTCGCGTGATCTGCTGCAGCCGTTATAATCAGTCACAGATCAACAATTTATCATCTCAGATAAACCAACATGTCCGCTCTACAACAATTGTATTGCAGCTCAATCAAAACCTGCGCAAAGACCAATGCCATGGTTATTTTTTTGACAGCCTGCCATTGAAAAAGCAATGAGATCCATTGTAATGAGAGGAGTGCTGTATAAATCAGTAAACTATATAGATGGATCCTTTATAAAGCCCCCTTGTTCCAAAGTTAGAAGCTGAAATGTTGAGTATATATATTCCTCTCTGTTGCTATGTGAAATTATATCTTGTGTGACTTATTGGTGTTTTTTTTTAATGATTCCCTCTGTAGACATATAATCTTTCTGCAGTTCCCTATCCTATCCCTACTGATACCTACACTGGAGATGATGCATATGGTTTGTATTGAACGCTCACAACAGTGTAGTACAGTGAGCAGTGGCAATACTTGATTAAAGCACATTGTCTCTATTTAATTGGTAGCTGTGGGATGTGAAGAGAAAGTCGAATCATCCTCCATCACCCTTTTTTCGCTACAATACGTAGCACATGCACACACACACCCACCTATACACGCACACACACACACACGCTCACTCACACGCACGCACGCACGTGCGCCTGCGCTGTAACCACACAGGAAGATGGGTCCACAGAGCTCTAGCATGGAACAGCCATTTGCTTCTCATCAGTATTCTGTATTTCCACATATTCAACATTGCAGAACTATTAAATCATGATCTGGACCCGTGTAGGGAATTGCATTTGGCCTTTTGTGTCTACCAGAAATGGGTCGAAATCTGTATACAAGAAAAGTGAGGATGAAATGGGAAGAGGACGCAAAGCGTTTGACATGATATGGTGGAAGACAAACTAAATAAAGGTAGAGACCAGAAGCATGGGAGAGACTAGAGGGGATACTTTGTAGAGAGGAATTTCATACCCAAACACATCTGTATCCATTAAACTCCAGCCTTGTGTGCCGGATGGTTTAGAGGCTGTTAGTTGTGTTTTATTGATGCATTGTGGAACGTTATTATTTCCCACTTGCTAATAGACGGCACTGATCCCTTTTAACCCCATGCATTATTAAAGCACAGCTCTGCTACTTCTGCCATGCTATTGTGTGGCCAACGGCTTTCTCCCCCACTCCTACTCGCACTCCATCTCCCTTGGCAGTCATTGGCTTAGGGAAAGTAGACAATAACTGTAAATGGACACACTGGGGACCACAGAATTCAAATGCTCCCTAAATGCTCTCCTGAGTGGTCAGACTCAGGACGTTGTGTGTCTGTGCGAGTACAGTGATCGTGTTATTGCTCAGTAAATCAGTAAAACATAGTTTCTTTGCTTAAACACGTTTAAATAAATAAATAATACATTAAATAATCCAAGCGATGATGATAATACATGGTTATACATTTTGTCACAATTAGCATAAGTAGTTGAACATTAATCAAATAAAAACGGGAACAAAACAATACATTATAATACATGAAGTCGACGGTGCACAATACCAAACAAGTACATAAATAACATAAATTTAACCGAATGTTTCCATTGACCATTGACATATGGGTATGAAAGGCAGAAAACTATTCAAATAACTGTGCAAAATGCTATTGTTATAATTATATATAATTATATATATATGGGCATATGCCCTTAGCCTAGCCCCAATGAAACTGATATGTTTTAATTGGCATTTCATTTGAATTGCCTATATTCTTTTATTTCGTTATAGTATTATTTGCCACAAGACAGACAGACCAGGCATTGAGTGAGTGCCACACAAGAGTACACTATCAAATGTACAGTAAACCTTGTAACATCCCAACATCCTTCTTGCTCCCCAGTGTTGCCATGTCCCCATTTCACACATGAGTGGATCGCTTTTCTGATCAATAATTGATTTTTCTGTCCGTGTTTGCCTGGCTAGAGTCACAGAGTCACAGGTTTTCGCAGTCCCAGTGCGGTAAGCCAAACTCAGAGGGGAGTGAGGGACAGCTTCCAAGAGCAGGCCTGGCCTGAAATTAACAGTTGATTTTGTGTGTATATGGTCTGCTGTTGTTGCATTAATATTAAAATTAACTCCCTAGTTGGTGACTGGAGGAAAATAGACATGCATTAGTTATGGTCCTCTGGCTCCTAGGGACACACGGAATATCATTTAGAATGCATGCCCTCATCCTTTTCATCATCGGCCTCTGTACAAAGGATTCACTCTCTCGTCTCTCTCCCTTCCACGTTTTCTTTGGCATTATAGGTGGCCTGTATGCAGCTCATCAATGCACTGGTAACATCTCCTGATGAGCTGGACTTGAGGCTGCACATCAGGAATGAATTTATGCGCTGTGGACTGAAAGAGATATTGCCGGTAAGCACTGGATAGCACTGCCCCTTCCCCCAACACACGTATATGTGCGTGCACTGCACACACACGCACGCACGCACGCACGCACGCACGCACGCACGCACGCACGCACGCACGCACACACACACACACGCACACACGCACACTCTCGCTCTATATGAAACCCACACTCACCTTGTATTAATATTTAAATGAGTTGTCCACTTGAGTGAAATATTGTAGATTCGCTCCAGCAAATAATTTATGAAACACAGAGGAAAGGTCGCACGTCCTCCATCTGTGCCAACACCCAGGAACCAATAATGCTTCTAGTGCCGGGTCTAATACTCTCCCTACAGACGCTCACACCGCCTACCAACCATGTTTACCTGCTGTAAGCAATGGTGTGAGCAACTACGTAAACATAAATTAAAATGTGGAGATGGTTCTCAAGCCTGCAATGCCATGATGAATGATACTGTTTAGATGGAGCTCTCACTCTTGACCGAGGCTGTGCTTTAGGTTGCCTTAACGTCATATCAAACAAGGTCTGAAGACTTAATCAAACCTGCCTTTACCTGTCATGGCTTTTCCTTCATTCATACCCTCTGGTCACGCTGGGTTGCTGTTATTTCCTTCTCTCTCTCACTCCCTTTTCCCCCTTATTCCCCTTATTGCTCAAATAGCATCTGACAGCCATCAGGAATGAGGCTCTGGACATCCAGTTGAAGGTGTTTGAGGAGCATAAAGAGGAAGACATGATGGAGTTCTCTCACAGACTGGAGGACATCAAGTGCGAAATGGAATATCCTTGTCAACGTTTTTTTCAAAGATTAGTTTATTTGTACTCGAGGCTCAAGGTTTTCTCTTACTCTTCATTACATTACAGGCAGTAGAATCATTTTATTTAGAACCTCCTCAACTGTGATAAAAAAAACAACCCAGTGTGTGTTAATTATATGTATTGATATGATATGATATATTACTTTATTGTCAGTTCGCACTGAAATTCGTTTTGCGACCCAGCGGCCTTGTATGCAATACATATACACATTTTACATAACACAGGACAAAAAAATAAAAATAAAATACAGTTACATACATAGAGAACATAAGGGCAGAAAGCAATGTCCACAGCTCAGTCTAGTTCTATATTCATTCATTTTCATTTTATTTCCATGGTGAGTTGCTACAACAACATGGAAAGGGCTAATAATTCACCAAAATATTTGTATACGCCTTAATCACTACAGTCTCAAAGGACTTTACAGGCCTTTATTTAACACAAGAAACAAATAACACTCCATGTTCCTGTGTTTAATAATATCAAACACACGCACGCACTTAACAAGGGAGGTTTCCCTAAATTTGGGCCATGTACATACAAAATGCAAAACAAATAATTTCTGTATGGGAACCCCTTTTGGTGTTTTAACTAAACATTATGTTATACTTTAGCTATTGAAAAATAGCAGATCTACAAGCTCATAGCACGCCACCGAGTGGCGCGCTACGAGCTTGCGGCACAAATCTTTGAATATATTCTTTCAGAATACTAAATGGGTTAATAAATTACAGAAAAAGAAAACAGTTTTTTGCTAAATGGAAACAAAACAAAAATACGTTTGTATTCTTTCTTTGGCTCTGTGACTTCTTTTTTTCTTCTTTGTGGGTGAAGCCACAGTTTGAATCTGCATAACAGTCCTTGACTCTCGGCACCGATGTGGGGGATGTGTTCAACGTCGTTCAGAGCATGGTGAAGGATAGCAGCGCAGAAGCCTATTTCCTCTCCCTCCTGCAGCACCTCATGCTCATACGCAATGACTACGTGGTGAGGTAAAGCCAAATCAACACACATGGAGAGTGGTTGCTTCATAACGTACCTTTTCCCTGCCTAGAAATGTAGTCAAAATTATATTTGTCCTTTTTATGTGTTGCATCTAGAACAGCTTGCTGCTTCTCCACATTTAGGTCTAAATTTAGGTAAAACGTATCGGACCAAAAGCTATTCTACAAGCTGCTATACACGATGTGTTGTGAGCTTGTAGATGGGCTATTTTTCGGCACAGGTCTGTCATGAGACATATCAGTTATTACAGTGCAAAACACAACATCTTTACCTCGAATGTAGTCTTTATTATTGCTAATGGAGCATATAGACCTTTACAAACCCTGATGATGCCGGCCGTGGGTGAAAAGAGCACGGGGCCTTTGCAGAGGTATGCCTCGCTCTGTTTTAAATCTTCTCAATGACATACTGTAGGCTAACAAAGAGAATGCCGGGTCTTTCATCTTCTAACCATCTAATGCAACTATAGCTCCAGAGCATTTCTCATCTCCTTTTAATGTTGCTTTTCAAAGGCCTGTTTTAAGTCGGCTCTCTCACAGCTGGGTCAGAGTTAAACCTTGGCTTGATCAAAGACGAGACTCTAATCAGAAGAATATGCAATATATCAGCAGCTGTTTTTTCACCCCCAAAAAGAAAACACCGAAAATGTCTGTCGCCACACTGTGGTAGCACATACTGTGTGATCCTTGTAATTAGCACAAAGATGTGCGACTTATTCCCTGCATCTGAAATGATTATGAAAATGTGAGTATTGGTGACGCGGCGCCTACACATTGGGTGACTGTCACTGCAGCACTGATATAGTAATAAATAGCTTGACCTTTTTCAATTTGCCTTGAGCAGTTGTGGTGGATATTCCATCATTTGCACTTGATGACATCTTTATCATTACTTATTTAATTTGGCAGTATTGAGAACCCACGCACGCACGCACGCACGCACGCACGCACGCACGCACGCACGCACGCACGCACGCACGCACGCACGCACGCACGCACGCACAAAGTCACAATCACAGTCGCAGTCACACTCTCACACATGTGCAAAGGCCATGCCCGTCTTACTTACAACCTGTGCAGTCATTGTGAAATAATGCCACATTGCTCTCCCCATCTGCTGTCAGACTTTCTGGTATCGTTGAAATTGAGGCACATAAAGTAGGCTACACCTAAATTTAGCCATTTCAATATTTTCAGGTTTGCAAAAAAAAATCACACTAACAGTAACACTATACTTTACTTATTCTATGTGAATTCACCTGGATAATGTGCAAGTCAAATGTATCTTTAACATGTGTTAATGGAATCATGTTCAGTTAAGTGTAATAAATGGAATAAAATAAATAATACGAGGAAGCATTTCACCAGTAAGTGGTGGCACGCAATAGTAATAAGGGTGCTCAGCAGAGCTGCTACTCTGTACTGATGGGTATTACTGGCCCAATGTAACAACTTGTTCAACGACCTGTTCAACTTGAATGTAACATTTGAGCAGAGCCCACGCTGCTTTACCAGTGAACGGCAGGGTGGCAGGGTGTACAATATCATATTGAGTCCATAATGCCTTGGCACCAGCACACAGGTTCATCATGTGTCATGTTGTGTTTATGGAGAAGGCAATGCATGACACAACATTTTCTTTTAGTTGACTGTAATCCTCTTCTGCAGCAGGGTCTTATTCTCTCTCCCGCACAGCCTTCAGAGCAGCACTGGCACACAGTCAGGGATGAGACCTTGTACAGTTAGGCTCATCACAGTATGTGCTTTTAGAGACACAGCAGGTGGTTTTTAAGCCATTGTTTTTAATCAACATGAAATGGCAGCTTTACTATTTCAGCATTGGCAAGGGGGAGGAGTGCAGGTGCCGCACGCACGCACACACATACATATCATCATTTTTATATTTTTTTATATTTGTTTATTTATTTATTTTTAACTCCCCTTTTAATAGAGTTAAAATATCCTGCATGCTATTGGCAGGAGTCACGTGCAGCTTATCATGCTGTGATCTCAATTGGCAAAGAACAACCAAGCAAGTCGATGACATGACAAATGTCAATCCAAACCGCATCAATAGCAATAGCTTAGGATTGAATGCATAAATTCATACACTCGCAACACCTTCTGTTCCCTGCCATTCTTCTCTGTCATCCTGTAATAAACCTCTTTGTCATTCCACATCCCTATTCTCTTTCTGTCCGCCCATCGTCCCTAGACCAGAGAGAGAGAGGTGGGGCTGGAGGTTGGGGTGTCAGAGAGAGATGTGTCAGGATGCTGGTAGACCTGCGTCTCTGCTCAAGTGGGCAGCATTCCTCATTGATTTTGTCTGAGCACTGTAAATTGTGCTGCATCCCTCTAAGCTGCGTGGTCTTGTTTAGGACTTTTCGCTGAATCAAGGTGCCTTGAATATACGCAACCCTAGCCTGAACGTCGCCTATGGGTATGACTGGACAATGACATGCACAGCCATTACTTGGAGCGTCTTGTTTTGTCTGCCCCTGTCATTTGTGCATATTATAACGATGTTTATGAACCATTGTCTATTCATGATTGTTTAATATGCAAGCAAAAACACTGTGCACACAGACCTTTTGTGGTTCTTTCTTTGTCTAAATTGGAATCAGTCCACTCATGACACTTACAGTTTCATAAGGAACTTTATATATATATATATATATATATATATATATATATATATATACACATACACACACACACATACACCTATTACTGTAAGACAAGTGTCTCACGTTTATGTATTTTCTTAAACTTTTCAGATCCCAGTATTTTAAGATTATCGAGGAATGCGTTTCTCAGATTGTCCTCCACCGCAGTGGCACTGACCCTGACTTTGGCTACCGCAAGCGTCTGGATGTGGACTTCAGCCACTTGCTGGGCAAGTACACCACTTCACTGGGCCTTTATGTCCCTTTCTGATATCAGAAGGGTTCTGAATAAAATGTTTTCATTTTTCAGAGGTGTGTATAGACAAGGCCCGTGTTGATGAGTATGAGCAGAGAGCTTCTGAACTGGCACAAAAGGCAAGTTTTTCCACTATTCTGTTTCTTTAGTAATGTGTGTAACTGCCATTGAATTTTTTGCCCCATCTAACTCTCCATCATAATGTTTGCTTTGTTCGTAGGCCTGATTTATGAATGTAGAATATGGTAAATCAATGTGTCTTAACCATTTGGTACTATATGGTTTAAATTCACCACTTTGCTCTGATGACATTTGAATAATATACATTTCTGCTTGGCTAGAGACACAATTGAAAAACAGCTTGTGTCACGGCGGATTTCACGAAACCGTAACACACAACCATGTATACACTGCTGCACATGATCTCTCTCTCTCACACACACACGCACGCACACACTCGCGCACACTCGTGCACTCTCGCGCGCACACACATGCACCCTCACACTCACACTTACACTTGTTCTTACTAGAAATAATTGTTCTTACCCTGCTATGAGAGATTGCTATGAGGTGCACATTGCACACAACCACACTTTGCACAAACACATAATCTCACATACAAACTTGACCTACTCACCCTTCAACTCTCAGAAAACTAATTTGACATGCATGGTGGGGGGGGGGGGGGGTGTTTGTCCCTAAATGTTAACAATAGTTTAACCCATTTTGGACTGAGGTCGAGAAAAAAAAGGCTTCAAAATCCTAAAATTTTTCTGAAGAAAAAAAATGTTTCTATGTCAGTGGTGCTCAACCTTATTCATGTCAAGGACCCCCAGAATGATCTCTATTGGGCCACGGACCCCCATCTCAAAATATGTAGTTCCAGGGACCCCCCAGAAGCCAATATTTTAGTAAAAAGATTTGCGCCACATTTTCACGACTTTTCAAAAATAGCAGAACTACAAGCTCGTAGCGCGCCACGAGCTTGTAGATCTGCTATTTTTCAATAGCTAAAGTATAACATAATGCTATAAACACCAACATGGGTTCCCGCCCAAAATGGTTTAAGCTCATGTTTGATCTTATGTTTGTGTTCTTCTGCATAGCTTCCAATGCATTTGCTTTATTGCATCCTTCCGTTAATTAATGGTGATGAAATTCACATGGACAGATTGAGGTATTAATTATACAGCCTGATTACAATCACTCCCGGGGAAGCAGTTTGACAGAATGCTAATTATTTTATTATCACTTGAACATTTGTTTGTTTGAACATATTCAATATATATGTAAATGTCCCTGTCCAGTTTGATGAAGAGTTCTTGAGCAGACAGGAGGCACAAGGTCAACTGGCAACGTACGAGGAGACAGTAGCTTCACTGCAGGCAGAGCTACAGGCCTTCAGGTCCCAGGTATACTGCACCTAAATATTCTGTCTTCTTTTTTTACTCACTCGTGTCAAAGTCACGGTACACATCCTTTCTGTTCTATTTCTTTCTTTTTTTTCTTTCTCCTAAAAGAAAAGTGAATGGAAATCTGATTACTCAACAGAACTCTATAAGCTTAGCTAGCATGGAATTGACATTCAACTTTCTTTCCTTTCCCTCTCATTATGTGTTCTTCTTTTCTGTGTTATTTTTTTTGGCCCATTGTCCAGCGGAGCCTGCAGTGTGTGGTTTGACATGGAGGGTTGCTCTCCTGACTAACACTAAGTCTAATGAGAATTGTGACCAGGGCGTAATTCTCTGATCTCTATCCCATAAGAGGAAATTGTTCTAAAAGCAATTTATTCTGACAGCCGCCTTCAACCGTCACCAGCAGGCCTTACCGAACCCCTCCACCACTCCAGAGAGTTGCTCTCAGTCCTTGCATGCCGAGATAGCTACCCACTCAGAGAGAGAGAGAGAGGGGGAGAGAACTTCTTTTTTTATTTTCCTGATAATTTTTCAATTTGGGAGAGTAAACACAGAGCGAATACTCAAACAGCAGCTTGGGCTCCGATGACTGTGATACATTAAGCCAGAGTAGGCACTCTCATGTAGGCGCTCCCTCACGCATGCACGCACGCACGCACACACACACACACACACACACACACACACACACACACACACATATGCACGCACACACACACACACACGCACACACACACACACATATGCACGCACACATGCACACGCACGCACGCACGCACACACACACACTCGCACTTACACTTGGTAATTCAGCAAAGGTGTTCTTCCCTCCAGAGGCAGTGGTAGAGTAAAGGCCCCGGGCTGACCTTTTGTGTGGGTCTTTAATCTAAAACTGCTGCCTGGATCAATAAGCCATTTGCTCTGTACCATACAATTTGCGAAGCTTTGTTCCTCTGGTTATAACATTTGATTTTTACCTTTTGGAAAAGGGTTTGATCTGTAAAGATTGAGGACGGTTTATGGGCATTTGGCCTCTGTTGGGATGGTTGACAGAACATGTCTCCTCTAACCATTATCACACCGAGATCGGTAAAGACAGCACGATATAGGCTGGGCTGTGGCATAACGCCCTCACATCACAGCACACAAGACTCAACAATCTGATTACAGTTCAGCTTTTCTTCCTTCTTTATCACATATATTCTGTTTGTGTACTCCACATACAATATTGCGTACCGTATTTCTGCTCACATGCTGTGTTAAAACAAATAGTACCTTGGAAAGCAAAAATGGATGTTCTCATTTGCCTATCTTGAGAAATGTACTATTTATGAAAGAAAAAGAAACGGTGGCATGTTTGAACGTTGTTTCACATTTTGACAGTCTCCCGGTTATTTGCACAGTAGAGAGCTGCTGTATACTATTCATATACAGCAGGGGTTCTCAACGTTTTTGGAGATGCTTTGGCAGTGTCTCGGGACCCCCGCCCCACCCCACCCCCTCCCGGCCCCCAATATAAATTGACTGCTACAATAACCTTAATAATAGAGACAATACACCATAAATAAATACTGAAACCAGATAATCATTAGGGAAGGTGTATATGTGTACTATATGTAAACTCTTCATTTCCATTTTCCAGCCAT
Organism: Electrona antarctica; assembly: GCF_951216825.1. Lineage (NCBI taxonomy): Eukaryota > Metazoa > Chordata > Actinopteri > Myctophiformes > Myctophidae > Electrona > Electrona antarctica. The sequence continues at coordinate 45,883,198 of NC_136808.1, read as the reverse complement.
TCAGTTGCAAAAAACCTAAGCTATTTTTTTTTAAATATAATTTGGGGACCCCCAGAGGGTCACGACCCACAGGTTGAGAACCCCTGATTTACAGTACACAAAGCTGTGGTCAAGCATACCCTCCCATTTTGAGCAGCTCAGCCTTCATTGCATAATAAGCAACATCATTGTAATATTAGTTTAGGATTACTCATTGTCTATTATGTACAAGATGTACAATCCTCAGTGTTCATTCAACTCTGGCAGTGTAAAAAGTGAACACTCGCTCAGAGTTAAATGAACACTTGAGGATTTAACTGTCTTGCAGAGATTCAAATACAGTAGGGTGCATTTTGCATCCCAAAACGCAGTTTATAGTTAAGGGACGCAATAAAACAACGACCTCTTGCATCCACGGGATGCACTACTACTGTACCGTTTTTTATTCTAGTTTATTTTGCTATCTTTATTTATTTAATATTTAATAATCATTTCTTCTTCTGTTTTCTACATGAATATAACCACATTATGACCATAAAATTAAATGAGAGTTAAATGCTGCAATTTGTAAAAAATGGCAAAATATGACTCCTAACGTTGTTGAAGTGGGACTCATAAAATGTCCCTGGGACGCATCTAAAAGACCATCCCTGCATCCTGGAACTCATTACATTGAAAACCTATTTACATCACTGGTCTTGTGCACCCTCTCCCTCTTCCCCAGTGTGGAGCAGTACCCGTGGGTCTGTCGACTGCCCACACCTGCTCCTCTCCCTTCCCCGGTGGACCTCCTCCACCTGCTGGGGGTTCGGCCCCCCCACCGCCACCTCCTCCTCCCCCACCGCCACCCCTGCCTGGCTGTGGCCCTCCACCGCCTCCTCCTCCCTTTGGTGCGCCCCCTCCTCCTCCTCCCCCAGGGTTTGGGGGTGCCCTGGGCTCCCCCACCCACCACGGCGTGCTGCCTTACGGCCTCAGGCCCAAGAAGGAGTTCAAGCTGGAGACCTCCATGAAACGCCTCAACTGGTCCAAGGTAAGCCTCAGTCATGCATGCACGCTTTTATTCGCTGCCCTGCATGCCGAGTTATACTTGGCACGACACATTGTTATATTGTTCTAAATCATCCAAGAAAATAGGCCACGTGCTGACTGCTGAGGCAATGTTTGTATAACTCGAGGGCTGGCCAGCATGTTGTTGTGAAACAGTGCCTACCGTTTATTTTAAACTCAACCGCAAACAATGCTTGTAAACACCATGGCCTTGTGACTGATCCACATGCAGTTTTATTAGCTATATTATTCTACAGGAAAAGGAAACACCAGCTCAAAGAAATGCAGGTTTTCAACAAGGCAAGGTCACTTATCCCTTCCAACCCTAAACCCATTTGGCATCCAAGGCCTGCATTTCTGCTGAAATTAAATGTAGAATACAAGAACGATTCAGGGTCAGCTTTTGGATAAAAGTTATGTAAATTTCTGTTTAGGATGCTGAAGATCTAGGGAACATTGTGAATGTTGTTCCGGTCCCATAACTTTGTTCTTGATATGCATTGGCAGCATATTAATGCTACAGATGTTCCTGCAAAGGGATCGGAAAAACAACTTCCTGACACCCTGCCAAGAGTGATTAAAAACAGTCTGGCGAGTCTCTGAGACGATCAGATCCTATTGTCAGGGCCGTCTCAGTGGTGCTTCAGCAGATGTTGCTCTACCTCTGCAGAGTCATAATAGTTCATGCTACAAGTGATATTAGTTCACGTCGTGATTAATAATTAATCTCTTCTGTACCTTGTTGCAGCTGTTTAACAAAGTGGGCCATATGCTTTTTGACGTTATGGGCAGGGCACCAGTTTAGGATGTAACTTTGAGCAGGACACGAGGAATGCCCGTGTAATTGCACAGCTGTACAACCTCCCCCCACCCACCCCCCCATATGGTGATGTTAATGATGAAGTTGTCCTAAAACTTTCTCACTACTAAAGCATTCAAAGTTGAAGTGTTTACCTTTCAAAGGTCTTTGTGGGTTGCTGAATAGCTCAGCCTTGTCTTCAGATCTTAATGAGGTCATGCACTGTAGAAGAGGCAAGAGGGCATCTGACCATGTGGGTGCACAGAAGATCAACTCTCTCTCTCTCTCTCTCTCTCTCTGTGTCTTTCTCGCACGCACGCACGCACGCACGCACGCACGCACGCACGCACGCACGCACGCACGCACGCACGCACGCACGCACGCACGCACGCACACACACACACACACACACAGAATTATACATACACATATTTATTTCGTTTTGCACAAGAATAGTAATTAAAACAGTACAGTAATTAAAAGCCCTGGTTAATGATGATGCACGTTTCTTTTTCTTTCTTTGACTCTTAATAATGTATTTATGAATACACACCAGGCCAGTTTAATAATAACAACACTAAATATTGAATAGGGTAACAGGCCTCGGCTGGGATGTGTTTGCCAGTGGCCTTGTTGCCAGTTGGCCTACACAATTGCTGGTGGTCGAAATCTCTTGGCAGAAATCTCTCGGTCGTGAGCCAAATAGTCAGCTGTGGACTACTTCTCAAGGCCTCCACTATAATTGGCATATGTTAATGTTCTTCATAGACTAAATATTTGATTATAATATTCCTCCTGAAATAGTGCTAGAGATAAATGATATCCAGTATCACAGTGATACAGTCATACGCCTTACAGAATTATTTCAATTTTGAGATCTATTCAGTTGGGAGGTCTATTTTAGTGATTCATTGATTGATTGAAATTGAATGATTCATTGATTGATTGAAAAATGTATTGAGTTTGTAGAATGGGTACATTTCAAACTAAAGCACAAGTCAATACAACAACTGCTTACATGGATGAAACCAGGAAAAGCACTAAGACGTGTTTACATCAGGGTCCTCCATTTTCAATTCATCAACACCATATCTGTCTGTCTGCCTGTCGGTCAGTCTGTGTATCTGACAGTGTGTCTGTCTGTGTATCTATCCATCTATTCTCCAGTGTCTGTTTCACCATCTGTCACTGCTTTCCATCTCCCACTCTTGTATAGACCTTTGGTCAGCTCTCACACCAGTTTGCAATATATAATTTATTCCCCATGTTCATCTCATTTGAAATGGGAAAAAACAACAACAACAACCACCTAATCCTCGCTTTGAAATTCCATTCTATATGAAATGAGAAATAATGAGTCACAGGCTGAGTGCTCGGGGAAAAGGACCGATTGAGTGCAGAAATGAAGGAAATGCACTTGGTTTAATCAAGCCATTTTAACCCATTTAGACCCGAGTTAAAAACATTCACTTTGAAAGAATATATATTCAAAGATTTGTGCCACATTTTTACGATTTTTCAAAAATAGCAGACCTACAAGCTCGTAACGCGCCACTCGGTGGCGCGCTATGAGCTTGTAGATCTGCTATTTTTCAATAGCTAAATTATAACATAATGTTTAAAACACCAAAAGGGGTTCCCGCCAAAAATGGGTTAAGACCATTTTAGACATTTTAAACTACAGGCTGTGTAACATGAACTCAGCAACAAAGGTTTGGAGATGTAATTGTGGTCCATTATTTCTCATGTCATGTCATACATACGTTATAGCTTGTAAGATCAGGTATGAGCAACACGGCTAAATGTGTGGGCAGCGCCTCCAAAACGTTGGTATTCACCCTTGGTTTGAGTTGCTTAGTGGATTGGATGATTGATCACGCAGTAATACGGTAAAAAACAACGCATATTGGCCATTTTTACACTTTATTAATTTTACACTCAGTGTTAGGGAACTCAGTAGCGGGTGGAAGATCCAACCTCAACAGCTTGGCGTGTTGTTTTTTACCGTTTCACTGTGTGAGAGAGTGCAATCATCCAATCCACTAAGCAACTCAAAGCAAGGGTGAATAGAATACCAACCACTTGCCATTTTGGCAAATCTTTTGGAGGCGCTACCCACACATTTAGCTGTGTTGCTCATCCCACGCCCCATCCTTACTAGCCTGGCTAATAAGCCAGACTCTCATCACACTGTCGTGTATCCGCCGGCAGGCAATTTTCTTTTTGCCAACGGCTGATTCGGTCTGGCTTATTAGCCAGGCTACATCCTTACAAGCTATACCTCGTTGTAAAGGTGACTAATCAATGACTAAAATTATCTAAAATACATGTCAGGCGGTGAAGTTTCCCTTTAAATAAATCTGATGTGCCATTGGAAATTATTGACGTGTGGTTGTGTGTTTGCAGATCCGTCCCAATGAAATGTCAGAGGAGTGCTTCTGGGTGCTGGTTGACGAGGTTCGATATGCAAAGCCTGGGCTGCTCAACAGACTGGCTCTTACCTTTTCTTCACAAAGAACAGGTCAGTTGGTTTTACCACATGCCTCTCCCATGTTCCTTCACACAGTGTTGCTGTAGTCGAGTTGATGTGATGAGCTTTACAGTCACAACTCTGCAAGACGTGTTCCTTCTGTCAGTATGAATTAACTATCAGGCTCTCCACCAGAGACCTATCGTTTCATAGAACACCTGGTTTTTATTATTGATTTCTCTGAAGGACTTTTGCTTTCAGTAACCCAATATAGATGTTCTACTGCTTTTCAATGGGCAGCACTTTGGGGTGCTTTGCTTGTTTTCAGCTGAAGCAATGTATATGTTCCAGTCACTGTGCGGTCCGCTACCCATCACAGTTGAAGTGTGGGCAGGACCTAATGGCAAACAGGCTGATTCTGCTGAGAAACTATGCCTGTGTGATATAAGTAAATTAGGATTAGCATAATATCATAGTTAGAGAACCAGTAAGTAGCCCTGAGGGTGAGAAGCGACCTAGGTCGCGTGCACACATCCGCCTGGGTGGCGGCAGACTGCTGGGCGAGCGCTGGCACTTTGGCATGGGGGGGGGGTCAGATCAACATATGGAATGAATTCTGTGCTGGCCATATATGGAGCGTGTCTTGAGAGTACAGGGTTTGATGAGGTCTGATCCACATATGGAATGTCAGAACAGTAAGGATGGGTGGGGAAGGATCAACATATTGAATGTCAAAACAGGTCAGCTCCATATATGGAGATCTAAGGGTTTGAGGTCAGATCATGTCGAGTTGCTGGCCGGCTCCATATATGCAGATCTAGGTGATGATCCGGTCTTCATAGTAAATGCGACCTACGGTCACAGAACGTAGCATTGGGCCGACCTGATAGAGTTGTTAGTGCACCGCACATACTGTCCCACATGGGGGCAGCATACCTTCTTCAGTGTGTCACTGGTTCGAGCAACCATTTCCTGTGTCTTTCCCCTGATCTCTGTCCACATTTCCTGTCTCTCAGTCTCTTCACTATCTGATTAACCCATTTAGACCTGACGTCGAAATTAAAAAAAGATGTCTTCTAAATCCTTTCTGAAATACCTATGTTTCTATGTCAGTGGTTCTCAATATTTCATGTCAAGGACCCCAAAAATTATATGTAATTGGCTGCTGACCCCCATCTGAAAATATGTTGTTCCAGGAACCCCCAGAAGCAAAGATTTGAGTTAAAAACGTTCTCTCTGAAAGAATATATATTCAAAGATTTGCGCTACATTTTCACGATTTTTCAAAAATAGCAGACCTACAAGCTCGGTGCCGCGCTATGAGCTTGTAGATCTGTTATTTTTCAATAGCTAAAGTATAACATAATGCTTAAAACACCAAAAGGGGTTCCCGCCCAAAATGGGTTAAGGCATAACGGTGCCAAAAAATAAATCTTATAAAAGAGAGAGAATAAAGCAGCATGGAGCAATATTTCTTCTGCTTCGTGGTGCTACGTATCGTAGCAACAGCAAAAGGCGCTCTGGCTCCTCCCAGCAATCACCACCTGTAGCAGCACCAGGCGCTCAGCCGCTCACCTCCAGCTCCACCATCAGCGCCGGAACAAGAGGTGTAGAGACACGGCCTTATTAATCCTCACTCTCTATTTAGCCCTACATTGTCCATTTCCCTTTCTATTCCATCCTCTTTCCTCTCCCTATAGTTCAGCTCTCTGGCTCATTACTGTGGCTGTTTTCACTGTCATTTCTGGCACGGTGGTTAGTAAAGTCATGCTTAGTAAAGTAATAACTCCACGGTTGAGTTTCAGTGGTCCGGTGGCGTGTAGAACCTTTGTGTGTGTGCGTGCATACGTGCACATTCCCGCGTACTCGGACTGCATGACTCATTTCATGCTGGAGGAATTTCAAGACAAACACAGACAAAGGGTCTGTGTGTCCGTGTGTTGCATCACCCCTACAGGCTGCTATTAGCACTCAAATTGTTTTTTTATCCCTTTCATTGAATGGATAGGGCGATGTGCATGACAGAAGTGAACACTCATTTGTTAGGCTTCAATTGGGTCTAATTTCCTATACGCTGTGTTCCCAACACAAGACGAGATCCTGCACGCTCTTAACTGAAGTGCATACACTAATTTGTTCTCCATGCCATGTTTTTTTTATGTTAGCAATCGATACTCTATTATATGGCCATGTGTGTTGTTTCTTGCTCCAGTATGTTAATGTGTAGGGTACATGATAAAATCCTCAGTGTTAATTAATCCATTGCAACTCTTGAGAGTGTTCAAAAGAAACCAAATGGACCCATATAAGGTATTGTGCCTGGAGCTTTCTTCATGTTCTCTTTCTCATATCGAGTGCGGGTGGTCACTAACATTGCAATTACAGCTCCCACCGAGGCTCTGTTGGCATGTAATCCATTAGTGTGCTGTTGGTGAGTTACCATCAAATTGTATGTACTATTCCTACAGGCGATGCTGCGTGATGAGACGCCACCACAGTTCTATGAACATGTGCATTAGTATGTCTGACAAGCTGTAGCATATTCATGTGTGAGCTTGTTAGTATGATAAGAGGGAGCGGCGGTAGCACACGATGCTATCAGTCTTGTCCTCTGTTGTGTTTGGTCTATTAGTCCGCTCTCTGATGATTTATTCACGTGTCTCTTGTGTTTTCTCTCCTGTCGCCTTGTCACCAGCTCAGCTAGCTTATGCCATTTTGAATTATTCATCCAGGTGTTATCTACCTGTCACAACTCTATGCCGCTCCTCTTGAGGCGCAGGAGACACCCTCCTACACAGCCGGAGAGCCATGTTCCTTCCTTTACAACGTGTTGAATAATGGAGGCAGATCTAAATGGCATGCAGGTAGACAAACACTCAGGCAGGTGTTGTGGGAGTTCTCTAGAGAGGACATTTGAAGGATGTCCAACGACAGACAACTGTACTTCTCTATTAAGGGTAATGACTTGGCTGCATCCAGGCAGAAACATTATGTGCTGCATTGCACTGAGAAGTATAATCATAGGGGTCTAGTTTATAATCGTATTATAAGGCACATGCGCACAAAATGTGAAAGCCTGCTATCCAGCGTTATGGTCGGTCACTGCTCATGGATAATGCATTTTAAGGTTTGGTGACTTTTTGAAGTTGCTTCGATATAGGCTGTCAGATGCACGGCTTTCCTCCCAATCTTCTCTGCTTTCCCAGGAGCAAACACTTCTGCTGGGCTGAGCTGTTACGCCACGGTGCTGCTCACCCAGCCGTGTGTGTGTGTGTGTGTGTGTGTGTGTGTGTGTGTGTGTGTGTGTGTGTGTGTGTGTGTGTGTGTGTGTGTGTGTGTGTGTGTGTGTGTGTGTGTGTGTGTGTGTGTGTGTGTGTGTGTGTGTGTGTGTGTGTGTGTGTGTGTCCTCTCATTAACACGGCCATGTAGCATCATGCTCCGTCTCACTTAAGAGCAACGGCATCTGGAACAGCATTAAACATTCAAAACGACATGGTCTTCTTTCAGTTTTCTCCATTAAATATTAATCTGCATCTCTTGAAGCTTCCGTATAGTTTCCCTATGATTGCACTTGGCTCTGTTGTTATCGGAGAGAGATCTCCTCTAGCCTGTGAACAAACAACTAGTTATACGAGGACAGATTGGGCTGTTTTGAGACTCCTGACTCTTGTGTTTTTTCGGATCAAGTGCAGACTCCAGAGGCAGAGTGTCTCGCTCATAGTTTTCTCCTTGTTGCTCGTGGGCTTAGACTGGATACTCAGCCTTAAAGATATTCTCTCATCAACCTTTGTACAAGTTAAAGAAAGCGCTAAATGAACTTCAACTTGTTTTCACAAGTGGTGATATCCTCTGTGGATCTGTGCTTTTATTTATATTTTGTATTTGTTGTGAGTTTAATTCAGAATGGGATGTGTCTTTTAAGGGTATAGCACCATTTTACATCATCATTTGTGTGAACAAATTTAAACAAATTGCTGTTTACTTTTCAGTCTTTCCTTTTCGCTGTGTGTCAGAACAGGCTGAAATTACACCATCTCTCGACTAATAGTTGCAATATGATTTGCATGCTCCTTCCTGAAGTCTTTGTTCATTAGCGGCAAATCTCAGCAGATATCCTACGCAAGTACACACAATATTACATCCATGGCTCTGATGTATTTACGTGAATATGCATTATGCTCTAAATCACTATATTTCCACACTCACTCCCTAGGGCCATATATTACTGTCGTAGCAAAAATAGCCGATCTACAAGCTCAAAACGCGCCGCGCTGCGACGCGTTTTGAGCTTGTAGATCGGCTATTTTTTGCTATATTCGAATTGGAATCTTGAATTATTTTTTGCTATTTTTGAATTGGAATCCTGAAAATTAACATTTTTATGTAATTTCAAATGCCTTTAATTATACTTGTGTTGAGCAATGAGCTACTAATTTAGACTGAAGTAATTAAAGCGGGTCATGTTTGCATGTTGTGGAATTGTAACAGCTGAAACCAATATTATATCAGTATTCTGACATTAACCTGAGGGCCACATTAAGTGAAGGTGGGGGCCGCATATGGCCCCCGGGCTGCCAGTTGCCCACCCCTTCTATAAATTATAGACACAACAGTGTGAGGTGGTCAGTCTCGTGTTAAAGAAGGTTTATAATCAAATTAAAGCAGTTAAGGTGGTTGCACACTGGACGCGTTTTTCGGAAAACCGATGGAGAAACTCCGCTAGAAATGTGTGGGGACATTTACTGTGGGCTTCAGTTGCGACTAGGGATGTGCCCTAGGGATGTGCCCTAGGGATGTGCCCTAGGGATGTACCCTAGGGATGTGCCCTAGGGATGTGCCCTAGGGATGTGCCCTAGGGATGTACCCTAGGGATGTGCCCTAGGTATGTGCCCTAGGGATGTGCCCTAGGGATGTGCCCTAGGGATGTGCCCTAGGGATGTGCCCTAGGGATGTACCCTAGGGATGTGCCCTAGGGATGTGCCCTAGGGATGTGCCCTAGGGATGTACCCTAGGGATGTGCCCTAGGGATGTGCCCTAGGGATGTACCCTAGGGATGTGCCCTAGGGATGTGCCCTAGGGATGTGCCCTAGGTATGTACCCTAGGTATGTGCCCTAGGGATGTACCCTAGGGATGTACCCTAGGTATGTACCCTAGGTATGTACCCTAGGTATGTACCCTAGGGATGTGCCCTAGGGATGTGCCCTAGGGATGTACCCTAGGGATGTGCCCTAGGTATGTACCCTAGGGATGTGCCCTAGGGATGTGCCCTAGGGATGTACCCTAGGGCCCTTTCTGAAACCAGTCCCTTGACTTGAAGTGCTCTCGGGAGGTTCCCTCGTCAGAAAGTGCCCCTCCAGCTGAATCAAGTTCCCTTGATTAGGGTGCTGGGTATAAAAAACTGTTTGGAAATACACTCGCCCTCCTTGTGCAGAAACAGGAAACAGACACCATCCGTTGCCATGGTTACCATCACGCAATTGTGTGACCTGTTATTTTGTTTGTACAGTTATATTGCATTGTATCGTGTATGTTTGTGACGTGTGGATTTCATTAATATGGAAAAAGGAAATACAGCGTGACTGTCAAAAATGACATGTCATATACATCCATGGTGTTTATAAATCATTGTGTTAAAAGTTGTTTTGTTTGTGTGGTTTCATAACTTTCATTTATAGTTTTTTTCACGGTGGGGTAAATAAAGAGCCCTTGTGAACATCAGTTTGAGTGTTGTCTATTCTGCATCAGATGAAGATTGTTTAGGAGGAGTTTATTAATCATTTATTTGTGGTGGTACTTACATTTGTAGGTTGCGGTTTCCATGCGGACAGAGAACAGGGCTGCACAAGGCAATCGAGTCTAGATCGGCACAGACTCGCTCTTGAGGGCTTTATAAGCCACTTCCACTCAAGGCTGCTTGGTTTCGGACGACACTTAATATGGCGCAGCCTCGCGTGAACGCGCATATCGAGGGCAAGTGTGTAGAGCGAGTGGCGAGGAGCTGGTTTCAGAAAGGGGGTAGGGATGTGCCCTAGGGATGTACCCTAGGGATGTGCCCTAGGGATGTGCCCTAGGTATGTGCCCTAGGTATGTGCCCTAGGGATGTGCCCTAGGGATGTACCCTAGGTATGTACCCTAGGGATGTACCCTAGGTATGTACCCTAGGTATGTGCCCTAGGGATGTGCCCTAGGGATGTACCCTAGGTATGTACCCTAGGTATGTACCCTAGGGATGTACCCTAGATATGTACCCTAGGTATGTACCCTAGGTATGTACCCTAGGGATGCACCCTAGGGATGCACCCTAGGTATGTACCCTAGGTATGTACCCTAGGGATGTACCCAAGGGATGTACCCTAGGGATGTACCCTAGGGATGTACCCGACACACAATTGAATTCATCAATTCAGATTAATTTAATGTGAATATTCTATGATTTATTTATAAACGTCTATAAATCTAAAATCAAATCAATACATCTGTTAAGTCAACTGCATATGAATGATCATTGAACCGCTCACAACAGTGGATGATCTTTCTCCGCTATACGGTGAGGAAAGGAATGTCCCCCCCCCCCATCCTTACCCCTCTCCCATTGTCGGATCCCAAATACCCCCGATTATGTGAGCAGGGGTTAACTTGGAAGTATGTGAAACTTACTTGATGCAATTAGGTAGAAATCAACAGGCAACAGAACAACGACTGCAAATCAACTGAGGGGTGTCCGACTAACTTCACTCATACATGTTCATGGAGCAGCCCTATTTGGGGCCAGCCAGCATTTAATTACGTGGTAGAGGGGGAGAGGCGAAGCAGAAATAAGTGAATAAACTGAGTTTGTGGGTGTTTGTTTACTGGTGAAACAGTAGGAAGGGAAGGGTAGCCATCCAGGTATTTTCAGCTGAGGGAGTCAGGACCAAATCTGTTCCACTCCCTCTCCCTGAGACTTCCAGAGTGTTGACAGATATGGGTTTTCAGAGCAGTGTGGGACATAGATATTATAAGAAATAGATGCCTCATTTGCCGCTGCAGTTCATTGGAGCGACGTGTATCCCAATGAAGGCGGAAGTGCAGTGCTGAAGGCTTTTTTTTTTTGTTTAAGAAATCTTTATAACAGTCATGACAATATACATTACAATACAAAACAAGACAAACAAACAAACACAAACAACAAAGTTATTAACAATACAACATCAGAGCCAGGGGGATTAGATTACTAACAGAAAACATTAAAGAGTGAATACAAAGCAACAGTTCTCCGCAGCTTTCTTATTTAGAAGTGCTGAAGGCATTTGCTGAAGGCGACTGAGTCACTGCCCAAGTGACGTCACTCATGCGACTCCTCCATGTCTCTCGCTGTCACTGAAGTGACTACTGGCCAATCACAGCGCGTCTTTTCCGGGACTTATGTTACGCACGCGGAAGCTTGACAAGCTTCCGCCTTGCTTCCGCTAATGCTTCCGCCTTCAATTGGTGACACGCGCCTCAGAGCCGGAAAGGGCGTCTATGTATATATGTCTATGGTGTGGGGGGATTTCACTTCCTGCTCTGTGTTACCCTGTGTGACTTCATATAGTTATGAATCAATTCATTCTCATCTCTTCCAACTGTGTGTGTGTGTGTGTGTGTGTGTGTGTGTGTGTGTGTGTGTGTGTGTGTGTGTGTGTGTGTGTGTGTGTGTGTGTGTGTGTGTGTGTGTGCGCGCAGCATGTGACTGCACAAGTTTCAAAGTGATGGAGGGAGAAACACTGGCCTTTATGGACATCCAACACGTTGTCCAGTTCTTGTATGATCAGCGATGGATACCAATACAATGCTACCAGTGGGAGGTTCTCCAATCATATTATCTGTTGCTGTTGTGTGAATGGTGCTCCGCTCCAAACCCCTGGATCAATGTGTTGTCTTTTTCAAGCCTCTACTGCTGTTAGCAGTTCCAGGGATTCAGCATTTCGGCAGCAGAAGTGTTGCTGTTGTGATTTGGCTTGCCACTAAACTTCTGTAGGATCAATTCCTGTGTGTTTACGGTGGAAAAGAAGACCTATAAGCTTTTTCGTACGACCAATCGCTGAGGTTCTGAGGTAACGAGGAGAATGTGCACTTAAGATTTTACGAAACGGTAATCCCTCTCACTGACGGGAGGTGGTAATCCCTCCCACTAACTTTGGAAGCCAATTACGGCCAAACAATATGAACTATCAGAATTCTTCCTGTGGTGTTTTAATTGGATTATAGCAGGGGTTCTCAACCCGTGGGTCGCGACCCCTCGGGGGGGTCGCCAAATTATTTTAGGGGGTCCCCAAATTATTTTCAAAAAAAGAAAAAAAAAAAGATTGTTTTTTAAATTTTATTTTCACGATTTTTCAAAAATAGCAGACCTACAAGCTCGTAGCGCGCCACTCGGTGGCGCGCTATGAGCTTGTAGATCTGCTATTTTTCAATAGCTAAATTATAACAATGCTTAAAACACCAAAAGGGGTTCCCGCCCAAAATGGGTTAAGGTTATTGTAGCAGTCAATTTATATTGGGGGTCGGGAGGGGGCGGGGCGGGTGTCCCGAGACATTGCCAAAGCATTTCCGGGGGTCCCCGGCCAAAAACGTTGAGAACCCCTGGATTATAGGTCCAGAGAGCATGTGTACCCATTTCTGTGAGATCTGGACACAATCTGTAGGTGGAAGAGAAAAAAAGTGAGTATCCTGAGGCAAATGGGCGTGGCCTATATTTAATTCACGAATACATTTAATAAACAGCGGTACATTTGTGAAATTGAAAAAGGGCCTTGTTACGCCCTCCATAATGTAATGGTCAATGTCTGTGGGGTAATTCAGAGCTACTGCAGCCACAGAGGAGTAGTGATGCGTCTTCAGACAAACATGCAGACAGACATTCCCTTAATTATATGTTGGATACTAATTTAGTTACTTTTCTGTACATTATACTGTAGTAGTCTGCCTTAGGCAGAGTATACACTTGTGGACTCTGCATACTTTTTTGACCAGAAGTTGTTCACTATAATATAGTGAACAACTTCTGGTCAAAAAAGTATAGCAGTTTATCAACTCAAAGGCTCTATTTGTAAATTGTAAATTTGTAAATGCTACCCTGTGTGCGTCCTCAGGTCTTGTGGCTAGTGATAGTTGTGTTTCCTGCAAGTTGTCCAATAAGTGGTGAGCTGTAGCCCTCACCTCATTTGTCAGAAAATGCTTTGAGATTGGGAAGGACATTATTTGGTACATGTTTCCAGCCATGCTGGAAATTAGAATATCGGCAAAATTGATTTACTGACGTTGTAATTGCCATGGCTCTTCGCAGTTCGCACTGTACTTTCTCACTTATAGGATATAACTGTATAGGGTATAGGCCTCTAGGGCAAAGCAGTGGGCGTGTTTTTCTGGTCCCTTTTAAATGGTCATTTTATTGTCCGACCCACATGTTGAGAACCACTGATCCTGATCTCCTAACTGTTGACCTCCTTCCTTATTAAGTCATAATGTCCAGACGTTCTGACAAACTGAGTGTCCGATGTGTATTCTGTGTGCCCCTATGTGCCCCCTCTGTGTGCCCCCCGGTGCACAAGACACACTGAACAAGAAAGATGAGATCGATCTGGAGTCCTCTCAGTGCATTCTAAAAAAACATGAAACAAGAACTGTCTGAGGCTGGAGCAATGTTTATGGAAATGATTGTGACCTGCAGCTGCACCGTGTATACTCCACGCTTAACCCAGCGCCCACTGTCGATGTGTGCATATCTAACTCGCCGATATCAGTCACACGGAGACACGGAAAGGAACTTGCCGGAAGACTGGAGCTAGGACACCATGGGGAGAGTGATGTGAGGTGTAGGAGGCAGTTGGCACAATTTCTATGCGCCAGAAACTTGCCGTAACGGAAGAAAATCCGAGGAGATCCGAGGAGCACCCTTCCATACCCACGTACACATGCATGGGTGAGGCAAGCGAGTGACTCTCTTGCGTCTGTCTTCATTTCGTTTCATGATATTGCCATAAATGCACACATTTCTCTTCTATTTGCATACTTGGCTACCTGCTCAATCAGCTGTACTTGACTTTAATAACATAACTCAGACCTCTCTTGTTCACACCGCTCTCTCTCTCCCCCGCTCTAGATCTGCTCCACTGCCTCCTCCCCGCTCCCTGCCCCATATATCATTCCGCCCAAGGTTAATATGACAGCCATAATTTTCCACTGCGGCATAATTAGAATTTAATGTGAAGTTATGGTCAAAGCATGTGTACCAACATGTCAAAGGGGAATGGGATACAGTAACAGGGTTGAAGTGAATACACATTTTTTGTGTCCAGGTTTATTAAAACTGAATAAGTTCAACACATAATATCAAACCATTTATTAAGTATGAATGGCGAGAGATTAATAATCACAGTTCGAGTTCCATTGCTGTAGAGGTCAATACCACACGCCAGAGATTAGACCTCTCACATAACACATTACCACCTGTGACACACACGTGCACCTCTAATAAATTAGGAGATCTACAATCAAATCCGCATGGCACTTTTTGCGTTCTGGCTGATTGTGTTTGCCTATGAGTCGCCCCTCGAAGGTATATAGACCAAACAAATCACAGTTTCTGCATCTAAAGTATGCATGATGTCATGACAGAACACTGTACAACCAATAGGGCAGCATTTAGTGATTACCATATATTCTTTAAATAAATGATATTCTATCAATTACTTTTTTTCAACCAAACGATATTTGAATATATTATATATATGACCTAAATCTATTTTTGCTAAATCAGCTCTACTTTCTAAAATCACCCTTTGAGAGTGTAAAATAAAACCAAAAGGACCCTTCCATGACGTAGTATTCCAAAGGTGAACGCAGCTTGGCACGCGCGACAGATGACGCTCCAGAATGCAGCCTTGTAACTTGTAACTTAACTTTTATTTATGCAGAAGAGGCCAACGTATATTGTTCATGCGGTTTAATAATTGATTGAACACATACGCCGTCATAGGATTTGATTTGGGCGTTCTAATAAATAAAGTGCACTAATAACTTTGGGGCAGGCCCATCTAGAGTTTGAATGGACAGGTATGAGTCAAAAGGGAGACATGGAAGAGGAATGGTGGATGATGGAGAACAGGTTCTGACATATACTGTATGGAGATCTAAGGCGCGATTCATACTCCTATTTTAGAGCTGAATAAAAGTCGCTTCGGCTCTGTAGAGCCTACAATGTGACGTCATTATCCGGGGGGGCGGGTACCGTCCTAAAGTCGGCTCTTCGGTGCTACTGACAATTTCTGACGAGCCGAAATCATTTCGGCACTACAGCGGTAAAATAGGAGTATGAATCGGCCCTAAGGGTTTTTGAGGTCAGATACAATTTACAATTTACAATTTAGGCATTTAGCAGACGCTCTTAATCCAGAGCGACTTACATTAAGCAAAAACAAAAAGCATGGCATACATCACATGTATAAAAAGTAGTTATCATGAATCATGCGTAAACTAAGAACGTAACAGTGGAGTATCTATGTAAACTATACATACTATACTATATAATATATTATACATGTGTACTATAAAGTGCTATGACTACATAAAGTGCAATTCTAGAGCTGTCTACATAACAAGCTATAAGTCTGTTTAAAATACTATCTAAGTCTACATAATGTGCTATCTAAGGGGCTAGGCTAGGGCAAGTGCTACGGGCCATGGTGGAGTCTGAAGAGGTGGGTTTTCAGACTACGGCGGAAGATTGGGAGTGAGGCTGCAGTTCTGACTGCAATGGGAAGTGCATTCCATAGTTTTGGAGCCAGAAGGGAGAAGAGTTTGGGACGTGTGGAGCGTTGTCCCGGCGTTTTTAGTGAAGGTACCTCCAGCTTCCCTGCGTTGGCTGATCTGAGTGAGCGGGAGGGTTTGTAGGGTACGATCATACTTGTGAGATATGGGGGGGCCATGCCTTTGGTTGCTTTGAATGCCAGCATCAGAGTCTTGTATTCTGTGCGGGCAGCGACCGGGAGCCAATGGAGCGAGCGGAGAAGGGGGGAGACGTGTGAGAATTTTGGCTGGTTGAAGACCAAGCGTGCTGCGGCATTTTGGATCAGTTGGAGGGGCTTAAGTGCACATGCCGGTAGGCCAGTAAGGAGGGAGTTGCAATAGTCAAGTTTTGACAAGACTGTTGTCTGGATTAGGAGCTGGGCTGACTCCTGGGTGAGGAACGGTCTAATTCGTCGTATGTTGTAGAGTGTAAACCTACAGGATCTAGTAACAGCTGTGATGTGTGTTTTGAACGAGAGCTGACTGTCCAGGACAACACCAAGGTTCCTGGCTGTCGGGACAGACTTTACCAGGGCGTTGTCTACGGAGATAGTTAGCTCCCGCATAGGGCAGGACTTAGCTGGGAAGAACAGAAGCTCAGTCTTGTCTGGGTTCAGCTTGAGGTGGTTGGAAGACATCCACTGTGAGATGT
Source organism: Electrona antarctica (assembly GCF_951216825.1). Taxonomy (NCBI): domain Eukaryota; kingdom Metazoa; phylum Chordata; class Actinopteri; order Myctophiformes; family Myctophidae; genus Electrona; species Electrona antarctica. Next base: position 45,866,442 of record NC_136808.1, on the reverse strand, counting down.
CAGCCAGGCATGCAGTGATGCGCTCTTCTACCTGGGTGGCAGAGGGGGGGAAGGATAGAAACAGTTGTGTGTCATCGGCATAGCAGTGATAGGATATATTGTGAGCAGAGATGATGGTGCCAAGGGATTTAGTGTACAGTGAGAAGAGGAGGGGACCAAGTACAGATCCCTGTGGGACCCCAGTTTGGAGGGTGCGGGGGGGTGATAGCAAACCTTTCCAAGAAACCTGGTAAGTCCGGTCAGAGAGGTAGGAGGAGAACCACTTCAGCGCCATCCCGCCTATGCCTAGATCAGCTAGGGTGCCTAGGAGCAGCTGGTGGTTCACTGTGTCAAATGCCGCCGATAGGTCTAGGAGAATCAGGACTGCAGAGTGGGAAGCAGCCTGGGCAGCATGTAGTGCTTCTGTGACTGCGAGGAGTGCAGTTTCCGTGGAGTGTGCCTTCTTGAATCCTGACTGGTTGGGATCCAGCAGGTTGTTCTCTGAGAGATGGAGAGAAAGCTGGTTAGAGACAACACGTTCAAGGGTTTTGGAAAGAAAGGAAAGGAGTGATACCGGTCTGTAGTTCTTGACATCTGAGGGGTCAAGAGTTGGTTTTTTGAGGAGTGGTGATACCCTGGCTGACTTGAAGGCAGATGGGACGCAGCCTGAGGTTACTGAGGTGTTGATAATGGAAGTGATGAAGGGGAGCAAGTCAGGTGCGATGGTCTGGAAGATTGGAGACGGGGCGGGGTCGAGAGGACAGGTGGTAGGTCTAGTGGATGTGACTAGTTTCAGGACCTCATCTGGGGATAGAGGAGAGAAGGAGGACATGCATGGTATGTTATGGTTAGCATTGGTTGAGTCGAGTGCTTCTTTATGGGGGAGGGGGGTAAAGGAGCTACTGATATCATCAACCTTCTTTTCGAAGTAGTTGGCAAAGGCCTCCGCGGTGAGGGATGAGGGTTGAGTGGGGGGAGGGGGTTTAAGGAGGGAGGAGAAAGTGGCCAATATTGAAGACATCAGGGATCTCCATATATGGGATTAATTGCGACAGCAGGTCACATTTACTATGTATCCATCTCTGATGATGACACGTGATGTCACAATGACCTGGGCACCATGTACATACATGTTATTCCTGGCCACGCACGCTCCCATTTCCGTTCTGGCGTCTTTTCGTGTGAGTGAGTGCTCCGTTTGCAGTCTCACTCTATGGATTTGTTTTACTTTATAAATTGCAACTGATTAGTAATGCAACAAACTGTTGTTGAAAGTAATGTTATTTCATCAGCTTGACACCCACGAAGCCATCCATGTACAACGTTTTATCTTTGAGGTGTGAGGCTAAGCTCGGCTAACACACTGACACAACTACTACACAGATGCGCATCATTATCTAACTGCTATTTATTTACTGAGGAGAGAACATGTTTGCCTGATCACTTGATGGTAAAATGTGAAAGCTGAATTAATAATAGTCTAAAATAAAGACGTCAGACTACAGCCTGACCCATAGCAGGTTAATATAAAGCCAGAAATGAGTACATTTTACCTACAACGTCTGAACCCTGCAGTGACAGCACAACACAATGCCTTGCCAATTACTCCAAGGAAACACAGTTGGTTTTGTGCTAATATACAAATGCAACAGCTTTAAGTATTTGAAGCATGATTTGAAGGCAAGTGTGGAACCGAATCAGTAAATCGAACAGTTGAATGACTTGATCCTGGCAAACCTTTCACCTTCCAGATGAGGACGCTATTGACTGTCAGGTGTCATCTCCAGTACAGTTCAAATGTCATGTTCACACACACCGTTGGCTTTTGTTAAATACATTTTACAATACATCAACTGACAGAATCCATGATGAAAATAAAAACCCAACAGTTAAACATGCCATGAACTCACACTTTATCTGTTCATAATATATCCACTAGATCATGTATACGTTTCATCTTAATGAAGGCAATACAAAGCATATTACATTCATCCAAAGCATCATTAAGCCTACTGGTAAAATTGCCTTATTCATTTCCTCTAACACAATTATACATACAGTACAACATCTGAAAAGTGAAAAAAAAGGCATGGACAAGTCAATGAAGTGTGTATAAAAGGTTTATTGACATAAATATTCCGGATGACGAGACCCTCAAATCTTTTGGTCCTAGCTGGCCTGGCCGCCTGGGACACTGGAAGAGAGAAACAACATTCACAGTAGTTGTCGATGTTGTCATAAGAAGTGAAACAGTGAGTAACGGAGTATTTCTTGTAACTAATGTTAACAGATCGGCTAACAGGCTAACTAGCCATAGCTATCAGTTAGAAGTTACCTAGCCTCGGAAACCCAGACGTTAAAAGGTCTGGGTCCGAGTCCACTTCAATTCGGCATAGAGTAGCGCAAACATCTCTCACTCTCTGCTGATTTCTGATCGTCTGCACCTTTGTTAAATTGACACACACACGCACACATGTACACACACACACTCCTATCTCTCTCTGTCGCTTAAGTAATTAGTCTCATGTCGCGCAGCTGCGCATAGTTTCTCCCGGCGGATCCTGCCGGGAGCTGCCTATGCCATAAAAACCATAGCTGAGTTCCAGGCTAGCAGCCAGTTACCTAGCCTGGGGTCCACCTATGCTTTCTATGGCATAGGCAGCTCCCGGCAGGATCCGCCGGGAGAATCTAGACGCAGCTGCAGAGAGACAGAGAGAGACAGGAGTGTGTGTACGGGTGTGCGTGTGTGCGTCAATTTAACAAAGGTGCAGACGATCAGAAATCAGCAGAGAGTGATCGACGTTCGCGCTACTCTATGCCAATGCCAAATGGAAACGTCTGGGTTTCCGAGGCTAGCAGTTAACCGGCTTATTGTTGCTCCTTTCTGCTTCTTTTCTCTCTCTGGAGTTCACTCATATCTCCATCACAGTAGAGAACATGTTGAGGATGGCATATGACTACTAACTGTAGATAGTAGACCTATAAATAATATTATAGATAGCAGTAGCGTTGCATATCCTGATGACAGCACAGCAGCACCGTAGCCTCGCACGGACGGTCCCAGCTGCTGTAAATCAGCATCATTACTAGTGTTGCTAAACTCTCGAGAAATAATCCACAACATACTCTTAATAACTCACTCAGTGCCACAGGACGCCTTTGGACGCCTCCCCCTTAACTAATGCAGACAGTAAAAAACAAAAACAAAAAAAAACAGTCCACAAGCAGTAGACCTAGTGTTGAGTACAGACGATTAGAGGTATTTATGAATGTATGTTGTGGTGGTGCAAAATATCCCTCTATAGACAAATTCAGAAACGGGTCTCATGGTCGCAGCTTACGTATTTCCTGTAGGCGGAGCCGGCATAGCTGTGGGGTTTAAACCCTCACCAGGCGCATCTCTTCTACTACAGTGAACGGTAGAGTGACTGATGTTAGTCTGCCTCAAACGTTACTCTTTTACCTGCTTTTTACTAACATTAACATTACAAAGATGCCCAGAACATTGGGATGAACCTGTGTAGTTTATGGCTGCTCCAACAGTAGTGTCAACACAAAAAAAAAACGGAATGTCAAAATATCCACCGCGGTGGCTGAGACCAGAGCCAAAGAGTAATAGTTGAGACGAAGCAGTGAAAGGTCCTGAAAGATACATAACGTCAGTCTTACCCAATACCCCTCATACTTAACAAATGCGAGCTATAAAGTACAGCAGCCTTGTGTTCATAAAACAGAAAGATTACACATAGTGCATGCATAAACTTTCCTTAATGATTATTGGGGCGGGGCGGTGGTCGTGAGACATGCCCAGAGCATTTCCGGGGGTCCCCAGCCAAAAACGTTGAGAACCCCTGATCTAGGTGGTGGACATTGCTCTTGTCTTTATGTATGTAATATTGTTTTGTTCTTTGTACTACAGTATGTCAAATATGTGTATATGATGTGTTCTGCATAAATTGCTGCTGGGTCGGAATACAGATTTCAGTGTGAACTGACCATAAAGTACTATATCATATCATATATCACACCGATCAGTGCAGCGGTGCCTGAGATTAGCTTCACACAGACACTCAAAGACAGGACAGAAAAACATAATCCCTGAAACATAAAAACATAATCCCTGCCTCCAGCCGTTCTGGAATGGCAGAAATAATATCCCTTCCGGCCTGGGCCGTGGCTCAGCGGTCCAGGCACCTCGGCTGGTAATCCAGTCTGGCAGTGTGCCGCGGGTTCGACTCCCGATCCCGACAGCCTTTACTGCATGTCTTCCCCCCATCTCTCTCCCCATTTCCTGTCAGCCTACTGTCTGTCCCTCCATAAAAAAAATCACACCCGTGTGAACTGAGTGGTGCAACTCAATAACCCCCCCCCCCCCTCTCTCTCTCTCTGTCTCTCATTAGCAGGCAGCAGTGCAGCACTATCTCTCTCTCTGTTTCTGGCACAACCGCGCCACTTTTGGTAGTCATTGGTACTCGTGCTCATAGTGACATAGGTGAACACATAGGTGAGTGAACACGGACATTGCTGTTCGTTGGAGTGGTTGCACCACTCAAAAAAATATAAAATAAAGGCGAAAGCCACACAAAAACATTACAAAAAAAATATATATATATCCCTTCCGAGTGATGTTTATATATGGGGAGTCCACTTTTGTTACATTCTTTACCATTTTCAGTTGGATGCCAAAAACAAATGAACATTTGCTTTGTAATATTGTCTACTGTATATTATTGTTCTACGGGATGAGACGTCTCACTCAGCCAACGTGTGCTGTATGCAGGTTGGATTGCAGAGACAGCCTAGCATGGTCACACACTCCAACCACCACACAGAGGCACACAGAGACAGCCTAGCATGGTCACACACTCCAACCACCACACAGAGGCACACAGAGACAGCCTAGCATGGTCACACACTCCAACCACCACACAGAGGCACACAGAGACAGCCTAGCATGGTCACACACTCCAACCACCACACAGAGGCACACAGAGACAGCCTAGCATGGTCACACACTCCAACCACCACACAGAGGCACACAGAGACAGCCTAGCATGGTCACACACTCCAACCACCACACAGAGGCACACAAAGACAGCCTAGCATGGTCACACACTCCAACCACCACACAAATACATAGTAAAATCCTCAGTGCTAATTTATCCATCTGTAACTCTGTGGGTCCATTTGGTTTACATCCGTATGCTCTCAAAGTTAAATGAACACTGAGGATTTTTCAGGTGTACTGTACAGCTTGGAAGGGAGTGAGACGGGCCATATAAATCAGGCCTAATTGTGACCTGCTACAGTACATCAATGTTCGGCCCAGTCAGATAAGATTGTACTTTGCCCCAGGAAAGGTTGTTGATTTCCTATTTCCTCACTCATTAAATACAATGGCACTCTGCCTTTTCCATGTTGTTAATTATGACACTCATTCTGTGTCGAGCCAAACAGCTTGTATGGGTGAGCAATACATGCATAAATGTATTCTAATCAGACACGGGACACTCATGCATGCCCCTTTTACCTTTTTCAGAGAGTGCACACAAGGCCAAATATTAAAAAGAATCTAAAGTCTTATAGACGATGACCAAGTCAGTTTATTTACCAAGTCAGCAGCGTAACAAGGGCCAGCAACCCATGTTGCAGCACTCGCAAGAGGGCCCCACACAAGCTACAGATCGTGCAAATGAGCAATACCCCCAGAGTCTCCAGAGAGGAGGGGAGGAAGCGAGGCTCGCTAGGACCGATTCAACGGCTACAACAACAGTGAAACAGACGCAGAGAAGGCTCAAACAACCCACCTTGACTCAAAAACACCAGAGTAAGGCCAGCACACCGCACAGACTAGGAGGACGCAAACCAAAGTCCTAGAGACCTCTTAAGTGCCTGCAATCCCCCAAGAACACACAAGGCTCTGGCATAAAAGAAAGGACAATAGCTGGAAGCCTGGATGAGAGGGGCAGTGATTTGGCCAATCACTGCTGACCCGCCAACTGGAGAGAGTAGTGGTTCAGGGTCGAAACACTCTAAGAAGGTCGGGGACCACCTGATGACCTCTCTTCCAGGCTTTATCCATTATAGATGGATTATATTCGCATCTTTGATGTATTTACAAGCTAAAGCACGTTTAAAAAGAAGACATGAAATAGAATTTCCTATTTCAAAACCATGATGACCAGTATTTTGTCTTTACCAGTCTGCAGTTACGGAACCAATGTGAGTTCAGTAAGTCATTCGCTCTTTCTCGGGCCAACCTTTTTGGACATTGAAGAATATCTGAAGGTTGAAATGAAAGAGTGAATCAATGAATGAATCACATTTCTTACATTTTGCTTTTACTGACTGCCCTAACATCACTCCCCTCTGCTCTCCATAATTCACATTTCCCTTCACCATGTTTTCCTTGCGGCTTCCCTCCCCCTTTTCGCCACTCTTACTGGCCAAGTTCCGATCCTTCTTCTCCTGCTCCCTCCTTCCCTCCCTCTGTTTTCCTAATTCAATTGCAACTCCGGGCACGCTTTCCTATTCCTTGCCTATGGCTTCCTGCGATGTTATCACACCCCCATAGTAGGTAGTGGAAAGGTTATATTAGTTTATTTTACACAGATTAAATCTCATATCTTCTGTAAAGCAATTTTCCCATCCAATAAGACATAGATGGCACAACTTGTAAACTCCTTAAATCAAAGTTGTTAGCGTATTATTTGTGGTGTTATTGTCGCACCACTCCACCAATTGTGGCTGAATGAAACTAAACCGGCAAACAGAAGAAAGATCCAAGCATACTCCGATATATATTGGAACATTGCTTTTATACAGTAGTTCTCTGCTTTTCTTTCCTTTTTTCTCACTTGCACTCACAAACATGCACAGTACATAATTCTACCTGTCGTCTCGTCCTCCCCATCTGCCTTGGTAATGTTTTTTTGATCTGTCAGTCTTTATGTCAAAATGCTGTCACACATGGCTTGAGGAATCCTCCTCCCCCACGGCTGTCATGTACTTCATCCGTTGGCGTGGATGTGCATATAGGCACTCATTTGTTTGCTGAACTTAACCCAATTTGGGCGGGAACCCCTTTTGGTGTTTTAAACATTATGTTATAATTTAGCTATTGAAACATAGCAGATCTACAAGCTCATAGCGCGCCACCGAGTGACTTTGTAGGTCTGCTATTTTTGAAAAATCGTTAAAATGTGGCGCAAATCATTGAATATATATTTCAGAGCGAACATTTTTAACTAAAATATTTGCTTCTGGGGGGTCCCTGGAACTACATATTTTGAGATGGGGGTCCGTGGCCCAATAGAGATAATTCTGGGGGTCGTCGACATGAAAAAGGTTGAGCACCACTGACATACAGTAGAAACATGGGTTTTTCAGAAAAATTTTAGGATTTAGAAGCCTTTTTTTATCGACCTCAGTCCAAAATGGGTTAATGCAATGTTCCATGCGAAGTGCAGCACCGGTTTTCATTTTATGTTTTGTCCCTGTGACATTCTGCAGGAACAGATCGCCGCTTACAATGTGAAATATAGGTACATGCTGACACAGAGAGTGCAACAGCAACAACATCTCACATTCAGCACAGCAAGGAAAGTGCAGGGTCATAAAATGGAACGCATACAGACTGTAAATATTGAACATATAAATATGTTGAACTTTTGGCTCCTGATAATAGTACTGTCAGTACCTTATAGGGAAATGTATAAATACAGAGAAGACGAGAACCAAGAGTATCCTCTCTGTAATAATCTCTGTAATAATCTGCTCCCTTGACAATGAACGTGATATGAGGCTGGGAATGAACATCTGGAAGATTTGAACTTTTCAAATGTCACTTGGAATAACAAATTGGAGTGCTGAAATGCAGCGGTGCTTTATTTTAAGTAGCATAAGTAACGCTAATACCACAGAAATATAGTACTTCCTGCTTTTAGAGTTCCATGCCTCTTGGAGACAAAATACCGTGATACTCCTCATTTGAAAAAGCCAGTGTTCCATTTATGGCTCCTTTCCTAACGGTGATTATACAGTTAGGCAGAGGCGGAGATTCTATGCTACAGAAGTCATTATTCACAGAGCTTTCAGGTGCAATGTGAATAGTGGCGGGTTAACTGAAGTTAATCACCAGATCCATGAGTGAGGTTATCTCATTGTGATTATGAATTAAACATGGCTAATGATGCTACCATGTCTCCCTCTGAACCCGGAGCTTTAACCCATTTAGACCTGAGCTTGATTCTACAAATGTCTTCTAAATCTTTTTAGAAGACATTTTCTGAAAAAGCTATGTTTCTATGTCAGTGGTTCTTCGATTTTACAAAAATAGCAGACCTACAAGCTCGTAGCGCGCCACTCGGTGGCGTGCTATGAGCTTGTAGATCTGCTATTTTTCAATAGCTAAAGCAAAACGTAATGCTTACACTTCTAAATCCTGACAGTTTTCTGAAAAACCTATGTTTCTATATCAGTCGTTCTCAAACTTGGACCCCCACAATTATATGTATTTGGATTCCGACCCCCATCTCAAAATATGTTGTTCCAGGGACCTCCCAGAAGCAAAGATTTGAGTTAAAAACGGTTCACTCTGAAAGAATATATTCAAATATTTGGGCCACATTTTCACGATTTTTCGAAAAATAGCAGACCTACCAGCTCGTAGCGCGGCACTCGGTGCCGCGCTATGAGCTTGTAGATCTGCTATTTTTCAACAGCTAAAGTACAACATAATGCTTAAAACACCAAAAGGGGTTCCCGCCCAGAACGGGTTAATCTGTTCCCCTGCCATCTGAGCGCTTTAATTGCAGTCTTTCATGGTCTCTGTCTCGGCAGTGGAAGAGGTTCGCAGGTGCGTTAGAAGAATCTCTCGGCTCAGCCTTAGCTTTTAGTAACAAGTGTCAAAAGACAGGAAATCCAAACAGTTTGCTTCAACTGTAGCACTATACCGGAATCCATTACGTCAGGGTGCAAAAGATTGTTGATATAGCTGAGCTCAAAGTCGCTTCATAAACCTTTTAAAATGGGAAATGATACCTTTCAGTTTTCATGGTTTTTAGTATATAAAGAAATTCAATTATGTGGTGCTTTGCAAAGTGCTTTGCAACAGTTGCAGATACATTTCTACATTGTATGAATTAAAATGCAATATTGGTGTCTGCGTGAGAACATGCAAGCCTTAGAGGAGGGCCGTGTTTATCTTAAACCCTTTACAATATCCAGTTTATCCACCTTAAATAGAATTAAACACTGTCAATACTTATTTGCTATACTAAAAGCAAGCAACCTGGCTCAGATCTAAGAAGTCATCATACAGGAACAATGTGGACCTTTTGGGGCACCCTGGCCTGGGTGACTCACTGATTGGTAGCGCATGCTACGTGGATGGGCTCTTGTACAAATTTTGAGTATCTCCTGACCTGAGATGTTTCCAGCTTCGTTTCTTACTTTTGGAGAAAACAACTGAATATCGTATGGCTAATCCGAATGACTACACCTATTACCATTTCACTGATGCTTTATTTTTCACTTTTTGAATGCAAACAAAACTAACTTTTCCACTCATTGCTATCTTCTCTCTCTTCCTCTCTCTCTCTCTCTCACTTTATATCCTTCTGTCCTATTCCCTCTTATACGATACGATACGATACAACTCTATTGTCAGTTTGCGCTGAAATTTGTTTTGCGTCCATGACGTCACCGTTCAAGCTAGGCAGGTCATGCATGGCTGCATGACCTGCCTTGATGTTCTGTACAAGATCAGAAGCGAATCAGAAGGGAGTTCCAACCGCGCCTCTAGCCTATGGCAGGCCAGTCTGGTGCATCTCAAACAAGTCACTTTTTGAGTGGTGTAAACCACTCCTACAACTGGCTTTGTTAGTCTGTCTGTCTGTCTGTCTGTGCTCAAAAAATGAGCACGGTTGCTATGGTCACCCAGTTCACACGGGTGTGATTTCATTACGTCAGACATTACGTCAGACCACAGCTGATCAGTCTATATAAGACCTTACACCACTCAGTTCACACGGGTGTGATTTTTTACTTGCACCCTGTTATTAAACTAAGGGCCTAAATTGTCTGAGCTTCTCCAGTGCCTTCTTTTTCATTAGTATATTTTGCTTTCATGATTATCCCCATTAACGTTAGATTCAAGTGATATCATCATACTCATTCCATGGATTGTAATCACACTTAAACACTAATTTTCAACATTTTACTATGTCATTAATATACCTTAGAGCTGTCGTGTGGAAATAAAGATGTGATGTGATTTTTTCAGACCTCTAGTTCTAGGAAACGCAGAATGGGGGGACTTTTTATTATTTCCACACAACAGTTCTAAGCTATATTAATGACATAGTAAAATGTTGAAAATGAGTGGATTGCCCCTTTAACGTAGGCTCACCTTACAGTATATATATATATAGTCGGATAACTTTCATGATAATTTTATATTTAGTTGAAGCCAAATGAATGCCCTGCTATATTGCCATTAAGCAATCCCCAGAAGCTTGAGTGGCATAGTATTGCCTGAGACGGATGAAATATTTACTTTATAGATTATATGCAATAGTATACAACTGGGTCTTTCAATTTCCCAACAACTGCCGCCCCCCATACATGTTACAAACACAAAATTGCGCTCAGTACTATGTACTATAATTGCAATTGGATTGTTCAACATATTTGTTCAGTTGCCGGAAATTAGGAGTCTGTGTATATGATGGAAATAGTCTTTCGTACAATACAACCCATATTCAGTTTCAAATACTCTCTACAGACTGACCAGCATTGCTTCTAAACTGCAGCTGTCACATCGTCGAGCATCCTTTGTTTTATTTTACTTTGGTGCCTTTCGTGTGCTGACATGCAAATTAGTTAGAACATTGTGTAATTGTCTAATTGACACTGGTTTTGACAAAGTTGAAACCAAGTTTTCTTAATGAGCTCTTGGTTGTGTGCAGAATGACACATACTTTTTTTCTATGACATTGTTGAGGTTCATTATCAGATAGGAAATAGGCCTTATTGCAAGACAACTTGTAATACTAACAAGAATCTACTGTCATTGGCCCACTCTTGAACAACAGCACAGTCCTTTGTAAGTCCCAATTTACAACTGAATACCTGCTCAAAGCATCTAAAATATAAAAAAAATGCATTTTGGCCCTCCATCTTGTACAACCCTGAGCTGATATCTGATTTGAACATCCCCAGAGTTGCCTGGAAAGGAGCCAGTTTAGGTGGTTTGGGCATCTGGTTAGGATGCCTCTCGGCGGTCTCCCTAGGGAGGTCCTCGACGCACGTCCCACTGGGAGGAGACCCCGGGGCAGACCAAGGCGCAGTTGGAGGAAATACATCGACTCACTGGCCTTGGAACGTCTCGGGATCCCCCAGGAGGAAGTCACTAATGTTGCTCTGGAGAGGGAAGTCTGGAGCACTCTGGTCTGGTGGAGCTGTTTCCCCCCGCGACCCGACTACGGATAAGCGGTTGAAGATGGATGGATGGATGGATCCCCAGAGTTAAACAGAGAGGGGGAAAAAAGAATAGTGGAGGAATTCTCGCCCGACCACACCCATTGCCCGTTTGATTATTCATAATAATATTTCTGCCATGTGGGGGTTTTCTTTCACAACTCAATATGTGAAAATGTGCGGTCATGCACACCAAATACAGCACCACTTAGCTGAGTAAGAAACTTACATATTCACATTTACACATTTAGGAATGGAACAATTATCACTGGCCCAAAATGTGTTAGGCAATTATCTGGTAATGCAGTTGTCACACATTTTGTATCTGTGAGTTTTCAAAAAAACAACCACTTCATTATTTGTTTTCCCCCTGTTTCTTTCTTACTTCTTTATGCCCACATCTTTCGTAGCACTGCAGACCTTTTCATTCAACAGAAACCATTCTTCGGAGGTAGTGTAACGGTAACCCATTGTCTCGAAGAAAGATTGCCTTTTGAGAGCTATTTTCAGAGGAAGCTCTCCCTCTGCCACATCACTCAACTAACAGTTTCTAAGAACTATGTTTTGTTGTTTCTCTTGTCTTGATGCTAGTCTCCCAACACCATACAAAGTATGTTCTAGCTGAGTGTGAATAGGTGATGGTCCTTGACTTTTTAGGTTCCACTTCTGCCTCTTCCTACACCCCCTTAGCAAAGGCATGAAGTGCTGCACTGTAAGGCGCGATTCATACTCCTATTTTAGAGCCGAATAAAAGTCGGTTCGGCTCTGTAGAGCCTACAATGTGACGTCATTTGAGGTTCTGGGGGGGCGGGTAACGTCCTAAAGTCGGCTCTTCGGTGCTTCTGACGAGCCTAAATCATTTGGATCGGAGTATGAATCAGCCCTAATGATGCCACACAACCAAACTATTGTCATCTCTGACTGTGGAGTTGGTTTTATGATATCAGCCTGCGTTTATGAGAAACCCTTTTTTCCCAATTTCCCCCACAACAATCATTTCCTCCTCCAGATACAAGGATCTCATGGTGATGAACATGGATTTTGGTTAGGTTATGGTTAATTCCTAGATCCCTGGTCAAATTGTTTAGTGATTAAGCATACAGGCTTTAGTTTAGACACTACCTCAAACCGTAACAAACAAACCACAAGCCAAAGCCTACTGAGGAGGACACCGGCAGCTCTCTGACGTTTTCATAGGTATCTGTGATTCCTGCAGTAGCTCCTCTAGAGAAGCACTTAGAGGTAATCAGTGTCAATAGACTGAGACAAAACACTACGAGCAGGTCTTGCCTACAGGGCTTACAGAAGACAAAGTTTAGAAGGTGGAAATAAAATAGATGGTTTTAAAGCAACGGGCAGGGAGGCCTTGAGGAATGTAAGGGATCTACTTTGTTCTCGTTTGTTTCTGTTGGTGTAGTTGTATTACACATTAAGTTCATGGAGCTGAGACACTAATGTGCCAGTGGTGCTAGTAAAATTAACTGAACTGATGCCACAGGCCTGTGTCCTTATCCCATTAAGACCTGAGGACGATTCTAAAATGTCTTCTAAATACTGACAGTTTTCAGAAAAACCTATGTTTCTATGTCAGTGGTTCTTATACATTTTCATGTCAAGGACTCCAAAAAATATATGTAATTGGCCGCCGACCCCCATCTGAAAATATGTTGTTCCTGGGACCCCCCCCCCCCCCCCCCCCCCAGAAGCAAAGATTTGAGTTAAAATCGTTCGCTCTGAAATAATATATATCCAAAGATTTGCGCCACATTTTCACGATTTTTCAAAAATAGCAGACCTACAAGTTCATAGCACTATGAGCTTGTAGATCTGCTATTTTTCAATAGCTAAAGTATAACATAATGCTTAAAACACCAAATGGGGTTCCCGCCAAAAATGGGTTATACAGCAAAGACAGATGATATATCACAGTTACCACTTACCGATGCACATTTACCACCGTGCAAACATATAACTACAGGTACATAGTTTTTACCAAGATGCCATGAACAATCAATCAATGTCTGAATCACATAACGTATTACACAAGAACACTCATGGAGCCCATAAGTCAGCTTCAGTCCTCTGTTGTTGGAATCAATACAGATATTTGATATTGATTTTCTTTTACTCTTGTTTATTCTGATCTATACTCAGAATGGCACTAGCATAGCGAAACTAGTCAGACTGTTGCTTTGGGATTGTGTACCCTCACACTCGGGAAAATAAAGGCATGCTTTGACAACATAAACTCAATATTATTCATACCCTGTAACGACCCAAAGACAATTTTAGTATGAAGACATTTTGTGAGATGCATTGCCAACATGAATATAATAATGTTGTGGATTATTTTGTGGTTTGACATGATCCTATACAGCATTACACTCTTGTATATTCTTACACTACTTGCATTAGTAATGTACAGTTAAGCTCTGATGTCACCTGAACCCTTTGCCTTTCTCCCACCTGAAACCCATGTCATTATCATAATTATAAAACAAAACATTGTGAATTTGGTTTTTGAAACTGTAGGTGAGCTCCATCTATGAAATAAATAATTACATTGCTGTCGTTATTTTGTATGCTCCCCCACCCCCCTTTGGCATAATGAAGCCAGGGGAAAGCTATATGGTATCTTGCAAAAAAAAGGTCTGTTAAGCCTACATTAAAGCCTAATTTAAAATAGCTGGTTTTAAAGTGTTATTAAATGCTATTAGATGGATAATCAATTATGTTCGGTGGCAGGAACCATACTATGATAAAATATAAATTAGCCTTTGCCCTGACCCTGCAACTCTCTCTCGCTCTCGCTCTCTCGCTCTCTCGCTCTCTCTCTCTCTCTCTCTCTCTCTCTCTCTCTCTCTCTCTCTCTCTCTCTCTCTCTCTCCATACAATCTCATCTCTAATTAAGGCTATACTTCTCTTGCTTCATGACCACTTCTGTTCATCTAGTTATTCTAGTACCATCTGGAGGAGGAGCTTTATCGCTATGGTGCCGGGAAACCATAGGCAACATGCAAAGAGTTGCCGTTCCCCGGGGCTTCTCTTCTCGCTAATAAACAACATACGATTATGAGAAACCCTGACCCTCAAAGATCAGGAAATCAGTTTGGCATTTCTCCCCAGGATACAGACATCTGCTAATAAACGGCCTTGGCAAAACAGTCACAGACAGAAAAAAGAGCAAGGGTGAGATCTTCTGCTGAAAAAAAGATCTTATGTTAAAAAAGGAAAAAGAAAAGGAGAAAAATATAAGGAAAAACATGAAACATAATTATGAGGAAGAGACTAAAAAAGTAACAGCTAATAAAGGAGCACATTGTAATTAGACTGGTTTCATGCTGTTTTTTTTTATGTTTCATTCAATTACAGAAGAAAAAAACTCCATATAATTTGTTGCATTTGATTCAGTAATGTTCAGACACTTTGGTGTTAGAGTTGCTTTTACAGTAGCAATTACTTTCCAGGCAAATTCCTGTCATGCTTTTCTATTACTAGTGCAGTGGCATACTGAAGGCAGATAGTGCTCTTTTCTGTTTGATCCTGCATGCAGCATTGAGATGAGCAGCCTACTACTATTATGCATGATAGTTGTATCTTGATTTCCCCCAAAAATCTAAATTTGTTTCAATGTTGCATTGAACTGCATACTGCGAGTGTCATTGGTTATAGGGCTGCTTTACATTCAGCTGAAAACCAACTAAACCAATTAAAGCATTATGATTTATTTCCGGGCTATGAAATCTAGATGATCTGTAAATTAAAACATTCCTTGAACAAAATGTGTGAACTCAAAATATTTGTGAAACTAATTGCAGACAGATCTACTGTATGATATTGCCCATACCACAATATCACATGGGTGTGAAAACTTGCTGCAACTCACGACTTACACAGCCCTGTTTTGGGCACCCAGTTTGGCAGAGATTTGCGCTTCAGAGCACCCCTTTTTAGTTAGCAATTAAGATAAGACTATATTGATGGGGGGTCTTTTTCTTTACCAGCTGCCACACAAACTACACATTAATGCATCACTAATTATAATACTCCAGAGTAAAATGTATTATTTACAAATAGGCGCTTCTGCACAACGAGTACTTTTCGTGCTTTAGTGTACACTATGTATATTATGATCCTAATACTTGTGTACTTTTACTTATTATGAAAGCAGGACTGCACAGATTATTTCTACTCGTACTTAAAGCTGTACTTGTGTGTTTTTTTGTGTGTGAATACAATATTTTCTCCAAGAGTATGTTAATACAGATACCTCTATTTAAAAGACCTGAGTACTTTTAGCACTTAGTTATGTGTAAAGTGAAAAGAATGCACTTGAAGGACTTGATATAAAATATCCTACAAATATAAATCTTCCTGTGCACCCTGCCCAAATAACGTGCAAATCACAAAATACAAAGGTCATAAATGGTGGGTTTTAGTCTCACTGTCCAAACCATAATATGGTTTGGTCCAAGACAGTCTAAAACAATATTATTGTCAGGAAAACTCTAAAAGGCTACAAACCTGCCAACCAATCCTGCTCTGAAAAAGAATTGTAGAACGTTGGTGGAATATTAGAATCTTTGAGCTTCATGTCATGCACAGCCAGTGGTGTCATGCTCGTAGAGCGCAGTACCACGCCGTGGTGCCAGTAATGTTTTGACGTGCACGCGCAGGGACGGAACGGAACGGTGCACGTGCGTGCTCGCTAGAACGCGCCCCCCTAGATTCAAGAGAAGTCACCAAGTACCCAGTGGTCTAGGTTTACTGGCGCCCACCCCCCCCCCCCCCCCCCCCTATTTTCACACCGTGTCAAGTACCGTGCCGAATTCAAATGGCTGCTACTTTGCATAACTACAGCTTTAACTGTTTATACCTGAGTGGTGACTGTAGCGCACGTAGCCGGTGAGCATGCACACTTGACTTATAGCAGTGTGGACTGGACTGCTATGGCTCCAGTAGGCTGCTGCTGCTGTGAGGTGAGGTGTTCTACTGCTATGGCTCCAGTAGGCTGCTGCTGCTGTGAGGTGACTTATATCAGTGTGGACTGCTATGGCTCCAGTAGGCTGCTGCTGCTGTGAGGTGACTTATATCAGTGTGGACTGCTATGGCTCCAGTAGGCTGCTGCTGCTGTGAGGTGACTTATAGCAGTGTGGACTGGACTGCTATGGCTCCAGTAGGCTGCTGCTGCTGTGAGGTGAGGTGTTCTACTGCTATGGCTCCAGTAGGCTGCTGCTGCTGTGAGGTGACTTATATCAGTGTGGACTGCTATGGCTCCAGTAGGCTGCTGCTGCTGTGAGGTGACTTATAGCAGTGTGGACTGCTATGGCTCCAGTAGGCTGCTGCTGCTGTGAGGTGACTTATATCAGTGTGGACTGCTATGGCTCCAGTAGGCTGCTGCTGCTGTGAGGTGACTTATAGCAGTGTGGACTGGACTGCTATGGCTCCAGTAGGCTGCTGCTGCTGTGAGGTGAGGTGTTCTACTGCTATGGCTCCAGTAGGCTGCTGCTGCTGTGAGGTGACTTATAGCAGTGTGGACTGCTATGGCTCCAGTAGGCTGCTGCTGCTGTGAGGTGACTTATATCAGTGTGGACTGCTATGGCTCCAGTAGGCTGCTGCTGCTGTGAGGTGACTTATAGCAGTGTGGACTGGACTGCTATGGCTCCAGTAGGCTGCTGCTGCTGTGAGGTGAGGTGTTCTACTGCTATGGCTCCAGTAGGCTGCTGCTGCTGTGAGGTGACTTATAGCAGTGTGGACTGCTATGGCTCCAGTAGGCTACTGCTGCTGTGAGGTGAGGTGTTCTACTGCTATGGCTCCAGTAGGCTACTGCTGCTGTGAGGTGAGGTGTTCTCCTTATATCAGTGTGGACTGCTATGGCTCCAGTAGGCTACTGCTGCTGTGAGGTGAGGTGACTTATATCAGTGTGGACTGCTATGGCTCCAGTAGGCTACTGCTGCTGTGAGGTGAGGTGATCTCCTCCATCAGTGTGGACTGCTATGGCTCCAGTAGGCTGCTGCTGCTGTGAGGTGAGGTGATCTCCTCCATAGCAGTGTGGACTGCTATGGCTCCAGTAGGCTGCTGCTGCTGTGAGGTGAGGAGCAGTGTGGACTGCTATGGCTCCAGTAGGCTACTGCTGCTGTGAGGTGAGGTGTTCTCCTTATATCAGTGTGGACTGCTATGGCTCCAGTAGGCTACTGCTGCTGTGAGGTGAGGTGTTCTACTGCTATGGCTCCAGTAGGCTACTGCTGCTGTGAGGTGAGGTGATCTCCTCCATCAGTGTGGACTGCTATGGCTCCAGTAGGCTGCTGCTGTGAGGTGAGGTGATCTCCTTATATCAGTGTGGACTGCTATGGCTCCAGTAGGCTACTGCTGCTGTGAGGTGAGGTGTTCTCCTTATATCAGTGTGGACTGCTATGGCTCCAGTAGGCTGCTGTTGTGAGGTGAGGTGATCTCCTTATATCAGTGTGGACTGCTATGGCTCCAGTAGGCTACTGCTGCTGTGAGGTGAGGTGTTCTCCTTATATCAGTGTGGACTGCTATGGCTCCAGTAGGCTACTGCTGCTGTGAGGTGAGGTGTTCTCCTCCATAGCAGTGTGGACTGCTATGGCTCCAGTAGGCTACTGCTGCTGTGAGGTGAGGTGTTCTCCTCCATAGCAGTGTGGACTGCTATGGCTCCAGTAGGCTACTGCTGCTGTGAGGTATATCAGTGTGGACTGCTATGGCTCCAGTAGGCTACTGCTGCTGTGAGGTGAGGTGTTCTCCTCCAGACTGCTATGGCTCCAGTAGGCTACTGCTGCTGTGAGGTGAGGTGTTCTCCTGCTATGGCTCCAGTAGGCTACTGCTGCTGTGAGGTGAGGTGTTCTCCTCCATCAAAGAACAGTTACAGATTAATTCATCCAAAGCAAACTTTTTAGTTTCGCTAGTGTGCAGTAAAGATGTTTGTCTGACCATTTTAAGTCTACTTTTGTGTTTTGTTTGCGTGTCTAAAACTCATACATTATTTAACAATATGCTTAGGCTATGCAGCTGTTCTGTGTGCATGCCGCGATGCGATGCGCACATGCACGCACGTGCGTATGCGTGCAACGCAACGTTCCGTGGTACCAGTAAAAAAAATCACCATGACACCACTGTGCACAGCTAACCTTTACAAACCTAAAAATGAGCCCGTATTTCTGCAAACAGATTCTGAATATGTACACAAAACCCTCTCCCACTCACTGTCAGTTAGGCTGTGCCAAAGCTTTGTCTCTTGGTGAGAACCCGCTTTGATCTTTCTAGTTTTTCATAAAGCAAAATGAAACTTTTAAGTTTTAAAGACTAAGAAAACAATTATTTTTTGGGGGGCTTTTTATGCCTTTATCAATATGTACACTGTAGCGTTGTCTGACAGGAAATGGGAAGTGGGTCACACGGAGCAAAGGTCGTCGGGATCGGGACAAAAAAAATGTAGGAATACTGTGATATGTATATCCTGTTTATTGGTATATTTCCCATGTATTTTCAGTTTGATCTTTGTCTTACTTTGTTCATTATTTCTAAACAAAAACAAAATGGACATGGACACTAGTTCTACTGCGTATACTTTTTGAAATCATCACCCTTAATGGACCTGGTCATCAATCAAAACAAATAACCGGGTCCATTTTGCATTCTTCTTTTGGATCGTGAAATGCCTTTCCAGTGTCATGGATTGCATACAGTGCGTGAGTCATGATAATGTTAGTATGTTGCCTGTGTATTCCACACCATAAATGGCTGTGGAAAGCAAAGGAAAAAAAAGAAGCAAAAATCCAGAACATCACAGATTGTTCTAATATAAATTGCAGGAAGAAGAGAGAAGGGAATCATACGCTACTTGCATGAGACGCTTCAGTGTCCCCCTTATGAGAGTTTGTGCGTGACGTTTCTAGCTGTAGCATTCAGACTGTGTTCTCAGTGGATGTCTGGCTCTCCAGATCAATGCCGCCTGTTAAAGAGAAAATCATGGAGAGCTCAGCCCTACTTCCCTCTGCTGGTGTACTGTAAAAGATAATTAGACAGGCCATTTCCATGAGATTATACTAGCCTTGGAAGGGTGTGTGTGTGTGTGTGTGTGTGTGTGTGTGTGTGTGTGTGTGTGTGTGTGTGTGTGTGTGTGTGTGTGTGTGTGTGTGTGTGTGTGTGTGTGTGTGTGTGTGTGTGTGTGTGTGTGTGTGTGTGTGTGTGTGTGTGTGTGTGTGTGTGTGTGTGTGTGTGTGTGTGTGTGTGCATGCGAAAAGGACAGGCATTATGCAAATGGTGGTTGTATGTGGTGGTGGAAGTGTGGGCATCTGATCATGGCACAGCTCCCATGCAATAACGTAAAATTAGCGAAATGTGTGGCAAATCTGCAAAACAAATGCTTACCACATTCTTCACAGATGTGTTCATAAAGGTGTCTACAATCACATATAAATTTGTTCCAACCCAACTCCCTTGGGAAACTTTGTGACAGCTGCTGAAAGTTGAGGTACCATTAACAACCAATATAATGCAAACATTTCAAAATTTCATTATACTTTAAGTAGCATGTGACATGTCAAACTAGGGGGTTTTCATGACTCTGAATCCATTGCAAGCATTAGTTTTGCACAAAAAACACTCCTTCACCTAAAAATGGCCATAGCAGTCATCACAAATGTGATGAGGTCAGCACATTTGGGCACATTTGGGCAAGTGGCTATGGCCGAATTTAGCCCAAGGAGTTTTTTTGTGCAAAACTAATGCTTAGAATGGATTCAGCACCATGAAAACCCCCTAGTTTGACACGTCACATGCTACTTAAAGCATAATGACATTTTGGGAATTTTGCCTTATATTGGCTGTTAATGGTACCCCAACTTTCAGCAGCTGTCACAAAGTTTCCAAATGGAGTTGGGTTGGAACAAATGTATATGTTATAGTAGACACCTTTATGAACACATTTGTGAAGAAAGTTAGTGGTAAGCATTTTTTTTGCAGATTTGCCACACATTTCGCTAATTTTCTCTAACTAATGTGGTGGTGGACAAAACGATTACGATCAGAGCTGATGGCCTGTCAAACTCATAAGGACACAGTGTGCAAAAAAAAATACATGTATATATAAAAATAATACCTTCACAGACCCATTCCTGCGAGTGCCCCATTTTCCACTGGGGTCGGGCGGCATCAGATTATCTCTAAATGGTAGTTACAGAAACGGAAACACACATAGCACTGGTTGGATAAGGTAGTAAGCGGTGGACCATAGTGTGTGCAAACAGTGTTTATGCTCTCGCTAACTATTTTCTGATGCAACGTTCCATTCAAGTGGGTGCACGTTGTGGTATTGCACTGAAAGGAACGCGACGAGCTCAGGAGGCTGTTGCATAGTGATGAGACAGAAATGTGTGAACATTTTCTACACTTTCTTGTTGACAAAGATTGCCTCTATTAGAGCTCAGATTCTAATTTCCTTTTGATCCTTAGTTGTCACCCGCTCTGCTGCTTTCAATGAGCCCCCACCTTTTTTTTCCTCAATTAAGACGTGCATCTTGTCCTACTGACTTTGTCCCACCACACCTTTTCAAGGAAGCCTGCAAGGCATTCGATTTGATAAATGGTAAATGGTGCATTTATATAGCGCCTTTATCCAAGGCGCTTTACATAGATTGTGCATTACATTCACCCATTCACACACACATTCATACACCGATTGTGGCGGAAGCCATGCAAGGTACCAACCAGCACATCAGGAGCCATTTGGGGTTCAGTGTCTTGCCCGAGGACACTTCGACATGTAGACAGGAGGAGCCGGGATTCGAACCGCCGACCCATGGATCATTGGACGACCTGCTCTACCTCTTGAGCCACAGTCGCCCTTTGATCTAATGTCGAACTGTTTATCAATCATAGGGTGCGTTTTGAAATGCGCACTGGGAATGTCGTCGGTTTGTTGAGTGTGGTGGGCGGTGACGTCACAGAGTGCGTTCAGTGTGCCTTATTTACGAACGACCACAGCTGTGACGCATTCACACCGGACAACCCCAGCTTCAGGGTAGGGTTGCTCAGTGCAGGCACTCGGCACACCCGGTGTGCAGCGCACTGGATTTTCGAACGACAACGCACCGAGTGTACTGAATAAACAAACGACAAGAGGGCACACCAGTGAGTTCAGGGTGCATTTCCGAACGCACTTATAGGCCTAGGGTGTGGTTCCAATTAACTTATCTCAGCATGCGGTGGTGGAATCTTAAAAACAAAAACAAAAACCTTTTTTTTATGCCCATCCCAACAATCATTATCTCAAACGTTTTGGAGCTTCAGTCATTTTTAATTGCACATAGTCTCCTTGAGGTTTTCCAATGTGATTTTAAAGGGTTTCACAGCAGAGTCCTCATTTTTAACCAATTAGCTGCTCGTGGCGGAACGTTCCGTCAGAAGGAATCCAACTAGCAACTGCTAATTATTTCTCTACTAGGTACAAACCAGCAGTGCTGGTTTGCAGTGTTGCCAGTTCTGCTTATTATAAGCGACTTTGAGCTAGTTTTCCAGTAACATAGCTTAATATTCATAGCTCCCGAGGTCGGCAACTGACCGAACATGCTCGGTTCTTCATCAACGGGTTCCGATGTTTCGGGAAGGCGATATATAGACGGCAATGTTTACTGGATTGGACAGAGGGCAAGAGAAGGTGGGGGTGAAAGCAATTACAGTGCTACCAATGTAGGTAGCACTGTAATTGCTTGTTTTCCAAATCAAAACAACGTGGCCATAGGGCGACTGTGGATCGTCCAATGATCCATGGGTCGGCGGTTTGAATCCCGGCTCCTCCTGTCTACATGTCGAAGTGTCCTTGGGCAAGACACTGAACCCCAAATTGCTCCCGGTGTGCTGGTTGGTACCTTGCATGGCTTCCGCTGCAATCGGTGTATGAATGTGTGTGTGAATGGGTGAATGTAATGCACAATCTATGTGAAGAGCCTTGGATAAAGGCGCTATATAAATGCACCATTTACCATTTATACTTCATATGGCCAGTTATTAAGCCATGCTGTCACTTTTCTGCATTGTGTCAATTTTCATGGAAGATGAAATTGGTATGTAGGCTATCTCTACTGCAGTTAACTTAACTGTGCTGCTCTTCTTTTTAACAATGCAGTTAACAGGCAGATAAAGTGTCCTGCTTTCTCTAAAACTAAACTATTATAGTACTCACTGCCTAGCCCACTTATTGTCTCTGAGGTGGGGTGTGAAGATTAACCAGTGAATTGACTTCCAAAGCTTTTAATCTACTTTGGATGGTTTGTTTTGAACCCCAGGCATCTGAACACAGCAGCAGGATACCCACCTCATGCTGTCTAGTATTAAGCACTGCTCTCCACCAACGTTATACAATACAATTGAATTCAATCCAAAGGAGCCATACATTTACATTGACATGCAATCTCTCTCTCTCTCTCTCTCTCTCTCTCTCTCTCTCTCTCTCTCCCCTTCCCATCTGTATAGACGTGTGTGCATGTGACATTTTAGAGAATACCATTACATTATTTTTCCTGGAGACGACATTCAATGTATAATAAGACTCTTTTGTTGTTGAAAGGCATGGTTTGATCTGTCCTGCTCCTACTCATACACCATACAGACACACTTGCAAAGCTTTTCCATTTTGTTCATTGTTGAACTACTTTTAATTTGGGACATACCATATACAATTATACTACAGATAATAGACAATTTCTGCAAAAGCTGTCTGATATATACAGGAGTGCCACAAGGTTTACTTTTGGGTCCAGGATGCACAAGCCCATTTCTACAATCTATTGCTCTGACTGCTCCCATCGTGTCTAAGGTTGCATATAAACACAAAACATGCAACAATATTAAAGATTATGTAATTAAGCAATATTACACGAGAGGGTGTGGTTTAACGTGATTATTGCCACGACAGTGATGCGGTCAGGAACGAGACGTAGTCGAGTTCCGCAAGCATCACTGAAGTGGCAATAATCACATTAAACCACACCCTCTCGTGTAATATTGCAATTATACAACAGTTACCCTTAAAACAAAGAAAATTGACACTAACTATCCCGCGGACCCCCATTTGAAAAGATATGCCAGGGACCCCCATAAGAGAAGATTTTTACGGCTCTAGCAGTGATTCTCAACCTGTTTAATTTCAAGGACCCCCAGTTTGACTTGCATCAGTCTACGGACCCCCATTTAATGGTATTTCTATCTCTGGGACCCCAGATTTATATTGTAAAATCAATGTTAATGTAACTCTGAGAGTGTACACACATCAGGTCCATTTGGTTCCATGTGTACACTCTCAGAGTTACAGACCCAAAAGGGTCCATTTGGTTCCAAACTGTCATTTAGCTGGGTACCCCCTGGAACTCCCTCAAGGACCCCTGGGGGTCCCCGGACCCCACTTTGGGAACCACTGCATTAGAGGATATTGCAGAAAAAACACACATACACACACACACACACACACACACACACACACACACACACACACACACACACACACACACACACACACACCAGCTCTTTTCCTTATCATTTGGTTTATTCCCTTCTCTCTTCTACTTTCCCCACCTCCATCTTCTGTGCATTTGTTTGTATGTCTCAATTCCTCAAGCATCAGCACCTCAATTTATTTACAATTTTGTGCTTTTCTGCTTTTATATCGGCAAAGTAATGGGCTTGCTCGTTTAAAACACATTTGCGACAATTCTTCATCTACTCTTGTTTGGTGTGCGTGCATGTGCGTGCATCTGTGTGATGGGATGGGAAGATGGGGGTGTAAATAGACATGTTTAGAGCTGTGTTATAATGGGGTTGGGGGTTGCAGGGGGGAGGGGGGGGGGTCTATTAGACCTTGTTTTTTACCATCAATCCCATTCAATGGGTTTTTTATCATCAGCTCCTTCAATGACAGAAGTTTGGGTGGGCTCAACAGCCATTCAGACTGCGTTGCTATAGTGAATTGAACTGAAGGTTGTAACCCGTGATGCCTGATGTGACGCAGTGCACACACGGTCGAGCGGAAACCTTGTCCAAAGTGTTACTTTTCAGGATTCTTTTTTTACCTGTGTTCCAATGGATCCAATGTAGTTATTTCTTTCTCACACAAGCTCTTGTTAAATACTTTTCATTAGTTCAATAATTGTGACTAAATTTGACTGAGGGACTGCCATTGGATTTTTTTGAACTTTCGTTTTTTCATGTCATATATGAAAGCAGCGAATCATAGCTTCAAATTGACATATTGGTTGTTCAGTTTGACCCACCAGTTTTGGAGATATGGCTTATAGAGTAATGTCTTGCAGAAAACAGCGAGTTGAGAAAACAGGCTTGAAAGGTTCACTTCTGTGGTCTCTAACATTACACCTAGCTACATGTTTAAGCATTTATTTCAATGTCGATTTCAGCTCCGACACTTATTTCAGACATGCTCTAGTCTAGTATGTGAAGTGCTATTAACTCATTTTGGAAAAAAATAAAAATAAAAAAGGTTTTCTCCTCTCAGTCAAATCTGGTCACATTATTATTCATACAACTATGGCTAGTTTTGCCACTGCTACTCTGTTGCACGAAGAGGTACTGCAGGGTGTTATTTTACCAAAACATAAAACAATGTAAATATGGAGAATTGGAGATATGAGGCAACAGCAGCTTCACAGAGCAGCCAACTGGCCCCAGAGTCCCCTTTAGAGGGCACTAGTCCACTGAGAATGGACGCATGGACACAAGTGGAGCACACACAGGCATGAGCACTGATGAGCTGCGCAGCCGCTGGACAAAGCATCCACTCAAGTATTCAAAAGTACACATTTCTAAGTACAATTTATTTTCATTTGTATTGCTTTATTGCAATTTAGAACATTTCCAAATTTTCTAAAATAGTGAAATGTGCCATCTACAATCTCACAATGGCCCCTTTTTCCACTAAAAATAACTTTGGTTCTATATAGAACATGGGTTCCCAAAGTGGGGTCCGGGGACCCCTGGGGGTACCTGAGGGAGCTCCAGGGAGGGCTCAATTAGAGATATAGTTAGGAACCAAATGGACCCTTATTGGTCTGTAACTCAGAGAGTGTACAAATGGAACCAAATGGACCCTAATGGGTCCATTTGGTTCCATTTGTACACTCTCAGAGTTCAATTAACAGTGGTTTTACAATATAAATTGGGGTACCAGAGATAGAAATTCCATTAAACCGGGGGTCCGTAGCATAATGCGTGTGAAACTGGGGGGTCCATGAAATTAATATGTTTTGGAATCACTGCTAGAGCCGTAAGAATCCTCCCTTATCGGGGTCACTGGCATATGTTTTCAAATGGGGGGTCCGTGGCCTAATAAATGTTGATTTGGGGGTCCTTGACACGAAAAGGTTTGGGAACCACTGATATAGAACCATTGCCGTTCTACAGTAGATTCTTGGAACCACGGTGGTACTTTCTAGCAAACCATTGAAACACTCTGGTTAAGAACTGCATGGTTAAAAAAATAGGCGGGAAGAAAGAAATAAACCATTTCAACCCCAGTGGAAAAGGGGCCAGTGTTGCAGCTGTGAGCTTGTAATTGACTTGTTTTCTATGAATTACACACACCCCATGAAGCCTTGTTGAATTCATCAATATGTTTTGTTTTTTCATTTGGTGACCGGCAGAGTAAAGACTCCCATATTGACCGATGACCCGGTCATCAAATTATTGGCTCAGGAATGCGACAAGAAAATAAAAATAAATGGTGTGTGTAATTGATAGAAAATAATTAATATTTTGGATGAACTACTCAAATGCTTGCAAAAAATAAATATAAAAAATATATACTTAAACAGAGGCCAGGCCAAACCAGGCCGTGTCCACCACTGATTGACTGCATGTTTTGCAACGGCACATTTATGGACACCCAGCTGGTGCTGCAGGTGTCTCATGTCTCCCACTGTTTTATGTATGTTTTCTGATTTCCTGATCATGCTCTGCAGTGCCGGCAGTGAGCAATTTGGTGCCCTAGGCAGGATTTTTCGTGATGCCCCCTTGTGTTCTAAAGCACTGTGTTTTTTATGTTTTGCTTGGTGGATGCCCCCCCTCCCCTCATGATGCCCTAGGCAACTGCCTGTTCTGCCTGATGGGAGGGCCGGCCCTGATTCTCTGTGTGAGAACTCTGTTATGAGTTAGAATGGAGTAACATGTAATCACTACACAGACAAATAATCTAACTCCACTGTAAAGTTGTAAAAAATGGAACTGTATGGTAAAGTGTACAATTTCAATTACATTATAAAAACACTTAACAACACTCCTCTGAAACAGGTTGATGACTACAAGTATTTGGGTTCATATATATCTTCTTCCCAAAAGGACTTTCAAACTAGGAAGGGTATGGCCTGGTCAGCCTGCAATGACATGCATAAGATATGATCATCCCAGTTTAGTAAGATGTTAAAAGTAAAAATATTTAGGACGACCATTGAGCCGATTCTACTGGCTCCGAGACATGGACACTTTCAAAGAAACTAGAGAAACGGTTGGATGGCACTTACACCCGCCTTCTAATGAGAGCGCAAAATCTGTCTTGGAAGAGCCACCCATCGACTAATCTAATATACGGCAACCTTCCCCGTGTTTCTTCACTAGTCCGATCCAGAAGAACACAGTTTGCCGGCCACTGCTACAGAGCTGACAATGAGGTTATATCTTCCCTTCTTCTCTGGAGTCCTGCCTCAAAGCAGACCAGAGGTAGAAAACTTGTTCCCCGATGTCATCGCTAGGGACACAGGCATTAGTAAGCAGGAACTGGCAATGAAGGACCGGGAAGTCTGGCGTGATATTGTGAAATCCACGATCTCGACCGCGGTCGAAAAATGATGATGATGACAATTTCATCTGATTTTGTCCTAATGAAGTCCTTTGATTTTAGGCACATCAGAATAAAAGTCCCTCTAATTATGGCCCTGGGTCATCTTGTCTGGATCACAGAGAAAGGTGGCACTGCATGGTTTACTTTGATTAACACACATGCGCGCGCAGCCGCACGCACACACACGCAAACACACTTCATGTTTCTATAAGCACTCTTGTGTTTCTCTGTCTTTCACTCTCATTTGCTCACTTACGGGCTCACTCATGAACTCGGTGGGCGGTGGCACACACACACACATGACTCATATAGCACAGGAGGATGGAGGAGAGTCTGTGAATATGAGACGGTGCATGCATGCGTGTGTGCGTGCTCATGCATTCCTGGTCGACTTCCTCTGATCTCAGACTGACTGGAAGGGAGAGAGCTCTGGCAGAAACATGGTCCGCTACTGAATTGACGGTCTGTTGTCCACTGTTGAGTTGAGTGATGTGTCAGTATTGTGGATTCACTCACATGCTGCTAACAGCACCCTCCTGTGTGTGTGTGTGTGTGTGTGTGTGTGTGTGTGTGTGTGTGTGTGTGTGTGTGTGTGTGTGTGTGTGTGTGTGTGTGTGTGTGTGTGTGTGTGTGTGTGTGTGTGTGTGTGTGTGTGTGTGTGTGTGTGTGTGTGTGTGTGTGTGTGTGTGTGTGTGTGTGTGTGTGCAAAACACTACGTGTGTGCGCGCGCACACATAGTGTTTGCGGCACAACTTTGCAAGGCTCTATATTATCCCTGCTACTGAAACTCCCCTAATAACAGTGATTTAAACTTTACCTGCATGATTGCCCTGATTAGCTATTGGAAACAGCACACTGATTTAATCCCCCCGTTAAACTGGTCCATTGTCTGTCCCCTTGCTGTGTGTGAGAGAGAGAGAGAAAGAGAGAGGGGGGGGGGGGGGGGGAGAGAGGGGAGGGGGGGGGGGGGGAGGGGGAGAGAGAGGGGGGGGGGGAAGAGAGGGAGAGAGAGAGAGAGAGAGAGAGAGAGATGTTATCACAACAGCCATAAATAATATGGTTTCATCCAGATAGAGGAAAGACAACTATAGTGTTGATATCTGTCCAAGAAGGGGAAACATGGGTAAATATTGGAGAAGGGAGTTGGTCACTGGGGTTACTTTCTATCATCCTCTCTCTGCAAAGTTTGTGCAGACCTCCAAACCGTTACTTCATCAAATCCCTCCAACGCACAAGTACCCAGCCCTCCTCACTGGCTGGTCCGTGGCATCATTCTGGTTTGAACAAGCACCCAGCCCTCCTCACTGCATGGCCTGTCCGCCCATGGCATCATTCTGGTTTGAACAAGTACCCAGCCCTCCTCACTGGCTGGTCCGTGGCATCATTCTGGTTTGAACAAGCACCCAGCCCTCCTCACTGCATGGCCTGTCCGCCCATGGCATCATTCTGGTTTGAACAAGCACCCAGCCCTCCTCACTGGCTGGTAAGCTGTCCCCAAACATTCGAATGTTCGCTCGTTAGGGTTGGCACTCGAATCTTAATTAATGGGCTTGAACCATTCGTTTTTTTATTTTTTATTTTTTTATTAAATAAAAAATATATTTTTTTCCTTTTTTTTTTATTAACTCGAAAATATATCTCGGCGAGAATGCGATATGAGCATGTAAAATAAGTAAAAAAGTAAGTTTTCTAGTGCATTGCTGTCAGAAGTTATGATTTTTTTAAAGAAATATCTCCTAGTTCTGCTGTCCCATCTCCCGTGCATCTCTTAATTGGTGATTGGCCTGCAGCTGAGTTGATTGACCTTTCTCACCTTGTTCTGTGAGAACAAAAGAGTTCCATTGAATGAATGTCTGAGCGTCTCTCTCACACACACACACACACACACACACACACACCACCAGCATGATCGCTGACAGGGGGGAACGGTTCTTAGCCATGATATATTAGCATATGCTCTCTAGCATCACATCACAAAAAGCAGGGAACTCTGATCATTGTTAAGCACTTCAATGAGCCTCTGAGAATACACAGGTGGGACAAATAACGAGCAATATACGCTGTTTTAGCTGCCTGCCAGCAAGCTCACATGAGCTTGCAGATCAGCTGTTTTCGCGGAGCCACTTGACGGTGTGTGTGTGTGTGTGTTGGGAGAGACGAGAGAGATTGATAAAGAGCAGGGAGACGCGCTGCGCTCTGATCGAGACGGATATCTCAAAGGTTATTTTTTTTTAAATTAATTAGAAACAAATGGTCCGGATGTTCGCTCGAAAATTCCTGCCGAAGTTCGAGTCCTAAAAAAAGGGCTAAGGTACAGCCTTACTGGCTGGTCTGTGGCATCATTCTGGTATGAACAAGCACCCAGCCCTCCTCACTGGCCTGTCCGTCCGTGGCATCATTCTGGTATGAACAAGCACCCAGCCCTCCTCACTGGCCTGTCCGTCCGTGGCATCATTCTGGTGTGAACAAGCACCCAGCCCTCCTCACTGGCCTGTCCGTGGCATCATTCTGGTGTGAACAAGCACCCAGCCCTCCTCACTGGCCTGTCCGTGGCATCATTCTGGTGTGAACAAGCACCTCTTCTCACTGGCTGGTCCGTGGCATCATTCTGGTGTGAACAAGCACCTCTTCTCACTGGCTGGTCCGTGGCATCATTTTGGTGTGAACAAGCACCTCTTCTCACTGGCTGGTCCGTGGCATCATTCTGGTGTGAACAAGCACCCAGCCCTCCTCACTGGCTGGTCCGTGGCATCATTCTGGTGTGAACAAGCACCCAGCCCTCCTCACTGGCTGGTCCGTGGCATCATTCTGGTTTGTTTTGTATCATTTTGACTTTTGGAATCCTTTTTTTTTTATAAATATTTTTATTGGGTTTTTTACATTTTTTCCCCTCCCATGTGGGGTCCGTCGTTCATGTCAACATATACATTTGTAATACATATATATAGGCACCTATCATTTCCTTCCCGTCCACCCACTATACCCACCCACTCTTCCCCAATGCAGAGGCAATACTAGAGAAAGGAGGGGGGGGGAATACAAAAGTAAATAAATTAAAAGAGAGAGGGGGGGGGGGGGGGGGGGGGGGGGCACCTGTGTGCACGCGCAGCCACCGTTTACACGACGCACGTACAATGCATAGGCCTATTACTTTTGGAATCCTGTTGGTTTTAGCCCGGGCTTCACATCCCTGAGTATGTGTGTGCGTGCAATGCAGAGCAAGTAGTTCCCGTAAGACGTTTTCTCTGATTAGAAATCTGTCCTGATAAGAGTGGCGGTGCGATGGATGGGGGCGGGGCGGGCTATTTGTCCTCAGTCTTTGGGGTGAGCTGAGGGGAGCGTTTGAGGTGTTACCATGCTTGTCTCAAAAGGCCTGCCTGTCCTGTACAGCATCAGTCGCGCTCTTTCACAGCAGTTTTATTTCATCTGCCATTCCCTTTAGTGGTGCTGTGATACTGCCGTTTGGGAAGCACTGTCTAGGAGCTGTACGTGTGAAGCTATGGCTTATATCCTGTCAAGTGCTTTTAACTGTAGCAGGGATTGTATAAAAAGAAAACGAGCCAGCATTGTTATTGGAGTCACACCAGACTCTTTAAGAAACGCTAACCGGTATATCTATGTAAAGCGCCTTGGATAAAGGCGCTATATAAATGCACCATTTACCATTTATATGCTC
Source organism: Electrona antarctica (assembly GCF_951216825.1). NCBI lineage: Eukaryota > Metazoa > Chordata > Actinopteri > Myctophiformes > Myctophidae > Electrona > Electrona antarctica. The sequence goes on along the minus strand of NC_136808.1, from coordinate 45,835,447 downwards.
CTCTGACCCTAATTTCTCGTTAAATGTCACAAGGAAACAATTAATAAATATAGCTGCAAGCAGCGATAAGGGAGGACCAAGCAATAAGCCCTTTTAGGCTGCTCAACAGTGCCGCTTTAGGTCACCCAGCGGTATTGCAGATGTTCGTACCCAAAACATACAGACAAGGCATGAGTTATGTCTGTTCAAAGTGCCTGTTATCGCTTCTTACAGCTATACTTTTTGTACAAATGTTCACATACAAACTTCTCTTCAATCAATTTTCTTTGATTGTGTGTAGAACATTTCACGCAAAATGCTCAAAAATCCCGGCAGAAAATCAGCCCTTTTTAAAACTGCTCAAAATGGCGGGAAAACTGAGGGCGAAGCTTATTGGTCAAAGTGATAGATGTGTTCCCCATGCCACGAGTCAAGGTGGAAACAAGTGCCATGGCTTTTGACCAAACGAGGCATTAGTTATGCCTCGTTTGGCCATGGTTAAGTCGTCATTTAAAATAAATAAATGCTATAGCGCCCCCTTTGGCCAATTGGAGTTATACTGATTGTAGTGGCTATTTGGCATGACCATCTACCATACTGTAGTGTAAAGTTTCATAAACATGTGACGTTGCATGTATGTATTAGGGGCAGAAGAAGAATTTCATAAAACTGCAATTTTCATTGGCTCATAAAAGCTTGCTTAATTTTTAAACATAAAAACAAAAACGAGGCACCAGTTGTTAGATATTGGTCCAAAGTTCACATATAGCAAGTTTTGTGTATTTTGATCCCAGGAGGAGATTTGATTTGAACTGTTTTTCATATAATTCAAAATGGCGGGTGATCTAAAGGTCAGAGGTCAAAAGTCAGAACACGAAAGCTGTTCAGCATGAGGAAAACGCATATGCGTATCAAAGTTGTATTGCTGACGGTCAACGGTTCATGAGCT